>NC_045435.1:13858647-14223483 GCF_002776525.5 Piliocolobus tephrosceles
ATTATATATACACACATATATGCATAATGTATTTTATGTGTGTATATGTTATATATATACATTATATATACACACATAATGTATATATACATTATATATGTATACACATAGTGTGTATACATACACATAATATATACACATTATATATATATATACACATAGTGTGTATATATACACATAATATATATACATTATATATGTATACACATAATGTGTATATATAATGTATACACACACACACACACATTACCAGAGCTTTTTGTAGTCTTTATTTTTTCTTGTATCTCAGACTTTACCTCTTGGTCATTTTACTTCTGCCTTAATAACATCCTTTAGAATTTTGCTTAGTGAGGTTTTATTTCTGCTAAATCTCTTATTTGTTGTTTGTCTGAAAATGCGTCCATTTTATTCTTGTTCCTGAAAGGTAGTTGTATTAAAAGTATATTCTAGATGCACAACTTTCTTTTTTTTTCTCAGCATCCTTAAAATACTGTTTCACCATCTTCTGTTTATCATGGTTTTTAACAATCAGTCTTATTGTTGCTTCTTTGCAAATAATTTTTTTCTCTCTGACTACTTTCAGAATATTCCCTTTGTTTTGGTAATAAGCTATTTCAGTCTCAGATATTCAGATGTAGATTTCTTTTTCTTGGCTGTGATTGAGAAACTTTGGGCACTCCGAATCTAAAGACTCATATTTTTTAAATCAGTTCTGAAATTTCCCCAACATTATGTTTTCACCTCACTGTTGCTACCTTATTGATTTATTGTATATAGTGTTACAGTAAGCCAGAAAGATGAAAAATTTATAAAATTTAGTGGCAGATGCCTTGTGGAATATAAGTTTAAGTAAAACATAGTAATTTTTGAAACAGCTAGAGCTGTATTGATAAAACAGGGAAATAAAATAGAGAGAGTCTATCTCCTGTTTCTATAGACATTCATGCAAGATGTGGTTGTAGATTTTTTGTCTGTACTTGGGCTTCATGGCACTAAATAAATTAATTCTTTGTTTTATGAAATGATGGTTAGGCTTCAACCTCTTCAAAAAGTTGCTTTCTCAACTCAGTACTCAAGTCACACACATTCTTTGTTTTAGTCTTGAACATTTCGTTGCCTACTTCATAAACTGTAATCTAACTTTTCCAATCTCAAGGAATGGCTATATCTAGGATTCCACAATATTTTTTTCTGGTCCAAAATTGGATTTAAAATGATATGCCAAAATTTGAAAAGGAGACTACACTATATTTTTATTTTTTTAGGCATCATTATTACATGACACACCCACTCACACAGACCCATTTTTTCCTGTGTGGATCTTTACTCCATTATTTTTTTACATTTGCAAAATATGTTAATATACATGTATTTAGCTATACTATTTGAGGATTCTCTCTATCTTTCTATGTATAAACTTAAAAATACAGGTCCTATATGATAAGTATTGTAATTGGTGGCTAAGTAGTAATAAAATAACATTTAAAATGCATGTACCAAAATGTAGTGTCCAAGGTATTGCTCCTCTCATATCTCACTCTGGATTAGAAGACAATAGTATTCATATATATATATGATTCATATAGATTCATATATACATATATATGTACACAACATTGCTTTTTACTACATGAATTTTAAAAGTTTTGTTGTCCTTTTACATTAGTAGCTGTATTAATTTACAAACTGAATATTTGTTTTGATAGATAACAAATGTGAATTATTCTTAATATGGGAAATATGCAGCTACATTACAAATCTTTGGAAGTGCTTACAGAAAATCTTCATCCTTACATGCCATTCTGTACAAACATAATTACTGGCATTACATATGAATTAGTTCAGTACACACAGAGCTAATTATAGAACTAAATACAGAATTACATTTGTAATTCAGACAAATCAAAATATTCAAACAGAATTGTAGATTTGTCAATTCTATTGTAATGAAAATAATATTTGAATTCTTCCTTTGAATTTATGTGCCTTTTCATAGAGGCATAGATTTGTGTTCTGGTTTGGTTTTTGGGAGACAGATTATTTCATCATCTTATTACATGATAAATTTCCACTCGTAAAAATCTGGTGAGCTTAATAACTATTTAAAAGAAATCTTGCTTAAGAATATACTGGAAAATATGGGATGGATTTTGTATAGAAACAGGTGTTAGAAATTTATGTAGAAGAATATGAATACAGCAACTTGCCTTTCAAACTTGTCATTGCTACTGGCTTCAGTTCTTCTCATTCTTCAATTATTTTTGGAAATAAAAGTTCAAGAGAATCAACTCAGTTTGCGACTTGAAAAGAAAACAGGCAGAGCAGAGTACAGGGAAAAACAAGGAGATGCTAGAAAAATGTTTCCCACATGATTTTTTGGGGGGAGGGGGAAAGTGAGCTTTATATATTTTGCCTTCTTGATTTCTTTATTTGCACATTCTGTAATTCAGAAATATTTGTTATCACCTTATATATGCCATACCCTATTAAAAGTATTGGTAGATATTGGTTCTTACCCTAGGAAAGGATTGTGGAAAATCAGATGCTACTGCTGATGTTTTACATTTAATGACTGCCCATTTTCTTTCTGTGTCATTTGACATCCAGACGAAATCATTCTTGTTTACAATTAAGAAAAGCTACCATCACCTGTTTTTGTCCCTTTATAGTCCAAATAGTTTCTCTCATTTGTTTAGCAGATTTTATGTATCAAAGAAAAATTGCCTCAGATAGATTTAAACAGGCAGAGAAGAATTTAAGACTATTGTGATAGGGGACAGAGACTTAATTCAATTCTCTCAAAAGAAAAGGCGTGAGAGTTTGAAGCACTGGAGAGTCTTAAGCACTAAGATGAGCTAATGAAAAAGTGCCAGAGGACTTTAAGATGAGGTTGATCGATGTGATCATGCCATCAGTGTTTGCTAATTGGCACTTGAAGAAGTTAGGCTCCTACCTTCCCACAGAAACTGGGAGAGAGGGACTCTCTCTTTCTTGATAATTATATTTCAAACGGATGGCTCCCAGATCCTTTAAAAAGACATTCCTGGGCTGTAAAACTGGCAAGAGGATGGGAGATTAATATCTCAAAGGAGCAAAGAAAGAATTTACAGTTGGCAAGCTTTTTTTTTGTTTTTATGGTTTTGTTTGTTTGTTTGTTTTTTTGTTTTGTTTTTGGAAATGCTCTAACAAGAGGGAGATGGGGTGTGGGGGAGGGCTAGAGTCAGAAAGAAATCTGTCTGAAGTTCAGTCAAACAGAGCAGAATGTTAAGGCGGTATTGATCATTTGTACTGAATTAAAACAGTTGATAGTGTTTATGGTACAGATAAAAATGAAGATCTGAATTTGAGTTGGCCTAGGAAGACTGAGTTCAAAAATAAATTAATGAACTTTAATAAGTTGCCCTAAAAATAAGACACTTGTTCAATTAGTGTATACTAATTGGGAAATAAAGCAAAAAGGCAGTTTTGGAGAATCTTTCAGAGGCTTGCATTTCTTTAGGAAAGCTTAAACTAACTGACATGCCTCACCAAAACTATTCATTTCTGTCTCTGATGTGCACCCTGTAAAACACAGATTTCTGGTGTTTTAGTTTCTCTGCACATAATAAAGAGAATTTCCCATTGCCTTCTATTCAGCAACTTTATTTCCTATAATCCAGTCTTTATGTGGAGGCAGTTAATTTTAATTAATCCCTAGAGGAATTCTGTGTTTTATTGTGCATCTTCTACCATGTAGATCCACATGCTTTGGTTAGAGTAACATTGAGATATGTGAGTTACCGTTAATATGATTGGTGAATTGTTGCGCATCTTTGTTTTGTGACTGTCAATCCTGTCCCTAGGGTATATTTTGTTGTGCAATTTACTTGAAATGCTAACTTCAATCACTAGAGGTAAATATTCTTTTTTCCTTTGTTGGAATAAAATGAAGTATTTATTTTTTATTTTTATTATGCTAGGAAGAAAAGAGACTCTACAAGTGGCTTCAGATTTACTGCCTTTGGTAAAAATGGATGGGGTTGATGTGCTATGTTTTGTTTCAATGTTAAAAATTGTTGATATATATTATTGCTGTAGGCAAAGATATATGAAACATCAAATGGCTAAGGAAGCTGATGAAGCAATTATTTTTGTTGGTAAAGCAATTATTTTTATTTTCTTGGAAGTGATATTTCTTCCCAACAAATAGCATACTTTTTTTTTCCTGTGATGACATCATTGGAATGAAAGATTCTTAATAGACGTGGCCTCCCTTGCCGTGACTAAAATGGTCTCCCAAGGAAATATATTTTATGATTTTAGTCTCATATTAAATATTTAAGGGTATTTTAAATAACCTCACTAAACTCTCAAGGAAATTGACATAAATGTAGAGCTAATGTTTTAAAAAGGACAAAATGTGAAAAGACTACAAGGACTTGGTGTTCTTAGGAGTCTCAGAAATTCATCACTGCTTGCGTGTCATGCATTTTATTGCCTCCAGGAAAGCAGGGACCTTTATCTGAAGGACATTATTTTCTTTTTAAATAGATATTGACCATTCAGAGCACGGGAGAAACTGAACACATTTTCTAATGCCATTTTTTCCTTTAACTTGCCTTAATTATATTGTAGCACTTCCTATGCCTAGTGAGTCAAATTTCTTCAATGACTTATTTCAAAGGTTTTTCTGGATCATTATAATTTTATTTTTTTCCCCCTTTAATGCTTGTAGTATGGGTGCTTCAAGTTCCTGATACTAGAAATAAAATTGTAGTAAAGGTGCTCAAGGAGTAACATATCCTAGTTGGTATTCTGAAAGCTCATCTACATAGTGTAATGATGTAAATGATACAGAGTAACATCGTAATTGCAGGTCTTACTCTGAGGTTGAAAAGTAGGTTCCTGTCATATACCTTAAGATCTTGGAGAAGTGAAGGGCCTTTGCTGAAATTAAGGAATAACTTTGTTGAGTGATTAAACATAAACAAAATCAGAGTTTATAATATCTTCTTCTATCCAAATGAAATTTACTATTATACTAATGTTTAATTACCATGAAGTATTCTTCCCTCCGTGTTGATGTGGCTTGTTGAATCTTCAGTCACATGCAGAATCTGCACTTCCTATCAAATGGTAATTTCATATTTTATCTCAACCTTTTGTTGTAGGCTAAGATTCAGACTAGTTTTATGAACAAATGTGTAATTAATAAAATTGGCATAACAAATGGAACTATATTGACATTTCTTGTAGCTATGAAATTATTAGTTTTGATCATCATTATTAAATAGACTTCAAATAGCTAAAAATTAAAACTGTCTACACTCCAACTTATGTTACTTTTGATCCATTTTTTATCATGTTATATTTTATAGCAATTCTTTAAAACATCTTAGTTTTATTATTTTCTCATATAAAGAAAAGAATAGAATCCATGGCATATAATGCATCTTATGCTTCATTTGAATACCACATCTTCACATTATTAAATATATTTGAATTTGCAGGCTTCAAAATTAGCGTCTGTTTCTCATTAATCAACTTGAATTTCCTCAGGTGTTAGTGATGTAATTACAGTCAGGTGTACACGCCTGGCTTCACGTATTCTTATTAGTGAGACATCGTTATTATCAATTTTACTATTTGGATTTAACTGCATTTTCTCTGATATGTGGAATTTCTATAAGACTTGTTATTGCATCAGCATTATTATATACACTGCAATTTGCAAAATACGTAGGTATTTTTTAAAATGTTATTTTAATACATCTTCTGAAGGAAAAAAATATTTTCTTTTCCATTTCTCACTCTGTAATCCTCATTCTCACTATATTTTACTTGAAGAATAGAATGTTATATATTTATAATTGTTTACACAATTTAATGAAGATATTCTTGTAGTTCTTAGGGTGGTTCTTATAAATTGTTTACTCAAAAGAAACTCTTTCTGGGTTCCATGTCAACGGATATGTTATCCTTTGATTGCGGTTATCTGTACCCCCAAACAGTTCCAATTGTCTATGAATCTCTCTCTCTTTTTCTCTTTTTCTCTGCCCCCACCCCTCCTTTCTATCTCTGTATCTATATGTCCTTTTAGAAGTAAAGGCAGCTTGCTCAGACTGTCTCATTTGTATACATACCGATTCCTCTGCTTGGATATTTGAAAGGTCATAAATGATTCTTAGAAAAGACATTTCCTTATTAGTTGATTCCCACTACACATTTGTCCTGAAAACTACTTTCAGGTGCACCCTTACTCAATACAGTGATCTCTTCTGAGTCTTATTTTCAATTAGGATATTGGAATAATGCCAATCTAGATTATTTATTTTACAACCATCAGTATCTACTTCATCATTCTTTTCCTTCCTTTGGAGTATAACTTGGGAAATGGAATTTAACTCACTATTTGTGTAATGTTCTGAAATCTTTGTATTTATCCAGAAACCAACATTAAATTTTTGTTTTATGTGAGTAAAAAAATGCTAAAGGAAGTCTCCTAATCAGAAGAATATCTATTTTCTTTGATTTGCTCAATTTTTTCTTTTCTTTAATTTTACTTTTAACTTTTTAAGGCAAAACACTTAATATCCACACCATTATATGCTATGTTTATAAATGTATTTCATCATATTATAAGAATAATTTTAAATATTAGTTACGTTATTATAAATATAACAATTAATTAAAAACTTGAGTCCTCAGAAATGCAGGAAGACTTTTAAAAATCTTCCAGTTGCTAATTCCAGCAGAAAATAATAATTAAATATTTGGTATTGCCTTTCATTTTTAAATAAATAGAGTTTATTGACTCCTATAACCATACTGCAAGTAAAATTTTCAATTTTGCTATCTTTTTTGATACCATGACAATTATTTTCTCATTATCTATATTTATTTGAAATGCTTACATTATTGCATATTATAGTGGTAGTATTTCATTTAGAGGACATACCAAGAAGCTTCTTCCCTCTTTACTAAAGATATATTTCTAAAGGCAAAATACCAGTATTTTAAAATTATCTTGGTCAAGTGCAGTTCCTTATGTCTGTAATTCCAGCACATTTGGAGGCCCAGCCAAGAGGACAGCTTGAGCACAGGAGTTTGAGACCAGCCTGGGCAACATAGGGGGACCTCCCTCTCTACAAAAAACTAAATACAATTAGATGGTCATGGTGGTGCTTGCCTGTAATCCTAGCTACTTGGGAGGCTGAGGTAGGAGGATCATTTGAGCTCAGGAAGTTGAGGCTGACGTGGTCCATGATCGTGCCACAGAACTCCAGGCTGGCTGACAGGGCAAGACTCTGTCTCAAAATAAATAAATTCATAAAATTAACTCACTGAGTCAGAAGATATAAAAAGTTGACATCTCTAGTTCAAGTGTTTGGGTCAACTTATTTTGCTACTTGCAATCAGTGAGTATGATTTTTCTGAAGTCTTTAGTCAACTGATATAAGGCAAGTACTTCTTCTTCTTATTTTTCTTGGCATTTTTGCACTCTTCTTAGGTGTCTCTGCATACCGTTAGCCACCAATGGTAGTCTTAAGGAGTACTATTGCAGAACGTACGTCTGTTGAGATTCGTCTAATGTTTTTCTCATGTTTAGGTTGAAGTTAATGGGTTTTGGAAAAGAAGACTATAAGGGCAAAATGCTATTTTATAACATTTAATCAAGGGTTCATACTATCAGCATGACTTCTCTGTTGATGTTGGCCTTGATCACTGAGCTAGAATAGTGTTTGTCAGGTTTGTTCCTTGTGAAATTGCTCATTTTGCTATTGCTTCTACACTGTACTATTTGGAAAGATGTCATAATGCACAGCTCACACTTAAGGAGTTGGCTGTTCTACTCAACCTTTTGGAGGGTGGAGCATCTATATGAATTAGTGAGAATTCTTCTGCATAGGAAATTTGTTCTTTATTCTGCGTTATATGTTTATTTATTATTAATTGATGTACCATTAACCCAGAACTATTTATGTTATCTAAGTTTTTGCTCACGTTTTCCTAGCTTTGGCCATTCGGGGCACTTTTAGTTAGTGTCTGCTTCCCTTTGACACCTTTATCAGTGTGTGTGTGTATGTGACAGTATTTTGGAGAACTTCCTAATTTTATGGCACTATAAAATGCTCCAGGCTCATCTTTAATCTGTCCTAGTCCCACACCTAGAATCAACTCTTTCTCCAAGGAATCCCAGTTCCTCTTGTTTGCCTAGGCTTATTCTTCATGAGACAATGAATATCATTAGTTTTATGCATATTCTGTGTAATGCTTGCTATGCATGGCCAGAACTGCTTTTCCCAAAATTCTTTTGATTGGGAATGTTGTCGTCAATGCCAGGATACACAAATGTCTCCCTGAAGTACAGAAAGAATCCACACAGCCATAAGTGTTTCTTCTCTTGAAACAAACCACTTGAAAATTCAAGGGAGACAAATATTTTTAGCCCAGGTGAAATTAATTCCAAAAATTTAGTAAAAAATATTTTGAGAAATTGAATAATAAAAAACAGGCCTTTTAAGGTAAGGATAAAGAAAATAAGGTTTCAGTTTAAGGATACTGTAAAGGAAGGAGAGCCTGTAGGCAAAGAAAGCATGGTTACTAAGGGAGTTTTATTATTTTTTTCCTTCTTTCTTTATATTGACACAGAGTCTGGCTCTGTCCCCTAGGCTGAAGTGCAGTGGCGTGATCTTGGCTCACTGCAAGCTCCGCCTCCCGGGGTCACTCCATTCTCCTGCCTCAGCCTCCAGAGTAGCTGAGATTACAGGTGCCCGCCACCAAGCCCGGCTAATTTTTTTTTTTTTTTTTTTTTTTTTTTTTTTTTTTTTTTTTTTTTGCATTTTAGTGGAGACGGGGTTTCACCATGTTGACCAGGCGAGTCTCGAATTTCTGACCTCAGATGATCCACCCACTTCGGCCTCCCAAAGTGCTGGGATTCCAGGCGTGAACCACTGCGCCCTAAATGGGTTCTGTTTTCTAGAGGTGGAGGCCCTTCTTTCTGTTTGTAAAATCAGGGCTCTAAATCACATGATAGCTTAATATTGAGTTTATTTAAATATAAATCACAGATGTAGACAAAAATTACTGAAATAAAGTATACCTCAGAAAAACAAAACTTTGATTTGCATATTCTAAGGGAAGAATTTGTTCTTTTCAAGCTAAAAGAAAAAATGCTGCAGAAATATCCTATGGCAACATCATTTAGTAAAGAAAAATTTACAAAGTCTATCAGTCTGATAAATACAAATGCATCAAAATATGACTGTGGAGAGACAGTTATATTTAGCATATGGAGATACATAGCAAAGTGTATTGATAATGGAATATTGATGTGTTTGGAGAATTTATATATAATATTCAGAATTTTATAAATAATAGTATTGCTTATCTCATATGATTTTTGTGACAACTAAAGGAAATACTGGATATACATGTTGGGTCCATACTAAACACTCAATAATTCTTAGCCATTATAATTACTAGTAGTACCATTAGCAGTAAATTAGCATTCATAAGAAAAGGCAGGTACTTACAACCCTCTCCATCTAATAGAAAATGAAAACTTTAGGTTTAAACCAAAAATTTGTTAGATTTTTTTTTTTATTATTATTATACTTTATGTTCCAGGGTACATATGCACAACATGCAGGTTTGTTACATCTGTATACATGTGCCATGTTGGTGTGCTGCACCCATTAACTCGTCATTTACATTAGGTATATCTCCTAATGCTCTCTTTCCCACCCTGGCCCCACAACAGGCCCCGGTATGTGAAGTTCCCCTTCCTGTGTCCAAGTGTTCTCATTGTTGTTAGATTTTAAGTGATCTACTAAGAGCTACCATTATGTGTGAGTACTATAAATGAATGGATATATCGTGTCATTTTAAAAAAAATAGTGAGTTGTAGTAGACTATCTAAAATGAGAGCAGCATCAATTACATAGGGTTAGATAAGTGAATGAGTTCACAAGTCTCCTCTGGGTATATTAGTGTAAGACTTTAATAAAAATAATATGGTGAGGAAGGAGAAAGAAAGCAAAAGCAAGCATGCATCAGGGCATCTAGAGATTTCCAGGTGCAGCTCTCTAGGTTTCTTTTTAGGAACGGTTTAAATATAAAATCAAGAACATTATGGAGTTTAAAATAACATTAACTTAAAATCATAATTTAATTATTGGTTTTTCTGTTTTATTTTAAATCTACTATTTCTCACGTTTATTTTCACTGATTTATATAATACTTACAAACTTTTCTGTTCTTCTCACAAGTTTCTAGGGCAGCTTTCTCTGTCTTTCACATACTTTGTTTCTGTACAGTAGACTTATGTCAATTTTGTATTTTTTGGCACATTTTCTATAGATAATTATTTTACATTATTCTATAGATAATTATTTACATTATTGGAAATTCTCAGCCTCCATGATTGTGTGAACCAATTACTTATAATAAATCATACTTTTGGGGTCTGTTTTTCTGGGGAACCCTACTAGAATTATTTTCTGTTCTCAACCTTTGGTAAGATATGTGAATATGTATCAAGGATTGCTATCACACACTCAATTTAGACTAGGTAGGTTTTTTTTTTCATATGTGAAGTTTATCATATTTATATTTGGTTTTCTATCATGAAACTACTGAAACTTATATTGAAGTCTGTGAATACCAAGTTATGAAGAATTTGTCACTTCTGTGATTTTGCAATTAAAAGAGAGATGACCAGATAAATAATTATAAAGAGGAGTAAGGAATAATTTCATTTTCTTATGGAAAAAGTAAAACAGTTATAGAAGAAAAAATATATGAGAGTATTAAAAGTTTCTGGCTGGGTGCAATGGCTCATGCCTGTAATCCCAACACTTTGGGAGGCTGAGACGGGTGGATCACCTGAGGTTGGGAGTTCTAGACCAGCCTGACCAACATGGAGAAACTCCACCTCTATTAAAAATACAAAATTAGCTGGGCGTGGTGGTGCATGCCTGTAATCCCAGCTACTTGAGAGGCTGAGGCAGGAGAATCTCTTGAACCCGAGAGGCAGAGGTTGCAGTGAGCTAAGATTGCGCCATTGTACTCCAGCCTGGACAACAAGAGCAAAACTTCGTCTCAAAACAACAACAACAACAAACCAAAAAACTTTCTAAGTGATACTAACAGTGATTCTAGATGTAATGCCTTTCAAAGTAAAACAAACAAACAACAACGACAGCAAAACAAACAAAAACCTGCAAAACCTCTACTTATGATATTGGAATTTTAACTATGAGAAGAGTACTGTCTAGGAATGGAAACAGATTTCACAATAAAAGAATTTGATGATACATTATCTTAGATACTTTTCAAATACACATCACTTAATGTATATCTATTTGGTTTACCACAGAAACACTCACTGAATATATGTTAAATTTCCACAAAATATTAACAGGCACACTGGACTTTGAAATCTGGTTTTGGTTTGAAATAATTTATTTTTCTGCTGCTCCTGGTGTTTCATTGTGCATTGTTTCTGAGTTCTTACATGAATTCAATGATAACAGAAAATTAAACATATAACCATAGATATGTCTGTGCTTCTGTAGTACTATTTTATGGTGATGGCATTTTAATACCAATAATGACTGATTATAGTTCAATAAATGAAACTAACAAATAAGTGCAAAGCCCCCATGACAACTGAAATTTCAGTCCTGGAATTATTTTTTCCCCACATCGTTCAATATAGACACAACTTAATAGCTTCTCTCCTGTAGTTACGTAAGTACTTATATGGTTGTTCCCATGCTTTTAAAAAATCTCCAAAGGCTCCATCTTTACGTGAAGTTTAAATAGTGTGTAAAAAAGAGTAAAGGAAGACATAATGTGTTTTACTCTCCTAAGGCACAAATTGAGCAAACACACACTGTGCAAGAATAATTCATTCTTACATCTCTTTCAAAATCTATACAATAACCCATAAACCCAGAGTATTTAAATAGAAAGTGGCATCTGCCCACCAGGATACTTCATTTGCATATCACCGACTAAGTCCTGTGTGAATGAGGACAGTGTAAATGCTGAGGGTGATTTCTGGATGAAGGTATCACCTGTGAAATGACAAAAATTGACCCTTTGTGTGTCTACCTCCCTGCTGTGAGTAACTAAGAAATACTGTTACTTGGCTGATTTCCTAATAAACTACAGGTGGGAGGGTGTTGAGGTTGTGCCATTACAAATCATCATCTGTTAGATCAAAGTGCAGAGGAAAAAACGGAAGCTGTGCAGTATTAATAGCTACGTTTATCTCTCGAGTCACTTAATAATTGGTGACTGGAGAGTATTGGAATAATTATCATTCATTTTGTCGTTCTGAGAACATATATTAAAATCTGCCTTTATATTTTTAACATTTGGAAAATAAAAGCTAGCATGTTACTTCCATTTTTATAAATATTTTATCATATTCCACAGTTGCTGACATTGATCAGGTGCTTTCTGGTTGCCAACCAAGGGACACTGATCTAGACTTCTGTATCCTTAGAGTTCTCACAGGAATGCTTTTGTGTAGATTACTTTATAACTATAATCAATACTATTATTGGTTATAGTTGCAATCAAATATTGAAGACTTACAGGTTAAAAATGTTTACTGTTTTCTTCCTGAGAGTCTTAAATGGTTAGATTGTTCTACTGGATGAAGAAATGTTTTAATGGTAATAGGCAAACAGAAGATTGAGGACAGGGCTCAGTTTTGGAGTGTTCTGGTGGTTTTAGAGTCTTATGCGCAACAATATGTTAATAGCTGAATTTTCCAGTGTATATTTTGATTCTGCTATAAAACTTGGACTGCATTTGACTGTATGTGTTTGTTTTTATTTTATAAAACTAATAGAAGGCCTCAGAGAAAAGAAAAATGGGACAAGGAAACATTGTGAGATGTTGTTTGTATTGTGTATAATGCTATGCACAGACTTGTAACCCAGTACTGTGGAGATCTCAATGAACTCGAATGAATGATAAGCTGCTTTTATATTGCTTTGCAGCCCTTCTTTGCCCAGACAAGCTAGATGACAGGTATATTTATAGTTATTTTTGGACTTGCATTTTGTTGTTTTGAAGATAATGACTTTCTTGGCTTTGAAAATGTGACTACATCTGTCTCTCTCTCAGATCCCAAAATGTAAATATTGAAACACATGGAGTCAAAAATGGAAAATAAGAGACATTCTATGGTTTGGCATTTCTCACATGTATTAAGGTAAATAAACTAGTTTCTCCTTGATGTTCCGCAACTCCCAGTGGATGCCTGAAGCTGCCAAACGCTGTATATGAGGTTTCTTCTTATCTGATAACTAAGACAGCTGCTAAGTGACAAAGGGATGGGTAGCATACATGGCATGGACAAAGGGATGGTTTCCATCCCTGCTGAGATGGAGTGGGACAGTGTGAGATTTCATCACACTACTCAGAATAGTATGAAATTTAAAACTTACAAAGTATTTATTTCTGGAATTATTTTCATTTAATATTTTTGGAATGCAGTTAACTATGGGCAACTGAAACTGCAGAAAGTGAAACCTTCTATAAAGGATGGGGACTACTGTGTAAAGCATTTTTCTTTCCTTCAGATTTATTTCCATTGCAAGCAGTGATGGAATGTCATTTAACAATTTGTAAGTATGTAAAAAATGCAAAATCTATTGTAAGTTATGGAAATGATAAACTTCCTTGTTTTTACAAATGTTTAAATATTTTAGTGCAAATTTGGCAGTTTAATTTTCATATAATTTTTAGAAAATAATTGTTCCTCCCATCTATTCAAGTGTGAGATTTTGACCCTATGGCACAGTGAATATCAATACATTTCCTGAAATAAAAAGGTTCATTTTTATCCTTTTTTGTGTATGTATCTTGAAATATGTTCCCGTGCTTGCTTCTCAGTCTCAGTCATTCAAATCCTAAAACTACAACCACGCTTCAATAAGATGGAAATGCAATACTGTATTCTGAAATTAGTGCTTGCAATTCCAGTAACTGCCATCAGAGGACAGTGGTGCCTTTCACAGAGATTAGTAACCACCCACCCAAGTTATATCTCTCCTTCTATAGATACAATCTCCCAGGATTGCATTGGAGATCAAGGCTAAAATACATTTTCCAGGCTTTCTTAAAATTGAGTCCTCCTGACTAGACCTTATCAATAGAATGTGATAGGAAGTCGTGTGAATCATTTCTGGGACAAAGGCTTTTGAGATGGATATTTCTTTCCTTTATGTTCTCTCTTCGTTTTTGCTGTCTGGATAAAGATGACAATGATGGAATAGCAATTGAGGAGGAGCCACAAAATGTAAAGTGTTTAGATCATTGAATGTGGATGAATACCTTCTGCCAACCAAAAATAAACACCTTAGACAGTAGCATAAAAGGAAAGAAATGTCTATTGCATTCCAGCAACATACATTTCTGAGTTTACTTATTACAGCAGTGTAATCTATGCTAAATAACACGGTGTCAATATATGAAACATAGACTAAACTGATGAAACCTTCTTCAAGGCAAACAGAGAGTTCCAGGGAGGTCAGTTATTTACTCCAGTCCATAAATGGTAGGTGTTTGAACCTATTAAATTATGTTGAATAGATTTTGAGAGTTCCCTAGGATTCAACACTACAGACTGCTGTGATCAATGGGTATGGTTACCATGGCAAGTGTGTATAGTGTTGCGACAAGTATTTCACATACTTGCCTAACCTGATGTAGAGAAATCAGTGACTGCCTTATCTATAAAGTTAAAACATTGTTAAATATTAACATATAACATCATGCAATATGGGACAGCTTTAGCAATTTGGAGGCATCAGCTTTTTTGTTTCAAATGTACTTGATGATCTTTAAACTAATAATATGTCTATTAACATCTCCCTCCCTCACTATCAGGCTTTCTTTTTTCTCTTCTTCCTTTTCTCCAATCTGAGAGTTTGACAATTCAACATATAAAACTTTTCCTTCTGTATAGATTTAGTAGTTTAAAACTTACAATTTTTAAAGGTTTTTACCTATAGAATCTATCAACACTCATATAATGTAACATTATAATGTAATGTAAGCTTTGAAGACACATTTATTACATCACATGTTATAAGAGAAAAAATGAGTTGAGTTTAATACATCATTCCCCAACCACATTCTGGAAATAAGAGAAGAGCTTCAAGTTTGTTTAGTGAGGGGACAGTTCTCAGTGGATGTTTAAGATGTGAGATATTTTCACTAAATAAGATATACTGTACATTTTTACTTCATTTCATATTTTTCTATAACATTTTTTAACTCCGTAACATGTCTTGACTTGATTTACTCAGACATTGTCTTTTTGTTTAACGTGTTCCGTTTTCTGAGATAGCAAACAATGTTGCTAGGATATTCACAACACTTCTATAGTATCATAATAAAAGAGCAAATGGCTTTTTAAGAAAGAAGGAAAAAGTGATGTGGGATATTAGTGAAGAGGAGAGAATGCAAGGGGATAATTGGAGAAGTAGAGGTGACAGGAGCTGGCCATGAGGGAGACAAAGATCCCTCCCTTTGGTAAAAAGCCCAGGAGTTTAGGGAGCCCACATCAGTAATAGCGCTGCATCACCACATGACACCCAGGTAGGAGGTGACAAGACTTTGAAGAACAATGGCTCTACAGTGTATCTAGGGAGTTTGCACATAGGTGATAATGCTCCCAATATTGGCCCTTACAGAGCTGAGCTGACTGTCTTCAATGAGCCCTTCAGGCACGGCCAATGGGCATCATAGACACTCTTCATGCTGCGCTGAATGATGAAGGTCCTGCTTTTATTTCTTTTAATACTACAAATTTGTATTTAGATTTCTAGACCACTCTAATAGCAAGGAAGGGGAGAGTAGGCTCAAAACATGCCTGAGAGAACAATTTTATACCTTGAAGAGTGGGAGTTGAGAGTTACTTAATTTTTCTGAAAAATTCAGAGTGTGTTGTGAAATTTACTCTTGGCCCAAGTTAAAAATGTACAATCTCTGAACTGGTCATGCAGTTTCATCCAAAATCACTTCTATAGTACCAGAAGAGATAACTGTATAGCATAAAAGTTCTATATTAATCTTCTTTCTTTTAACATTGTATATAATCATTATATTTAGTGATTTGTTTTATTTTTACAGAGAAACATATTTTTGGAACCAAATGGGGTTACAAATTAACTATAATAGAGAACACCCTCCATGTTACACCAAATTACACCAATGCTTAATGCCAGAAATACGCCCTTTTAACGTTGGCATTCTGATGAAAGATTTTAGTATGAATATTGCTGCTGGATCATAAATATAAAAGCTCTTGAATTTAAAAATTATAAAATGTTCATTCCAAGGCTCTATAGTAAAATAAAGCAACAACCACTTATGTATCTTTTTAATTTTTACTACATATTTATTGCTATTTTTGTTTGGATTAACTACAGCAGAAATATGAACCAAGGGATGGATGATAGAAGTGACAAAAGTTGTTTCTATTTTACTTTTTTTTTTTTGGAGACAGAGTCTCACTCTGTTGCCCAGGCTGGAGTGCAGTGGTGTGATCTCAGCTCACTACAATCTCTACCTCCTGGGTTCAATTGATTCTCCTGCCTTAGTCTTCCTGGAGTATCTGGGACTAGAGGTGCACACCACCACACCCAGTTAATTTTTGTATTTTTAGTAGAGATGGGGTTTTACTGTGTTGGCCAGGTTGATTTTGAACTCCTGACCTTGGGCGATCTGCTTGCCTTGCCCTCCCAAAGTGCTGGGATTACAGGAATGAGCCACCGCACCCGGCCACAAAAGTTTTTTCTGATGTCAGCTATGGTGAGATCTATACTGGGCTCATTGTTTCTAGGTATTTCACCAAGCATACCATAGGTTTACGTAAAAAATAACTAGATTAGGTTTTATTCTCTATCTTTTTTTTTTTTTTGTTTGTTTTTTGGAGATGGAACCTCACTTTATTTCCCAGGCTGGAGTGCAGTGGCACAATTGCAGCTCACTGCCACCACTGTCTCCTGGGTTCCAGGGATTCTCCTGCTTTAGCCTCCCAAGTAACTGGGATTACAGGCATGTACCACCATACCCAGCTAATATATAGATATATGTATTTGTATTTTTAGTAGAGACAGGGTTTTGCCATGTTGGTCAAATTGGTCTCAAACTACTGATCTCAGGTGATCTGCGCACCTTGGCCTCCCAGAGGGCTGGGATTACAGATGCGAGTCACTGCACCTGGCCACAACCTTCTTTCTGAGTCAGTTTGTCAACAGAACTCAGGTTAGTTTGTTAGTATTTGCACATGGGTTTTCCTCACACCCATACTTGGCGTTCAGAAAGTGTCAAGGTTGTGAAAAACAAGAAAAGTCTGAGGAGCTGTTAGAGATGGGGCAGGTACTAGGAAGCATCTATAAATGAAAACGTTGTTAATTAAATGCAATGTGGGATCCTAGGTAGAGTGCTGGAAAAGAAAAAGGACATTAGTGTAAAATTAATGAAATACAAATAAGAGATGAAATTCAGTTAACACTATGATACCAATGTTAATTTCCTGTTCTTCATAATTATACCATGATTATGTCAGATATTACCATTAGGAGAAGCAGGGTGACAGACAGAAGAAGATTTTCTACTATCTTGCAACTTTCTTAAAGGTCTAAAAGTAGTTCCAAGTAAAATATTAAAAATTAAAAGATCCACGTGGCCTAGAGCCATTTAGTTTATTACAGTAAAAGTCTCAATAATCTCTACGGTCCTTATCACAAACCACAGAAATATAACACATCACTAAAATATAGGTTTATTAGGATGAGACCGAGTTATCAAGATATGCTTTCAAACTTCCACATTAGTACAAAAGTTAGCATTAAAAACATTTTTTAGGTTGGGCACAATGGCTCATGACTGTAATCCCAGCACTTTGGGAAGTCAAGGCAGGTGGATCACCTGAGGTCAGAAGTTCAAGACCAGCCTGGCCAACATGGTGAAAACCCATCTCTATTAAAAATACAAAAATTACCTGGGCAAAGTGGCGGGTGCCCGTAATCCGAGCTACTCAGGAGGCTGAGGCAGGAGAATCACTTCAACCCGAGAGGTGGAGGTTACAGTGAGCCAAGAATGCGCCATTGCACTCCAGCCTGGGTAATAAGCGTGAAACTCTGTCTCAAAACAAAACAAAATGAAACAAACAAACAACACATTTTATAAAGGAGCCTTCAACGACCAGGGAATTCATTAAGGCATCATCCTCAAAGACTCCAGGCAAATGAGGTGTTTGTGTATGCATGTATTGATAAAAGTTGGTGGTGGATTATTGAAGAAGTAGAAACACGGGAAGTTAAAAAGAAAATATATCAGAGGTAGGTGGGTGTTGCCTGAGACCAGAGCAGAGGATACTCCACTAGGGTGTAAATCTCACCTGAAAGATGTGAGTGAGGCTGAGAATTTACTCTGGAGAGTATACAAGTGAGAAGTTAATATTGGTTTATAATAGAAAATCAGACTAATTTGTCAGAAGAGACTTACCTCTGATGTTGATGTTTCAAGCGTTTATGGGGTGCTACTGGAGTAGAATTGACTTTAATGTGAAATCAGTGAAAAGTCACTGAGTCATCAGCATAGTTAATTGTCAAAAAAGCTATATCTGAAGAAAATCGTGAATATAGCAATATAGACAGGGATAAGAAATAGGAGGACAGTTGCATCAAATAGTAGTCACCTTAGACTATTGTAGCATGAAAATGTGCCCCTTGGTTGGTGAACTACAGGTAAAGATAGATTTAGAATTAGAAGAAAGTGAGCCTGTGCTATCATTGAAAACTGGTTAGTAGTTTATTAGCATGGAAATCCGAGGAGCCTCCCTCTTAGTTATACACTCTGCGATTCTGACTTGATTTCTTCACTGTCTCTTACCACAGTGCTTCAAAATGTATGGTTCTCAGGCCCGCTCTGGGACCAACACCTGGAAACTTGTACAAAATGCAAATCCCTGGGCTTGTCCCAAACCTATTGGGTCAGTATCTTTGGTTGGGGGTTGGGGGACAGCAAGATGTGTTTCAACAGGCACTCAGGGGCTTTCTGAAGCAGTCAGTGTGAGAACTCCTGTCTCAGTAAGTCACCTCCACTTGCACCAATTAACTTTATTCCATAGACACTCTCCCACATTCCACCAGGTAACCCTTCCTTCTGTACATACGTGCATTGAAATTCTATTCTAAATCTTTATATCAGGACCTTTTCAATCTGATCTGTTCATTTTCTCCCTGCAAATCCTGTCAGAATGACAGAGAACATTTTGACCCTGTCAGTTGTTACATTAGAAAAGCTGATGGTTGAAAAATAATAAAATTGTCAGAGTTACTGGAGGATGCAAAAAGCTAGGGTCATTTTCATCTGTTAAGTAACTGATTGAATTGACAGCCCACCAAAAATCTTGCCATGTAATCTTGTGCATTGGGTGAAGTGAATTAATTTAGGAAAGAGTTCAGTACATTGCCATATATAAGCATTTCTAGCAGGACCTGACTTGCACCTGTTAAACTGTTTCGAAGAATAAAAATGCCTGTGCACTCAACCCAGGAAATGCTACTTACTGCCAACTCCACAGTGAGGTAACATGCAATTGGCAACTTTCAGAGAGGTAAGGTAAGCAACCAATTCTTTCCCCAGACTGTTACTTAAAATAACTTTTTTTTTTTTTTTTTCTGGTAGGAAAATAAACTTCAACCAACAATTCGTCACTCTTTTTATTTGTTTTTGCCAAGCAGCTGTATTTACAGAAAACAATGCCCTGATTTTTTTTTTTTTAAGGTCTTGATTTCTTATCAAGCAGTTTGGTGGTCTTATGATTTTAGTTTGTGAAACTCATAAAATGCATCGGCCAAAGTAGCTTGAACATTTTCCCTCTTTCTTCTCTTCCATGTTCCCATTATTTATAATGAGTCTTCCCAGAAACTTCCAGTGTGTTCCTTACTGACTACACGAACACTGGTAAAGCAGGAGAGATAATCAACTCCAGGCTGGAGCTGAGCAGCAGCGCCAACAAGCTACTCATGACTCCAGCAGATGTTTCTGCTTTGGGGACCAAAAGAAATTTTATAGGGTTTTTCCTCCTTCTCAGGGAAAATTGCCAAAACAGTCAAGAAATGGGAAATATATAGGCCTGCTCACATTTCCAAGTAGGGAGGGATATTATATTCAGTAAAAGGAATCTCAGAGAGAGGAATTTCTGAAGACACCATCTCATAATAGCTATGTAAAATGTTCACTAGGAAAAAGAGGAACCAAGAAGAGCTCACTTGGCTTCAGACTTCTCTGTGCATTGAAAACTGTGTGAACGTTAAAGTAGTTTGAAATGATATCCATTTACAGTAAAAATGCACCTGGTAGTCAATAACGACCCTCTTCTACCACCACCACCAAGAAAAGAAAAAGAGAAAGAAAAAAAGGCACAGATGACATACTCTGAATTTCACTGTTTCTGTCTGTCTTTAATGTAAATTGTGGGATTACTAAGGGAGAGGACATATGTAGGACTTTGAGTCTTTTTTATAGAAAATTAACTGTTTACCATGTAGTATAATATGGCTCCCCAAATAAGCAAAAATAACAAAAATTTTCTTTCAGTGGGAAAACATGAGAGTTTCAGTTTTCTTTGATTACTTGAATTTTGGTATTTTGGCTCTTAGAAGATAATCTATGTACAATACCACAAGAATAATATCAGAGATAATTGGTTACATGAAATCCATGTGAAGGGAAATCAGACAGCAGTCAGAGTCCTAGTTCCGTGGGTTAAAAGCCTCTCTTTTGAAATTATGTCCAATATGAGGGAGAGAAAAGCCTACTAAGCCACTGGTCTTGTTTATGTACTGAGAGGTAAAGAGGAAGAGTTTGGAGGAGAGGGCTGATGAAACTCTCTGTGACCTTTCTGTGTAGCATAGCTGTTTATGAAGAGCCAGAAACATTAAACAAAGCCATTCCAATAACCCTTAACTGGCTTTTTAAAATGTTATTGTATGTTCAAAGTCATGCATAAACAATTAACGCAGGGAATCTGATTGACTAGAAATCGTAGTCAAGCCCAGCTTTTCAGTCATTCAGATTTTCTTATAATTAGTTGTAGCTTATGTTTCATATGTTTAACAGAACAAAAGTGACTGGAGATTATTCTATTAAGGAATCGTACTATCAAGGAAAGATATCATCAACTTATTAAAGTCCTGAAAGGATGGTGTCTACTTTAAAATCCATTAGCAATTTTATTGTTAAACATAGGAGCGCTAATTAAGGTCCCAGAAAATCTTTAGGGGGCTCTTTCTGATCTCTGAGAAGAGACAGTCTCTACCTGTTCTATGCTCCATAAGTTATGGAGAGTCAAAATTACCTAGTAGAGTCCAAAGTACATAGTTTATTTAAACTCCATCTAAGTTAAAACTTGAAGAATGAGGAATACTTGGCTCAAACGTAGAAGGAATACCCCATCAAGCTGGGGAAAACATGTAGAAAGATTCAAAGTTAAAACACAAGTATAAGACATTTAAAAGTAAAATTAATACACATAAATATCATATACATTGTAAGGGAATGGAAGAAGATATAGAACTAGAGAGTTATTCAGGGACAAGATATGATGACAAATGGATTAAGGGAAGCAAAATCATTTTCAAGGCGGCCACTTGTAAGCTTGTTCCTGATACATGATATTACCCTGAAGCAGGAAAGTAATAGAGTTAGAGAGAACCTGATAAAGATAGAGTATTTAAGA
Organism: Piliocolobus tephrosceles; assembly: GCF_002776525.5. NCBI lineage: Eukaryota > Metazoa > Chordata > Mammalia > Primates > Cercopithecidae > Piliocolobus > Piliocolobus tephrosceles. The sequence continues at coordinate 13,880,411 of NC_045435.1, forward strand.
GTTTTAAATGGTCAGATATGGTCATTGATTACATATGGAAATGATGGAGAAGAGAAGTCAAAGATTATTCCTAGTTCTTGGTTTGAACAATTTGTTGGATAAAAGTTTCATTCACTGAAATGTTTTCAGGTATGAAGGGAACGATGGATTCACTCTTAGAGCTCCACTGTAGGGCAGTTATTTCTAGGCATCCCAAGGGTGTATGTGTGCTCCCAAAGCAGTTCATGCATTTTTTTTCTGTTCTAGTAATATCCCTTCAGTGCAATAATCAAAGGCTATCATAGGAAGGCTCATTGCTAGTACCACATTCATTGGTACACTCCATGACCATGACTCCCTGATAGTCTTCTGGGCACAGCAGTTATTGGCTGCTGTTCCACAGTAGCCACTGATGCTGCTACTGGCTATTATTGAAGAAACTGGGGAGGGCATCTCTGCACTGAATTGTTGACAAAGACCAAATCATCATGGGTTATAATGATGGTATTCAACTTCTGGTCATGTGTTCTCTTTTATAATTTAAAACTAGTTCATGAAGACAGATTGAGAATAAAGGTCTCCTCACTCCCTCGATTGTCTTTGCCATGCTCGTCTTTTCTCCTGGTAACTCTAATCTTCAGTCTTAACACAAAAACACCATACATGTAAATTCATGTGGAAAAAATAGGTGTCCTAAGTGTTCACCTGCATTCCAATTCTGCAAAGAACAAGAACATGAATCTTACTTTGAGCTAAATTGGGACACCCTGCCAAAATATAAATACCTTAAGAGATTTTTATTCTATGACATTAGGGATTGTTGAAGAAGAGGTCCTTGAAGTTAATTGACACACTGCTTCTTAAACTCTAATGTGCATATGAATAATAGGGAGAACCTGTTAAAATGCAGATTCTGAATCAATGACTCTGGGCTCTGTGGACAGGCTCCTGTTCTGCAGCCTATGCTTTGAAAAGCAAGGTCCTAGTCTAGCAATTCTCTAGATTCTCTCTGTGAACAATTGAAGAAAATGAGTCACAGGCATTTATTTAGTGCAAGGCAGTGAATTCAGTGCTGCCTACATATTAAATTGGAGATAGAATCAGGATTAGAAGAATACATTTCCCTGACTCTCAGTTCACTGTCCTTTCTAGCACAATCAGCAGCATTTTGCATGAGTAGATCTCCTAACATCAGTAATGTTACTCCTCATTTTGGAATCTAGAGAAATATCTTCTGCTAATCACCAAAGGAAAAATCTCTCAAAAGAACATGATGAGATCCAGGAGAAAAGAAAGCCATATATGTTAATTTTTAAGGGGTTTTTTTTTTGACTAATAAAAATTAATTAGCTAATATTTTGCTAATTGTCCATGATACTGTATGTGTTGTGATTTATTAATACTTTAGAAATGTACATGAAACAAATTTCCATAGGCAAAGTAAGTGCTTCATAGAATGGTTTCATACTTTCGTAGAGATTACTATAAAATGACTACTGATATTTTTCTTTAAAAAATGTTTTAATGCTAGTTTTTAATGTGAAATTTATTTTAATAGAAAGATGGAATTTTCCTGGAAGAAAGCTACTCTGATAGGGCAGGAAAATCTCTTCTCTCTCCTGATGTCCTGAAAATGTGCTTCTAAAGCAGGATGGTTATTAACCCTAAACCTGAGAGAACATAAAATACTGGGGTGCTGAAAACTAGTATAGTTAAGCAACACAAAAACAGGAATTTCTAACAATAGATTGGACATTGCTTCCTCCAACTGAAACATCTGGTCACCAATTCATACCTGGATTTCTTTATGCTTCATCCCTTTCCTGACCCCTCCCTTCTTAATGCTGCTGCTCAAGTTTAAACAAGTACTGTCAGGAGAGCGGATGGACTCCACTGTAGGCTGGGGAAGAGCCAGCAAGACATAATGCAAAATGCTCCCTGCCGACCCTGAGGCGGCTGTGAAGTTGATCAAACGGGATCTTTCTCTCCAGGGAGAAGAGATAATGCAATCTTACTGCTGGTTCAAAACTTCTCACAAAGGCAGTCAGTTCAACTGTGGTATGTATAGAGAGTCCTCCGGAGGATGTGCTGAAGCCATCAAACCCATACCCCCTGGAATGTCTCCTGGGATTCAAGCACTGGCCAGAGAACAGAAATGAAGTAGCTGTTTCCAGCTATTTACAGTTCTCCTAAATATGAGAAGGAAAATGTGTGGAGGCATTTTAGCTCAGCAGGGTCCTCAACTGACATTAGAGAGGTTTCCATTGCTTCTGACTGTACCTTGTGATTTTGCATCTAAATGAATGTTCTACCATCTGAAACCTTTCGGGTTACTAAATTCATTGAGAGAGGACAAATCCCTCCTGTGTGAAACAGCAACATGTAATATTTATTGAAAATATTAAACTGTCTTCCCAAATTAATATCTGATTCAAAAAAAGCCAACTGTAGAGCCAGCAAGTCAGGCTGTATACACATATATTCTATTCTTAAATCTCTCAAAGAGAAGGGATTAAACAGCCCTTCACTTCTACTTGAAAAATTTGAGAGGGCTATAAAAATGGAAATGTATTAACTGTGTCCATGAAAATTTATGTATACATATAGCCCTAGGTTAAATCAAATGCTGCGCCTAAAGTAGAGTATAAAGTACTCGTCACTTACTTTCTCTTTTGTGAGAGAATATGTTTTGGTAGAGGAATTCATTCAACATCTGATACATATGCTCCTTTGGCTGAGCCATACAAATAGCACAACAGGGAAGGAATTGATAGAGGCTATGAAAAAGCGAGATATAATATTAGTTTATGAGAATTGATCCAAAGTGATTTTTTTAAACTATGTAGAATCTCTGTAAATAATTGAAATAATAACCTGTTGCAGAACAATGGAGACATTTAAAACATTGGGTAAAAAACAAAACTGGCCTACCATAAAGGTTCATAGACACATATAACACAATTGGGAAACAATTTAGAGGTTTACTATAATAGTATTTATAACTAATAAGATAGTCTATAAATTGGTAAAGATTTCTATGTAGAATTACTCACATGTTTTAAACCAGTAAAGACATTTTGAGATTGCTTAGATTACATTTTCATCTGGCAATGGTTTGAAGGACAAAATGAACTGTTAGTTCTACAGTCTTTTCTCAGATTAGTCAGTGACTACCACAAATATTGCAGAGTCTGTGCTATTCATTAGCCATTTGATTTTAATGATGTTTGTAGTTGATTTGTAAAATGATGCCACTGCATATCCTAAACAAGAGTCAAGAACTGACACATTGTGGTTCTAAGTAAATTTTCAGACATATTTCATTTAAAAGTACACTGCTATTGCTGATTTTTAAAGAAAGTATAATTTGATTACCTTTAAGATTAATACTGATTTTCTGGTTAATAGAAGGCCCCTACCATTCCTTATTTTCTTACTCATAGCTGCTTCACACATTTAAATTACTTGCCTACCCCTTGAGGGCATTTTCATTTGCAATATGGCTTTATTATCTGACTTCAAATGCTGTAATCCCTCCCTTGATATTGCACACTCTTTGAAAGTGACACAACGCTTCCTTGGTTTTTCCCTAGCACTAATTATCACAGTTTCTTAAGTAAATGGATATTTCTTTCATTTATTCATCTAATTCACAAATGTTCGCTATGTACCCATTCTGTTTTAGACAATATATTTGCCAATGGGAATAATGATGAAGACAGACCCAGTCCCCACTCTTATGAATCTTATCAATGAAGTGTGGAAATACATATATTTTTTTTACTGATTGATGAAATGTGGCTATCTGAAATCATTTATCATCATACTTTAGAATAATAAAAGGATTACTATTCACTTACTAGAAGAGATGATACAAAATTGTAAGTATTATGGAATGAATTCTCTTCCCCAAATTCATATGTTGAAGTCCTAACCCTCATTACACCAGGACATGACTGTATTTGAAGATAGGGCCTTTAGAGAGGTAATTTTAAAGGTGGTCATTAGAGTGGGCCCTAACCAATAGAATGGGCATCCTTATAAGAAGAGGAAATTTAGACACAGACAGAAAGGAAGGACCAAGTGAAGACAACAGAAAAAAACTGTCAGCTGCAAGTTGAGCAGAGAGGCCCTCAGAAGAAACCAACATTGCTCACACCTTGGTCTTGGACTTCTAGCCTTCAAAACTGTGAGGAAATAAGTTTCTGTTGTTTAAGCCTTTCAATATGTAGGACTTGGTTGGTACAAGTCAGGTTTTCTTTGTTTAATCTAAAACAGCTTAGCTTTAATGGTTGAGTCCAAATTCTGATAGAAAAGAAAAGAAGTACAACATTGGCAATAACTTAAACAGTAGTGGCTTTCAGCCTCATAGGTAAGTGAACTGTTGGCATAATTTACAGAGTCCTCCTTTTATTATTTTATTTGTCATAACTGATATGGTACCAAGGCTTCCAGTTATGAAATGATCCAGACAAGGAGTTTCTGGGCAGAAACCGAGCCTTACATAGACACAAATAAATTCTCAAATGTGAGGATGTAGAGTAACAGGGACATTTGAAGCAGCATTTCATTTCCAAGATCTTATCCTAGAAGATAATCAAACACTTATACAAAGATTTAGCCCAAATAATTAATTACCTAAAGCAGTAAAATAAATAAAATAAACCACATGCATTCTGCCATTAATATTATAGAAGTGTATTTATTTGTATTGAAAGCTATTTTAAATGGAAATTTCAGTGAAAAAGATGGTCTAAGATACGCTTCTGATTTTGTGGGAAAAAAACAAAATAGAATTATACAAATATGCATAAAATAGCTATAAATATATGTGCCAACATACATAGTGATTATTATCTTTTGGTGATTATAACATTGTTTTCTTAATCTTTCATATGTATTTTATAATAATTTTTGAATAAATGCATTACTTTGAAATAAAAAGTAGCTCCCAAATTTTGTTTTCTAAGTAACTAAAGTCTTAAGTATCATGAGTTAGTGTTGTGATTGCATGTATTGAGTAAGGCAACCAGTAGAAATTTTTTTTAAAAAAAGGAAGGCAGTTTAGTTCTCAAAATACTATGGATGGTATGGCTTTAAACATCTATGTAATTTTGTTATTTATGTAGTAACATAAATTCTGAATAAAAGTCATTCATTCTTGGTTAGTGCATGCTTGAATGTTTTTGAAAAGTCCAAAATGAATCCACCAATGATGATAAATCTTATAAATTGTTTAATGATATGGTTAGCATGTATTTTTGATCTTGAGTGGAGAAGTACACACAGATAATACTGCTTCCACATGGGGATATTATTGTGCTAATTTTTGAGTTCAAAATCTTGACTCATATCTCGATGACAGAAATCATACTGCAGCAGGATGTTATATACATTCATTAAATGTGTATTTACCTAACACCTTCCATATGCTAGAAAATGAATTTAAAGATGGATGAAACATGATCTCTGCCCAATGCAATGCATACTTCTGAGGTAAAGAGCTGAGGAGGTATCTGAAATTGGATGTGACTGTCCTAGCTTACATAATGAACACAACCTCTGTAGCCAAGCTGTATGTTCCTCTCCATTTCATTTAGAGATATTGATGATAAATATGCCCATATATATCCATCACTTCTTTCCTTATACTATTCATTTAATTGTTCCACAAAAACATCCTTGACCCTCAATTAAATTCAGCAATATTTATTGAGCTCAATATTTAGTAAGCAAAATTCTCCACTACTTCTGTAGATTGAAGAAAGATGAGAAACCCTAATGCAAATATCTATATAACCAAAGCAGACTGTAGAATGTGCAAATGGCATAAATGACTAATTAAGATAATTAATAGTGAGAAAAATTGAATCAAGTTTAAAAGTATATGAAAGACATCTGAGCTTTAGAAGAACGGATAATAAGTCAGCAGCAGAAGAAAGGAAATGATATAAGAGTAGGTGGAATAGTGTGGAAAAACAAGGGCAGGAAATTTGGGACATGTTCTAGGTAAAATGAGTAGCCTATTTTGATGGGAGTACAGAATGGAAAAAAGAAGCCTTGGGAAAGAAGATTGGAAATGTAAGTAGGGGATGCATGGCTGAACATGATGAATTCCCCAGGAGTGTTCTTGGTATAGAATGTTTAAGTAATGAAAATCCAATAAAGGAACTTGAGGTATAAAGTGAATGTGTAGACCTGTGCTTTAGGAAGACTAATGCGGTATCATTTAAAGAGGGATGAATTTGTGACAGAGACAGTGGAACAGAACAATATGTAAACTCAATTTGACACACAACTGAAAAAAAAATTGCACAAATTTTTAATATATAGAATCTCATGTAATTTTCATATTTGCTAAAGTAATTGATGCTCAGTGCAATTGAGATTTCTTTTGTAAAGAAAACACCATTTAAATCTACTATTTTTTAGAGTATGGGCTTTTATGTAATAAATTTAACGCAAATTAAATGTACAGTGAAGTAATATGAATTCCACAGCTATTTATCATCTAATGTTTTGCAGCATTTTGAGAGATACAAAAAGATGAAGACAGAAATCCCTGTTGTTTAGTTCAGCTTTGTCTGTTTTAGGTTTTAAACTTCTAAGTACATATAATTACTTTGTGGAACTGGAATTTAAAAATAAATATGTATCCCAATATTTAGGTTGATCAAATTTAAGTTCAATATAATCCAGGGACTAATGATATCAGATGATACAAAATCTAAAAATCATGTTTTATCTCATTGACTGCCTGTTCAAACTATAAGAGACATATATGACAAAGTCACAGCCAACATCACACTAAACAGGCAAAACCTAGAAGCATTCCCCTTGACAGCTGGAACAAGACAAGGATGCTCATTGTCACCACTCTTATTCAACGTACTACTGGAAGCCCTAGACAGAGCTATCAGGCATTCAAAATAGGAAGGGAGGAAGTCAAACTATCTCTCTTCATAGACTATATGATTCCGTATATAGAAAGCCCTATAGACTTCAACAGAAGGCTCCTACAACTGATTTAAAAAAAAAAAAACTTTTGTAATGTGTTAAGATACAAAATAAATGTACAAAAAAAAAAGTGGCATTTATATAACAACATTCAAGCTGAGCGCCAAAATAACCACAAAAAGAATAAAATATGTAGAAATACAACTTACTAAGGAGACGAAAGATCTCTTAAGAATTACAACACATAGCTGAAAGAAATCTGAAACAAAACAAACAACTGTAAAACATTCCAAGCTCACACATAGGATGAATCACTATTGTTAAAATGGCCAAACTGCCCAAAGCGATCTGCAAAATCAACAATGTTCCTATCAAACTACCAACCTCATTTTTCATGGAATTAGAAAAAACTATTCTAAACTTCATATGGAACCAAAAAACTGCTTGGATCGCCAAAGCAATTCTAGGCCAAAGGCATCATGCCACCGAACTTCAAGCTATACTACAGTAACCACAACAGTATGGTATTACTGTTGACTAAACAGACACATAAGCCAATGGAACAGGATAGAGAACCCATAAATAAAGTCACACACTTAAAAGCACCTGATTTTTGATGAAGTTGACAATAACAGACAGTGGGAAAATGACTCCATTTGCAATAAATGATGCTGGGATAACAGGCCAGCCATATGCAGAAGAATGAAACTGGACCCCTACCTTTCACTATGTACGAAAATTAACTCAAGATGGATGAAATACTTAAATGCAAGACTCAAACAATTAAAACCCTAAATGAAATTTTTGGAAATTCTGTACTTGGCCTTGGGAAAGAATTTATGACTAAGTCTCCAAAAGCAATTACAACAAGAAAAATCAACAAGGGGGACATAATTAAGTTACAGAGATTCTTCACAGCAAAATAAACAACCAACAGAGTAAATAGACAGCCTACAGAATAGGAGAAAAGACTCACCAACCACGCATCCAGCAAGGGTTTAATATCCAGAATCAATTAGAAACTTAATTCAACCAAGAGAAACAAAAAATGACATTAAATAATGGGCAAAGGACATGTACAGACACTTCTCACAAGAAGACATACAAATGACTGACAAATATATGAAAAAGTGTTCAGTATCACTAATCATCAGACAAATCAAAACCTTAATGAAATACCATCTGACACCAGTCAGAATGGCTACTAAAAAGTGGAAAAAATAAATAAAAAAGAATCTGGTGAGGCTGCAGAGAAAAGTGTATGCTCAGACACTGGTGGTGCGAATGTCAATTAGTTCAGCAACTGTGGAAAGCAGTTTGGAGATTTCTTAAAGAACTTCAAACAGAAGTACCACTCAATCCTCAATCTCACTACTGGGTATATACTCAAAGGAAAATAAATCATTCTAGCAGAAAGACATGCATTCATGTGCTCATTGCAACATTATTCACAATAGTGAAGACATGGAATCAACGAAGATGCCCATCACTGCTGGGCTGAATCAAGAAAATGTGGCACATAAACTCCATGAAATGCTCTGCAGCCATAAAAAAGAACAAAATCATGTCCCTTGCAGCTACATGGATGGAGATGAAGGCCATTATCCTAAGCAAACTGACACAGAAACAGGAAACCAAATACTTCATGTTTTCACTTATAAGTGGGATCTAAACATTAAATATTCATGGACACAAATATGGAAACAAGAGACACTGAGGACTGCTTGAAGCTCAAGAGTGGGAGAGAGGTGTGGGTTGGAAGGCTACCTATTGAATATCATGCTCAGTAATTGGGATCACTCATACACCAAGCCTCAGTGTCACACAACTTACTTATATAACAAACCTGCACGTGTACCTCCAGAACCAAAATGAAAGCAAAGAAGAAGAAAGATGGAAGAAAGAAGAAGAAGAAAAAGAAGAAGAAGAAAGAAGGAAGAAGGAAGAAGGAAAGAAGAAAGAGGAAAGAGGAAGCAGAAGGAGAAGGAGAAGAAGGAGGAGGAGGAGAGGATGAGGGGTGAAAGAGAAAGAGAAGTAGAAGAGGGAAAGAAAGAAAGAAGAAAGAAAGAGAAAGAAAGAAAGAAAGAAAGAGAGAGAGAGAAAGAAAGAAAGAGAGAGAGAGAGAGAGAGAGAGAGAGAGAGGGAGGGAGGGGGGGAGGGAGGGAGGAAGGAAGGAAGGAATCCATAAAGTATAAAGTGCTAAACAGTGCCTTTTTTACTTTTTTCAGTAGGAAAGCCATGAAATAGACAGAACTCAGAAGGAGAATAATGCGAACTTTACCTTTCTCTTTAGCAGATGATTGTGTGTAAGGATCCCTTAATGTTGTCCTAAGTGTGTTGATTCTACATTTGCTCCCTCTGTAAATTATGCACACAGAGCATGACAATTTTATAGAAAAATTATTTCTTTTAATTAGTCAAATTTAGTTCATACCCTTCATCCAATATATGAAGCCTGAGTACTATAGAAAAAGAATTGGTAACTACAAATACAAAGAGGTATGAATTAGGTTTTTAAATGAATTCCATACCATTCCTCATCTTATCAACATATAAAATAAAACAGCGTTATTTCTTCCTGACTTGCATTTCAAGGATCTTTAAATTTTTCAGAGTAATTTTTTGATTGAAAAAATTAAATTGACCATTGAATCCACAAATAATGTCTAAATCAACAGTTGGTCTGATCTGAATGTTTTTTCTGTCTGTGATGGTAGAAAATGTGTAATAGGAAAACAGGGTGTTTTTGTTTTTTAATCTATTTCTTCAGCCCTGATTTTATTCAAATCTCTAAGATATAAACTATTATCTTGATATAATAGTATAAGTTTATTATAAGACCATTAGAAAATTGAGAAAAGTATTAAAAACACACAGGATATTCTTACTATCTAAAAATGTAACCACTACTTACAATTTGGTTTTTGTGTTATATTTTGTGTTGTATAAAATACTTTTCACAAAGTTTAATACACTCTACTTTGTTTTATAACTTTGCCATTTTCCCTAACATGTATAATTTAAAAATTGGTACTGTTCATTATTATTATACATGTTATTATCTATTATTTAAAGTCATGCTCTTTATTGAGTAAACAGGATGCCATAATAATGAAATTTTATTTTATTTTATTCTATCCAAAATTCTTGGATTTTCTCATTATAATTTTTTTCTGCTACAAGTAATAGTGCTGTCTCTATAAATAAGTAACTTCAGGCTTCTCTGCCTGTATTCTAGATTAAGTTATTAGGAACACGATTGCTCAAAGATTTAGACTTCTTAAAATCTTGTCAAAGAGAATTTTAGAAAGTTTTGCAAAAAAAGTTGCCAAAAAATTTGGAAAGATGCAAAAAATTCTTTTCTCCTTATTCTAGTCTGCATTTTTTTTATTACTAATGAGACTAGAAACCTTTTATATGTACACGAGTCATTTAGTGAATTTCCTTGTAATTCCTTTAGCACATTTTTCTGTAGGGACACAGGTTTTTATCTTAAAGATTTATACATTCTTCTAAAAGTTTAATACATGTTGAGTATCACTTATCCAAAATACTTGGGAATAAAATGTTCTGGATTTTGGATGTTTTTTTTAGGGTATTTGCATATACATAATAAGAGATCTTGCAGGTGAAACCCATAAATTCATTTATGTTTTATAAATACCATACACATAGCCTGAAGGTGATTTTTATACATTTTTAATAATTTTGTGCATGAAACAAAGTTTGTGTTAAGTACTTATATGGGAAATTTTTCACTTGTGCCATGTCAGTGCTCAAAATGCTTCAGATTTTGGATCATTTTGAATTTTAGATTTTCAGATTAGTAATGCTCCACCTGTTTTGCTATTTGTCTGCCATATATGTTGAATTCCTTTCCAGTTAATAATTGATTTTTGATGAAACTTGAGTTTTTTTATATAGTAAAGTTTCCATTGTAGGTAGTCACATATATATTTTTAATATTGTTGATTAATATCTTTACTTACATGCTTATAAAGGCCTTTAGATAAATATTAACCTGAGTATAGTACCTTCAATTTAACGTGTATTTATGAGATGACTTCTAAGTGCATAGTAGTAATAAAATAATAGAGGTAACAATAACAGAGTGAAAAGCAAATTAGAGATTCTAGGAGGATTAAAATACTGCTTCTGCCCTTAATCCTCAAGTACTTTGTGATTCCTGTTGCATACTCTTACATTACATTAGGCATTGCAAGTTGTGTTTTCCTCCTAAAAAGTGTAAATCTAGTCTAAAGAAAATACGTGTTTTTAAGTGAACTCAGAACTACCCTAGGCCTCTGTTGTTTCATAAACACTGGTTTGATAGGCTCAGATAAGCCTAACAAGCTTTGCAGTGTCCATGTAAATTCAAATGCCCTGCCCTGTGAGCCTTCGAATTAATCCTACTATTTTCATGTTAACATCCTGTGTGCCAGGATTGAACCCAGAACTCATGAGCTCCCTCAGATCCAGAGCCTCAACCGAATTCACTCAGATGAATAGCCTCAACCTAATTCTCACAGCATTCTTACAATCTGTGTGTCTTGGTTGCACCCTGATTGGCATTCAGTTCCTCCACGAGGAAGGGAGTGCTGAATTAATCGATGACCTACTTCGTTAGGGTCCTGATACCTAGATCACTTTTGCGAGTTCCTTCTACATCAGCATAACCAGTGGGCGAAAGCCAATGACAGACAGACAGCAGTGCTGTGTTTTGGGAGGTCCAGCAAATGTTGTGCTGGCCTCTGTAGACCCCAGATACTGACTGGAACCGCCACACTGCTGGAATCATCTGGAGCCACCACTGGCTGCTGTCTGCTTCTGATCCTTGACCACTGTCTGTAGTCAGGCTCAGAAGCCTCAATCAGAAGCCTGTCTTGAAAAACAGCATGTGTCTAATTCAGGGCCAAGTTCAGGTTGGCCCCTTGAAACAGAGTGCTAGCCATCTTCTTTCTTCAGAATGACTCAGATGGACAACCCTTAATAATGGAATCTGAGTATATTAGTAACAGTTTCAGAAGGACAACAGTATCAAGGTAGGGGTTGCTAATGGATTTTCAAGAAGAGGATTGCCAGAAAAATGATATTTGAGCAGAGATCTGAAGGAGGTCAGTAACGAACCATGTGGATATCATGGGGAAAAGCATTCCAGGGAAAGAGAACAGCAAGTACAAAGGTCTTGAGGTGGAATTATATTTAGAACGTTTGAGGAACAGGAAGGCTAATATGATTGGTCCAAGTGAGTCAGAAGGAGGGACCCAGTGGGAGGTCATTGAATCATGCGGGTGGGACTTTCTCATGCTGTTCTAGCAATAGTGAATAAGTCTCACGAGATCTAATGGTTTTAAAAAGGGGAGTTCCCCTGCATAAACTCTCTCTTTGTAGGAGATAAGATCGCAAGATGAGGGAGAGAGCAGGGCCAAATTATATAGGGCTTTGTAGGCCTTGGTGAGGACTTCTGTTCTCACTCTGAGTGAGAAAGGAAGTCAACAGAAACTTTTTAACCAAGTGGCAATATGATCTGATTTACATTTTGTGAGGATCTCATTGACCACCACATAAAAAATAGGCCCTAGAAAACCATGGACAAAAGCAGAAAGAACCTTCAAAAGACCAGGGCAACAATCCAGGTAAGAGATTATGATGGCAGGTAAAAAAAGGAGTAATGCTGTGCTTGGATAAAGTAACTGGACTGTGGTAATATTTTGACAATAAAACAGAAATTGTCACTAGTTTAGAGATACATCATGGACATCTCCAAGATGTTTAGAGTGAATAACTGGAAGAATGGAATTTTCATTAACTATGATAAGAAAGAATGAAATGAGCAATTTTGAGAGAAAAAAAACTAAAAATTGTATTTTATTTTTATTTCTTTTTAGTAAAAAATAATTCCAATGTTTATTTTAGATTCAGGGGCTACATGTGCACGTTCGTTACATGGATCTATTGTGTGATGATGTTTGGAATATGAATGGTGCCTTCACCCAAGTAGTAAACATAGTAGCCAATAGTTAGTTTTTTCATTCCTGGACCCACTCTCTAACTCCCCTGCTTTAGTAGTCCCCAGAGTCTATTGTCATCTTTATGTCCAGGAGTACCTAGTGTTTAGCTCTCACTTATGAGGGAGCAAATGTGGTATTTGGTTTTTTGTTCCTGCATTATTTGCTTAAGGTAATAGCCTCCAGCTCCATCCATGTTGCTGAAAAAGATAAGGTTTTGTTATTTTTTAATGGCTCTGTAGTATTCTGTGGTGTATGTGTACCACATTTTCTTCATTCCATCACTGATGGGCACCTAGGTTGATTTCATATCTTTGTTATTGTGAATAGTGCTGCAATGAACACATGAGTGCAGGCATCTTTTTTGTAGAACAATTTATTTTATTTTGAATATATGCCAGAAATGGAATTGATTGCTGGACTGAATGGCAGCTCTGTTGTGACTTCTTTGAGAAATCTCCTCACTGCTTTCCACAGTGACTGAACTAGTTTACATATCCAGCAATAGTGTATAAGCATTCTCGTTTCTCTGCAGCCTCACCAGTACCTGGTTTTTTTTTTTTCTTCATTTTTTAGTGACAGTCATTCTGACTGGTGTGAAATGGTATCTCATTGTGGTTTTGATTCGCATTTCTCTGATGATTAGTGATGTGGATCATTTTTTCGTATGTTAATTGGCTGCTTATATGTCTTTTTTTTTTTTTTTTAGAAGTCAGTGTTTATATCTTTTGACCACTTTTTAATGGGGTTATTTGTTTTTCCTTGTTGAATTATTTAAGTTCCTTATAGATTCTGAACATTAGATATCTCTCAGATACATAGTGATATGGTTTGGCTGTGTCCCCGCAAAAAGTTCATGTTGAATTGCAACTCCCACAATTCCCACAGGCCATGGGAGGGACCCAGTGGGAGGTAATTGACTCATGGGGGTGGGTCTTTCTTAGGCTGTTCTAGCAATAGCTAGTAAGTCTCAGGAGATCTGATGGTTTTAAGAAAGGGAGTTCCCCTGCATAAACTCTCTCTTTGCTTGCTGCCATCCATGTACAACTTGACTTGCTCCTCCTTGCCTTATGACATGATTGTAAGGCTTCCCTAGTCAAGTGGAACTGTAAGTCTGTTAAATTTATTTTTCTTCCCAGTCTCAGGTATGTCTTTATCAGCAGCATGAAAAGGAACTAATATAGTAAATCGGTACCAGTAGAGTGGGGCGTGGCTGAAAAGATACCTGAAAATGTGGAAGCTACTTGGAACTGGGTAGCATACAGAGGTTGGAACAGTTTGGAGGGCTCAGAAGAAGATAGGAAAGTGTGGAAAAGTCAGAAGCTTCCTAGAGACACGTTGAATGGCTTTACCTAAAATGCTGACAGTGATATGAACAGTAAGATTCAAGCTGAGATGGTCTCAAATGGGATGAGGAACTTGTGGGGAACTGGAGCAATGGTGACTCTTGCTATGTTTTAGCAAAGAGACTGGCAGCATTTTGCCCCTGCCCTAGAGATTTGTGGAATTTTGAACCTGAGAGAAATAATTTAGGGTATTTGTCAGAAGAAATTTCTAAACAGCAAAGCATTCAAGAGGTGACTTGGGTATTGTTAAGAGCATTCAGTTTTATAAGGGAAACAGAGCATAAAAGTTCAGAACATTTGCAGCCTGACAATGTTATTGAAAAGAAAATCTCATTTTTTGAGGAGAAATTCAAGCCAGCTACAGAGAAATTTGAATAAATAATGAGGAACCAAATGTTAATCAAAATGATAATGGGAAAATGTCTCCAGGATATGTCAGAGAACTTTGTGGCAGCCCCTCCCATCACATGCCTGTAGGCCTACGAAGAAAAAATTGTTTCATGGTCTGGGCCCAGTGTTCCTCTGCTGTGTGCAGCCTAGGGTCTTGGTGCCCTGTGTTCCAGCTGATCCAGCCATGACTAGAAGGGGCCAAGTTACAGCTCAGGCCATGGCTTCAGAGGGTGCAAGCCCCAAGTCGTGGCAGCTTCTACTTGGTGTTGAGCCTGTAGGTGCACAAAACTCAAGGATTGAGGTTTGGGAACCTCTGTGTGGATTTCAGAAGGTGTATGGAAATGCCTGGATGTCCAGGAAGAAGTTTGCTGTAGAGTCAGGGCCCTCATGGAGAACCTCTGCTAGGGCAGTGCAAAGGAGAAATGTGGGGTGAGAACCCCCACAGCTGAGTCCACACTGGGGTGCTGCCTAGTGTAGCTTTGAGAGAAGGGCCACTGTCCTCCAGACCCCAAAATGGTAGATCTACTGACAGCTTTCACCATGTACCCGGAAAAGCTACAGACACTCAACACCAATCCATGAAAGCAGCCAGGAGGGAGGCTGTTTTCTCCCTCCCTGCAAAGCCACAGGGACAGAGCTGCCCAAAACCGTGGGAACCCACGTCTTGCATCAGTGTGAACTAGACGTGAGACATGAATTAAAAGGAGACCATTTTGGAGCTTCAAGATTTGACTGCCCCACTGGATTTTGGACTTGCATGGGTCCTGTACCCCTTTGTTTTGGCCTATTTCTCCCCTTTTGAATGGTTGTATTTACCCAATACCTGTACCCTCATTTTATCTAGGAAGTAACTAGTTTGCTTTTGATTTTACAAGCTCATAGGCAGAAGGGAGTTGTCTCAGATGAGACTTTGGGCTATGGACTTTTAAATTAATGCTGAAATGAGTTAAGACTTTGGGGGACTGTTGGGAAGGCATGATTGGTTTTGAAATGTGAGGACATGACATTTGGTAGGGGCCAGGGGTGGAATGATATGGTTTTGGTGTGTCCCTACCAAAATTTTATCTTGAATTGTAATTCCCACAATTCTCCCATGTCGTAGGAGGGACCCAGTGGGAAGTCATTGAATCACAAGTCATGCCTTTCTTGTGCTGCTCTCACAATAGTGAATATGTCTCACAAGATCTGATGGTTTTAAAAAGAAGAGTTCGCTTGCACAAACTCTGTCTTTGCCTGCTGCCATTCACGTAAGACTTGACTTGCTCCTCCTTGCCTTCCGCCATGATTGTGAGTCCTCCCTAGCCATGTGGAATTGTAAGTCCATTAAATTTATTTTCCCTCCCAGTCTTGGGCATGTCTTTATCAGCAGCATGAAAATGAACTAATATATGTAGTTGCAAATATTTTCTCCCATTCTGTAGGTTGTCTGTTTACTCTGTTGATAGTTTCTTTTGCTGTGAATAGGCTCTTCAGTTTAGTTAGGTCACACTTGCAGACTCTGGTTTTTTTGCAGTTGCTTTTGAGGAGTTAGTCATAAAATCTTTGCCAATGCTGATGTTCAGAATGATATTTTTTAGGTTTTCTTCTAGGATTCTCATAGTTTGAGGTGTGCTATTTAAACATTCAATCCATTTTCAATTAGTTTTTGACTATGGTGTTAGAAAAGGTCCAGCTTCACACTTTTGCATATGAATAGCCAGCTACCACAGCAACTTTTATTGAAAAGGGAGTTCTTTCCCTGTTGCTTATTTTTTTCAACTTTGTCTTAAATCAGATGGCTGTAGGTGTGCAGCTTTACCTCTGTGTTCTTGATTATGTTCTATTGCTCTATGTGTCTGGTTTTGTTGTTGTTGTTGTTGTTTGTTTGTTTGTTTTTTACTGGTACCATATTGCTTGTGTTACTCTAGCTTTATTGTATGGTTTGAAGTTGAGTAATGTGATACTTCCATCACTATGCTTTTTATTTAGGATTGTTTTGGCCAGTTGAGCTCTTTTTTTATTCCATATGAATTTTAGAATAGTTTCTTTCTAATTCTGTGAAAAATGAGGATGGTAGTTTGACAGGAATAGCAATAAATCTATAGATTGCTTCAGGCAGTATGGCCATTTTAACAACACTGATTCTTCCAATCCATAAGCATAGAATGTTTTTTCATTTGTTTGTATCCTATGGTTTCCTTTAACAGTCTTTTGTAATTTTCCTTTTAGAGAGCTTTCACCTCCTAGGTTAGATGTATTCTCTGGTATTTTTTTTCTTTTTACAGCTACTGTAAATGAGTTTGCATTCTTGATTTGGCAGTCAGCTTGTCTGATAATAGAGCAGAATAGAGACTGTAATCTACAATCATCTGATCTTCTACAAACCTGACAAAAACAAGCAATGGTGAAGGGATTCCCTATTTAATAGATAGTGCTGGGAGAACTGGCAAGCCATTTGCAGAAAATTGAAACTGGATCCCTTCCTTACACCTCATACAAAGATTAACTCAGGATGGATTAACGACTTAAACATAAAACCCAAAGCTATAAAAACCCTAGAAGAAAATCTAGGCAACACAATTCAGTACATAGGCACAAGTAAAGATTTCATGATGAAAATGTAAAAAGAAATTGCAACAAAAGCAAAAAGTGACAAATGCAATCTGATTAAACTAAAGAGCTTCTGCACAGCAAAGGAAACAATCATTGGAGTGACCATACAATGTACAGAAGGGGAAAAAGTTTTTTGCAATCTATCTACTTGACAAAATCTAATTTCAAGGATCTACAAGGAACTTCAACAAATTTACAAGAAAGAAACAAGTAACCTCATTAAAAAGTGGTGAAAGGATATGAACAGACGCTTCTCAAAAGAAGACATTTATGTGCCCAACAGACATAAGAAAAAAAACTCAACATCACAGATCATTACAGAAATGCACATTAAAACCACAAGGAGATACCATCTCATGCCGGACGGAATGGTGATTATTAAAAAGTCAGGAAACAAGAGATTCTGGAGAGGATGTGGAGAAATAGGAACACTTCTGCACTGATGGTGGGAGTATAAATTAGTTCAGCCATTGTGGAAGACAGCGTGGTGATTCCTCAAAGACCTAGAACCAGAAATACCATTTGGCCCAGCAATCCCATTACTGGGTATATACCCAAAGGAATATAAATTATTGCTATATTAGGATACCTGCATGTTATATAAAGATATGTTCATTGCAGCACTATTCATAATAGCAAAGACATGGAATCAACCCAAATGCCCATCAACAATACACTAGATAAAGAAAATATGTTACATACGCACTATGGAACACTATGAAACCATCAATGGGACCAAGATCATGTCCTTTGCAGGGACACGGATGGAATTGGAAGCCATTATTCTCAGCAAACTAATGCAGGAAAAACAAAAACAAAAAAAAAAAAATACTGCATCTTCTCACTTATTAGGAGCTGAACAATGTGAACACATAAACACAGGGATGGGAAGAACACACACTGAGGCCTGTGGTAGACAGAGGGCATCAGGAAAAATAGCTAATGAATGCTGGGCTTAATACCTTAGTGATAGGTTATTAGGTGCAGCAAATCACCACGGCACATGTTTACCTATGTAGCAAATGTGCACATTCTGTACATGTACCCCAGAACACAAAATTAAAAAAAAAATGGGCCGGGCATGGTGGCTCATGCCTGTAATCCTAGCACTTTGAGAGGCCCAGGTGGGTGGATCATAAGGTAAGGAGTTCGAGACCAGCCTGGCCAACATAGTGAAACCCCATCCGTACTAAAAATACAAAAATTAGTTGGACATGGTGGCATGCGCCTGTAGTCCCAGCTACTTGGGAGGCTGAGGCAGGAGAATCGCTTGAACCTGGGAGGCGGAGGTTGAGGTGAGCCGAGATCGTGCCACTGCACTAAGAAAAAAAAGAAAAAAAAGATTACATTTTGACTCCAATTATTGGAAAAACTTTTCTTGCTTGCACAGCCAGGAATTGACCCCCTGAGACTTAATTACAGTACCAGATGCTAAGCTCTTTAACCACATAATAGTCTCAGACCTTTCTGTTGCTTTTTTTTTTAATTTGTGCACGTTAGAAAAATATGATTTGTTTTAAATGCTATAGGATTTCAAATCCTATAACTAGGTGAGCTAAGTGATTGGTGTGACCACAAAGAGATAGTATGAGAGAGATCTTCATGGTGATGGCATCATTCTGTAATTTGATTGCACTGGTAATTAAAGGATTCTACACATGAAATGAAATGACAGAATTTAACACATTTTGTAATAATGTCAATATCCTGAGTTTTATTAGGCTATAATTAGATGTGATAAAACCACTGGGGGAAATTGAGTGAAAAATAGACTAGACTTCTCTATACCATTTTTGTAACTGCCTATGAATCTATTATTGTTTCCAAACAAAAGACTTTTTTAAAAAAATTATCCTCTTCGTCTTAGAGTCCCTGCAACTGAGGTCACAGTTAACTTCCAAGTCTCATGTCAGACACAACTCATTCTGACCTTTACCTTGCAGACATTCCCAGGGGACTTTTAATGTCTATCTGGAATTTAATCTGGAAGCTTCAAGCATTGTGATTTTAACTGCTAAGAGAATATTAGTCCTACAACTGGCTCTCCATATATTCAACAAGATTCACACTGTTATGGGCTCAATTGTTTCCCCCAAGTAAATATGTCCTAACTGCAGTACTTCTGAGTGTGACCTTATTAGGAAATAGGGTCTTTGCAGATGAAATCAAATTAAGATGAGATCACATTCAATTAAAGTGAGCTCTAATTTAATATGATTGGTGTCCTTGTTGGAAGAAGAGAAGAGACACCAAGAACACAGAGGGAGAATGCCATGTGCTGGTAGAAACAGACATTGGAGTGGTGTAGCTGAAAGCTAAGTAACTTTAGGAATTGAAAGCCACCACCTGAGGCTAGGAAGAGGCGAGGAGGGATCATTCCCTGGAGCCATCAGAGAAGCATGGCTCTACCTATACCTTGACTTTGAACTTCCATTCTCCAGAACTCAGTCAAATTTCTGTGGTTTTAAACCACCCACTTTGTGGCTGTTTCTTATGGCAGCCCTAGGAAACTAATATGCCAAGAGATCCATATCCTTTTCAAAAATACCGTATTACTGTGTACAGAAAGTGTATCAAACAAATAAAAATAGAAAAGGAAAAAAATAATAGATTCTTAAGACCTTCAGTAAAGCAAATTCTTTAAAATTTACTTGTAGAAAGAATCTTAAGGGTAAGTAACATGTGCCTTTTTCATGTAGAAAAAAATCAAAGGGGAAGCTATGTCTTTCATAATTAAACTGATACTTTTTTACATCTGGGTTGACATTTTGACTAATATAATGCCTATCATAAAAGAATTTTGTAGCCTGAAATAATTTATGGGGACTGCATTCTGGTTCATAGATGAGACATTCTAGCTGTGTCCTCCGTCATATGGTGGCAGGGACCGGGGAGCTCTCTGGGGCCTCTTCTATATGGGTACTAACCCCATTCATGAGTGTTCTGCCCTGATGACCTAATCACCTCCAAAGGACTCTATCTCCTAATACTATGGCCTGGCTATTTAGGTTTCAACACATGAATTCGGGGGAGACACAAACGTTCACATCATAGCAGTCATGGAAACAATATATCTAAAATAAAAGTTCTAGAATTTCTTTCCAAGATGGCAGATTAGAGGCTTTAGGATGCTTCAGCCAATTAGAAATAGCAAGATAGTGCATAAAGATCAAACTCTGTGAGCTTTAATTCAAGAAGGAAAACAGAAATCATGAAGGACACTTCAGATGTGGGGAGGAGGATGCTGGCAAATACCTTATGTGATGACATCTGGCTAATAAAAGTCAGTGAAGCCCCAGTACGTGGGAGAGGCACAGAGCCTCCCTCTGTGACTCACTTTTCCACTTAGGATCAAGAAACCCAGACTGAGGGAGAATACTTTGTTCCTCCCAATCCCTGGAGCTAACTTGGGGGAAGCCTGGAGATACTGAGAGGAAAAGACACTAGGAAAGGCTGCAGGCATTGTCCCACACCAGGACCCAGAGCAGGATGCCATTTTCAGTTCAGGTACATACAAAGTCAGCCATTCTTTGGTGACCCTGCAGTGGGGCTGTGCTGACATTTTAGTCTGAGACCAAAGATTGGCCTATTTGCTCTGGGGTGGGGTAAGGCCTCCACAGCCAGAAAGGTGGAAAGTCTTCAGCAGTAGGCATTGTAGTTGTGTCCTCCCCCATTACAGCCTGGGGTGAGAGAAGAGTTGCTGCAGCAGTGGTTACTTCTGGGCACTGAGGCTTGCAGCCTCATCCAGTTTGATGAACTGGTCTGCCTGTGTCATTGCTGAGTGCTCTAGTCTGCTCCCCTGAGATCCTGGTGCAGTGTGCAGCGGGGCCCTCTCTACTTCACCCCCAGACAGAATTGCAGGCAGTCAGGGCACATGCTTGCCTAGACCAGCAGCCTGAGCTGCCCAACCATTTTGGGCATAGATCATGGTGCAGTGGAGCCCACTATTACTTCATGCCTAGGCAGATCTCCAAGCTTTTGGAGCACCTGCTTTCCTGGATTAGCAATCTAGGCTACACCATCCTTACTGAACATCTATGATGGTGTAACAGGGCCTTCTTTGCTCCATACTCAAGCAGATCTTGAGGTATTCAAAGCATCTGCTTGCCCAGATTGTCAGCCTGAGCCACCCTATCCTTCCTGTATACAAATCCTGGTGCAAGGAGGTCCTCTCCACTTCACATCCAAATAGATCTCCAGACATTCAGAGCACTTTCTTGCTTCATTTAGCAGCCTAAGTGACCTCATTCATCCTGTACAGAGATCCTTGTGCAGTGGGACCCTCTCCACTTTACATGCAGGCTGATCTCCAGGTATTTGGAGTATCCACTTGCCGAGATCATCAGCCTGAGCCACCTCACCCTTCCTGTGCAGAGATATGGGTCCAATGGGACCCTGTCTGCTTCATATCCAGGCAGATCTCCAGGCAGTTGGAGCACCCACTTGCCCAGATGAGCAGCCTCAGTGCCCCACTATTTCTGTGCATATTGTGCTGAAGTGGGGCCCTCTGTGCTTTATACCCAGGCAGATCTTCAGGCATGGAGCACCCACTGTCTTGGATTAGGAGTTTAAGCCACCCCTAATCCCTGTGCAGAGAATTTGAAGCCAAGGGGATTTCAGAGTCCATGCCTAGGCACACCACTGGGAGCTTTATGATCATCTACAGAACTTGCCTCAGCACTGGTGCTTATGTCTGCCACCAGGAGACCCATAGGTGGGCCTGTATGGTCTGGGTCCACCCATTTTTAGCCCACACCCCTTGGGTTGAGCAGGGAGACCACAGTGTACTCCACATATCAGCCCATTGGCTGAGGAAACAGAGAGTTTCTCCTAGTAAACAAGGATCAGGTAAACAACACAGTAAACAACACAGATGCTTTAGCTGGCGCTTACCCATCAGCACCTCTTACCCATCATCGCCATCTACTGGCTCATAGGTTGAACAGCTCAGGCCAGTGTAAAACCTGCTGACAGAAATGCTTAGAAGCAAAGCCAAAGACCCTACCCAGGATTTGCTACAGTCACACCTTTTGGCAGGAGGAAAGGGAAATAAATAATAATAATGCTAGTATAGGGAAAGAATAAAGAAAATCTTGCACCACAAAATAATTAAAATGTTAGAAGTACCAGAGTCGCCAGATGAGAAGGAATCAGTGCAGAAAAACTGGCACAATGAAAAATCTGAATTTTGTGACACCACCAAAGTATCACACTAGCTTTCCAACAATGGTCCCTATCAAAATGGAAAGACAGAAATGATAGATAAAGAATTCAGGGTATGGATTGCAAGGAAGTTCAGCAAGATCCAAGAGAAGGTTGAAAATCAACACAAATTTCTAAATCAATCCAAGAAATGAAGGAGGAGACAAACAAACATCTTAAAATAAAGTCAGTCAGAGCTGCTGGAATTGAAAAATTTACTTAGTAATTTAAAAAACACAATTGAAATATTGATTAGTAGATTGGAGGAAGAAGAAGAAAAAGTTCAGAGCTTGAAGCCCATTCTTTCAAGCTAACTCAGTGAGAAAAAAGTAAAAGAAAAATAATTTTTAAAAATGGACAGTCTTTGATTATGTAAAGTGATCAAACCTATGAATTACTGACATTCCTGAGAGACAAGGAGAAATAAAAACCTGAAAAACATATTTCAGAAAATAATTCAAGAAATGTCCCTAATCTTGCCAGAGAGTTAGAAGAAAACTTAAGAACACCTGCAAAATACTATACAAAATGATTGTCATCAGGCATATAGTCACCAGACTATCCAAGGTCAATGCTAAAGAAAAAAAATTCTTTTTCTCTCTTTCCTTTTTTTTTTTTTTTTTTTTTTGAGACAAAGTATTTCTTGTTGCCTAGGTTAGAGTGCAGTGGCACGATCTTGGCTCACTGCAACCTCCACCTTCTGGGTTCAAGCAATTCTCACGCCTCACCCTCCCAAGTAGCTGAGACTACAGGAGTGTACCACCATACCAAACTAATTTTTATATTTTTAATAGAGACAGTTTTTGCTGTGTTAGTCAGGTGGGCCTCAAACTCCTGGCCTCAAGTGATCCACCTGCCTTGATCTCCCAAAGTGCTGGAATTATAGGTGTGAGTCACTGTACCTGGCCTGAAAAAAATCTTAAAGGCAGCTAAAGTAAAATGTCAGATGACATACAAAGGGAATCCCCTCCGACTAACAGCAGACTTCTCAGCAGAAAGCTTACACACCAGGGGAGAATGGAGGTTCAGTATCCACAAAAACAAGAATATACAACCAAGAATTGCATATTCTGCCAAACTAGGCTTCATAAATGAAGCAAATATAAAACCATTTACAAACAAACAAGTACTAAGGGAATTCATTACCACTAGATCACTAGATCAGCCTTACAAGAGAGCTTTAAAGGAGTTCTAAACATGGAAATAAAAGAATAACACCTGCTGCCACAAAAATATACTGAAACACATAGTCCACATACCCTATAAAGTAAGCACAAAATAGAAACTGCAAAGTAGCCATCTAACAACTTTATGATAGGGTCAAAACCAAATATATCAATATTAATATTGAATATAAACAGTCAAAAAACCCCACCTAAAAGGCACAGAGTAGCAAGTTGCATTTAGAAAATAGACTTGCTTATTTATTCATCTGTTGTCCACAGGAGACCCATTTCACATATAACGACATCCATAAATCAACTTAAAAGATTGAAGAAAGATTTATCATATAAACAGAAAACAAAAAAGAACAGGTGTCACAATTCTTCTATCAGAAAAGACAGATATTAAACCAACAACAGTAAAAGGTGACAAAGAAGGGCATTACATACTAATAAGGGGTTCAATTCAACAAGGTAATTAACCTAAATATATATGCATCTAACATTGGAGCACCCATATTCACAAAACAGCACTTCTAGACCAGATAAAGACTTAGAAAGCCACAGAATAAAAATAGGGAACTTCAGCAATCTACTTATAGCATTAAAGGGATCATTAAGGAAAAAACTAGCAAAGAACTTCTGCATTTAAATTTGACACTTGACCAATTGGACCTGATAGACAGCTACAGAACACTCCACCCATCAAACATACAATACATATTCTTCTCATCTATACATGGCACATACTCCAGGATCAACCACATGCTCAGCGACAAAGAAAGTCTCAATAAATTCAATAAAATCAAAACATATCAACCACACTCTTGGACCACGGTGGAATAAAAATAGAACCCAATACCAAGAAGGTCTTCCCAAACCACACAATTACAGTGAAATTTAAAAATTTGTTCTTGAATGACTTTTAGGTGAATGATGAAATTAAGGCAGATATCAGAAAAAAATTGAAATATATGAAAACAGAGATGCAACATACCAAAATCTCTGGGGTGCAGCAAATGTAGTGTAAACAGGAGAGTTTATAGTGCCATACTGTCACCTCAAAAAGTTAGGGAAATCTCAAATAATGATCTCACAAAACACATAAAGGAGCTAGAAAAACAAGAACAAACCAACCTTAAAGCTAGTCAAAGAAAAGAAATAGCCAAAATCAGAGCAGAACTGAACAAAATTAAGACCAAAAAATTTAAGCAAAGAATCAATAAAACCAAAAGTTGGTTTTTGAAAGGATAAACAAGATCAATAGACCACTAGCTAGATTAACAAAGAAAAAAAGATAAAAGACCCACATAAGCACTATCAGAATCAACAATAGAATCAACAGAATCTTTGTCAACAACAACAATGACATTACAACAGATCCCACAGAAATACAAAATAGCCCCAGAGAATATTATGAATGCCTCTACACACAAAAACAAGAAAATCTAGAGGGAATGGATCAATTCCTAGAAACACACAACCTCCCAAGATTGAATCAGGAAGAAACTGAAACCCTGAACAGATCAATACTGAGTTCCAAAATTGAATCATTAATAATAATAAAAACATCTACCAACTGAAAAAAGCTCTGCATCAGATGGATTCAAAGCTGAATTCTACCAGATGTATGAAGAAAAGCTGTTACCAATTGTATTGAAACTATTCGAAAGATTGAGGAGGAGAAATTCATCTCTAACTCATTCTATGAAGTCAGTATCACATTGGCAAAACCTGACAAAGACATGGTGAAAAAAGAAAATAGCAGGTCAATTTCCCTGATGAACATAGAAATGAAATTCCTCAACAAAATACTAGCAAACCAAATCCAGCAGCACGTCTAAAAGATAATTCACCATGACCAAGTAGACTTCATTTCTGGGATGCAAGGTTGGTTGTACATACGCAAATCCATAAATGTGATTCAAGACATAAAGAGAATTAAAAATAAAAACCACATGATCGTCTCAATGGATAACACAAAAAAGCCTTTGATAAAACTCAAATTTCTTTCATAATAAAAACTCTCATAAAACTAGGCATCGAATAAACATGTCACAAAATAATAAATGTCATCTATATCAAATCCATAGCCAACATCATATTGAATAGACTAAAGCTGGAAACATTCTCCTCAATAACTGGAACAAAACAAAGATGCTCAGTCTCACCACTCCTATTCAACATAGTACTGGATGTCCTAGCCAGAAATATCAAGTAAGAGAAAGAAAGAAAACACAACCAGGTTGGGCACCGTGGCTCACGCCTTTAATCCCAGCACTTGGGAGGCTAAGGTGGGCGGATCACCTGAGGTTAGGGGTTCAAGACCAGCCTAACTGATGTGGCGAAACCCCATCTCTACTAAAAATACAAAAATTAGCCAGGCATGGTAGCAGGTGCCTGTAATCCCCAACTACTTGGGAGACTGAGGCAGGAGAATCGCTGGAACCTGGGAGGAGGAAGTTGCAGTGAGCAGAGATCGCGCCACGACACTCTAGCCTGGTCGACAGAGCAAGACTCTGTCTCAGACAAACAAACAAACAAAAAACCCACAACCAAATAGGAAAAGAGAAAGTCCAACTAGCTCTCTTCTCTGATGATACAATTCTAGATCTAGAAAACCTTAAAGACCCTACCGAACAAATCTCCTGGAACTGATAAATGACTTCAGTAAAGTTTTAGGACATAAACTCAGTGTACAAAACTCAGTAGCATTTCTGCACACCAAAGATGATGTACCATGCCAGTACCAAAACAGACACATAGACCAGTGGAACAGAGGCTACAGTTTTGGTTACTGTCGTCTTGCAGTATAGTTGGAAGTTGGCTAGCGTGATCCCTCCAGCTTTGTTCATTTTGCATAGGATTGTCTTGCTATACGGGTATTTTTTTGGTTCCATATGAATTTTAAATTTTTTTTTCATAATTCTGTGAAGAAGGTCAATAGTAGTTTAATGGGAATAGCATTGAATCTATAAATTACTTTGGGCAGTATGGCCATTTTTACAATATTGATTCTTTTTATCCACGAGCATGGGATGTTTTTCCACGTGTTTGTGTTCCCTCTGATTTCCCTGAACAGTGGTGTGTAGCTCTCCTTGAGGAGGTCTTTCCCTTCTCTTGTTAGCTATCTTCCTAGGTATTTTCTTCTCTTTGTAGCAAATGTGAATGGGAATTCATTCATGATTTGCCTCTCTGCTCCTCTGTCGTTGGTGTGTAGCAATGCTTGTGATTTTTACATATTGATTTTGTATCTTGAGACTTTGCTGAACTTGTTTATCAGCTTAAGAAGCTTTTGGGCTGAGACATTGGGGTTTTCTAGATATAGTATCATGTCATCTGCAAACAGACACAATTTGACTTCCTCTCATCCTATTTGAATATCCTTTATTTCTTTCTCTTGCCTGATTGCCCTGGCCAGAACTTCCAATACTATGTTGAATAGGAGTGGTGGGAGAGGGAATCTTTGTCTTGTGCAGGTTTTCAAGGGAAATACTTTCAATTTTTGCCCATTCAGTATGATATTGGCTGTTTTTTGTCATGGAGGAGTCCCTCCTTTGCAATTGTTTGGAATAGTTTCAGAAGAAATGGTACCAGCTCCTCTTTGTACCACTGGTAGAATTCAGCTCTAAATTTATCTAGCCCTAGGCTTTTTTTGGTTGGTAGGCTATTTATTACTGCCTCAATTTCAGAATTTGTTATTGGTCTAATCAGGGATTCGACTTCTTCCTGATTCAGTCTTGGGAGGGTGTATGTATCCAGGAATTTATCCATTTTGTCTAAATTTTCTAGTTTATTTGCATAGAGATGTTTATAGTATTCTATTTGGGGTACTCAATAATTCACCTTTCCCCCAATATATATAAATTCTTGGGTATAACCAAGAAAATGCAGAGTTGAAGGTTACCCTATGGTTTATTGATTTAGAACCTATTTCAGTAATCTAACCAGTCATGTATTATGGGGAAGAGAATATTTAATTTTAAACTGAAGAACTATAATTATTTTGTAATGCCCATATCATTTTCTTATAATTGTTTTTCTGCAAATATTTATTTTATCAAATAATACTATATTGATATATTCCTGATAGCTACAAAATGGCATAAAGATACTTTTACCCCCAAATTAAATTTTTTAAGAAAAACTAGAAGTCTCTAAGAATAGACGTAGATATTTCCTGAGTCATTTTAGCCTTTTAAAAGCATTTCACACCCTACACATCACTGATGCTATATTCTTTCCCAGCGAGTTCGTGGAGACCCGGGTATTCTCTTGCTGTGCCTAGGCCTGGCAGCGTTTCTGCTTTTCTGGAAATGCCCTAAATGTACGAATGCCAGTTTTACCAAATGAAAATATAGAAAACCCAGTTAAATTTCAGATAAACAATGATCAATTTTTAATATCTGTATGTCTCAAATATTGCATGGGGCATATTTATACTAAGAAAGGAATTTTACCTGAAATTAAAAAGTAACTGTGTGTCTCATATTTTACCAGGTAACCCTACCTGCACAGCCTCATTTCATGTCTCTTGTGAACTGTTGTAATGAATTGTCCTCTTGCAATACAGAGCACCTTGCATCTCTCGAGCCAGCTTTCTCACCTAGGGTAGGTAAAGGCCCTAGAGCAGGCATATTTCCCTCATGCTGCTCCAATGAAACTTCATTTTTCTCCTAGGTTGGTACCATCATTGTCTCCTCACCCCACCACATCCTTGCCAAAATGTAAAGTAGACGGAATTAGCTTACGGCCAACATAACAGTTCTGCTTACTAATCACCCCATGACATTACACAACAAGCACAACTGATTGCATTTCCTCCAATTGTAATGTCAACATAACTGGAGGTTGAATTTTATGATCTCTGATGTTTCTCCTGCTCTAACATTTTGCAGCTCTTAAGTCCCTCAGCACTGGGAGGCTTTGCAAATTAAACAACCTCTTAAAATAAATATGTGTGGGAAATAGCCTAAATATTGTTGTTGCTTTTTAACCTCTAGGTTTTGAAAATTTTTATTTAATTGATCTGTGTTCACTTTTTATGATTGATATGCGTGTAAGTAGGTATGTAGGTAGGTGCGTTTTTAAAGACAGTGTGTTCAATTTTACTTGCAACCAGCCAGAATTGTATACAGATACAGATACAGAATTGTGTACAGATACATAATTATATCTGTAATGTAAGAAAGAAAAGCTGTTAATTTGATATTTCTACCACAGAGGCACTCAGATGAATCTATTCTTACTTGAAAAAAATAAAACTCTCTAAATGTTTGAAATGTACTCATCATTTGCCACAATCTCCTTCTGTTGTGTTAGAAAATTTTACTAGTTAATATTCAAAAAAAGTATTCACAGTTTCCTCCCTTTTTTTCTTTTCTAAGCACATAACTAAATAAAACTAAAGTTTCAAAAGCCACTGCCCCTCTGTCTCCTGTGCGGTCGATCATTGCCGGTGATTTCCCGGGCCTCTGTTTGCTGATGGAGACCACACTGCCTTCCATTTCAATTATGGCATTAGAATTCCAAGCGAAGGATTCTGAGGAAAAATAATTTCCTTTCACTAAAGTGGTTCTTCAGTGTGATTTCTTATCTCTCTAAGGATTGCAGAGTTCATTTGCTTTGTCCTCTAATTTACTATTTTTCTTTATATTAAACACTGATTACATTTTCCTATTTTCTCCCTCCTCTCCCTCTGCTCCATTTTCTCTTTGCTTTTATATAACATAATTACGCCAAAGTAAAACAAAGTATCATTTTTCAAGTATCATACTGAAATTAAAAGCAGGTTCATTCACAATGGCACATCTAAATAATATTAAAAAAGAAAAATCCATATACATATGTACTCTTTGAATTCATTCTTCCTGATTTGTATTATAAAATGTGAGCCAGAAATTGCCTTAGATTTTTTCCAACCAAAGCTGCTCGCCAGTGTGGCCTGCTCCCAACTGCAGAGGAGTCACATCTAGCTCTCTGAGAGATGCTGTTAAAACCCGTCTTATTAGGCTGGATGGAGGAGAAAGCACCCCTTTACTTTTCTCCCTTGGAAGAAAAGGTAAACTCCCAGAATACAAAGAGCACCTTTGTAAATCTGTCTCTGAATCACCAATATTTATACCTTAGCTGTGAGAGAGGGGACTGAATGTCACTAAAGTGATTTTTGGATATGTAATTTTTGATAATTTTAGATGTTAGTAATTGGAATGTCATAATTTAGGATCTCAGTCTAAATTTCAGATTTAACATAATATTAAAATCTTATTTGCAGCTTATTATAGTTGGAACTTAGGCATATGAATTTATTGACTCACTTTTAAAAAATTCAGAGTAATTATGATAGTTCTTTGTCATAAACTGAAATAGTTATCAGATAATTATTGAGGCATTTTAAGTTGGTTTTATACAAATGAAACAAACTCCTGAAATAATTTCAGGGCAGTATTTTAATAAAAATACAATGTAAAAGTTTTAAATATACCCAGTACCTACTTTTTAATTTAGTATACTAATACTAGGTTAGTTTTCATTAGTGATGAATAAACATTCTATCATTTTTTTTGTAAGCAGGAGATTTGAGAAAACAGTCACTTTCTACCTGTTTAATTATTAGTATATTATACAATGTTTTTAATGTAACTTGAGGTTAGAGAATTCTTAAGTTAGGATTCTGAAAAGAAATTTAGAATATGCTCCTTTAAGAACATGAGATACAGAAACATCTGAACTTGCAAAATAAATTTTTGAGAGTCAAAAATATATATAACACATTTGAATAGTTAAAGCTTTCTTAGAGAATGCAGTACATAAGAGAAAATTAATAATTTTTTTTTCTAGTTAGCTTATTATTGCATGTGCAACTACTTTATAATCATACATGTTAAATAGTTTCATATATATTATTTATTTTCACAATAATTTCATAAGGACAATATTAGCATCTGTGTCATACAGATGAAGATACGATTTCACACCATAGAATACTATGCAGCCATGAAAAAGGATGAGTTCATGTCTTGACAGGCACATGGATGAAACCGGAAGCCATTATTCTCAACAAAGTAACACAAGGAGAAAAAACCAAACCCTGCATGCTCTCACTCATAAGTGGGAGTTGAACAATGAGAACACATGGACACAGGGAGGGGAGCATCACATACTTGGGCCTGTCGGCAGGTGGAGGACTGGGGGAGGGATAGCACTTGGAAAGATGCCTAATGTAAATGACGAGTTGATGGGTGCAGCACAGTTACGTTGCAGGATACAAAATCAACACACCAAAAATCAGTTGTGCTTTTATACAGTAACAATGAACTATCTGAAAAAGCAATTTAAAAAGCAATCTCATTTACAATAGCATCAGGAAGAAAAAATACCCAGGAATAAATTTAGCCAGGCAAGTGAAAGATCTGTACACCAAAAATTATAAGCATTGATGAAAGAAATGTAAAAAGATACAAATGAAAGGAAAGATATCACATGTTCTTGAATTAGAAGAATGAATATTGTTAAAATGTCCAAACTGCCCAATACAATCTACAGATTCAACACAATCCCTATCAAAATTCCTATGATATTCTTCACAGAAACGGAAAAAAAAAATCCTAAAATTCATGTGGAACCACAAAAGCAATCTTGAAAAAGAAGAACAAAGCTGGGGACATGACATTTCCTAAATTCAAACAGTATTTCAAAGCTGTAGTAATCAAAAGTTTGGTACTGGTGTAAAAATAGACACATAGGCCAATGAAACAGAATAGCGAGCTCAGAAATCACCCATGCATGTATGGTGAACTAATCTTTGACAACTCCACTAAGATTACACAATGAGAAAAGGATTGTCTCTTCAAGAAATGATGTTCGGGAATCTGGATAGCCATGGGGGTATTAGGTGGAGGGGAAGAAATCAACACTTTTCTTATACTATACACAAAAGTCAATTCAAAATGGCATAAGACAAATGTAAGACGTGAAACTGTACAACTCTAAGAAAAAGTCTTATGGAAAAAGATTCTTGACATTGTCTTAGCACAGGCAACAAAAGTAAAAATAAATGAATGAAATCCATCAACTGAAAAAGTTTTGCATGGCAAAAAAAAAGAAAGGAAAAAAAACCAGAAAAGGCAACCTACAGAATGGGGAAGACATTTGGACATACCATGTATCTGGTAAGTTAATATATAAAAAGTATAAAGAACTCATACAACTCAACAGTAAAAAAATCTCAAATAATCTGATGTTTAAAATGGGCATAGGACCCGAGTAAACATTTTTCCAAAGAAGATATATAAATGCCCAATATGTACGTTAATCTCACTAATCAGCAGAGAAATGCAAATGAAAACCACAATGAGATACCACCTCATACCTGTTAGTACAAAGGCTATCAAAAAGACAAAAGAGAGCAAGTATTGGAAAGGATGCAGAGATAAGGAAACTTCTGTACAGTGTTGGTGGGAATGTAAATTAATGCAGACATGATAAAAAACAGTATGGTGGTTCCTCAAAAAATTTAAAGTAAAACTACCATATGATCCAGCAATTTCACTTTCAAATACATAAACAAAAGAAATAAAATCACTGTCTTGAAGAGACAGCTGTACTACCTTATTCATTGAAGCGTTATTTGCAATAGTCACAATATAGAAAAACCTAAGTGTCTATTGACAGATGAATAAATAAATAAAATTTGTTGCCTATATACACACATATACACACACAAATATTATTCAGCTGTAAAAAGGAGGATATTCTGCCATTTGCAACAAGAGAGATGAACCTATAGGTAATTATTCTAAGTGAAATAAACCACATAGAGAAAGACAAATACTGTATGGTGTGACTTACATGTGAAATCTAAAAATTTAAAAAGTCAAACTCATAGAAACAGAGTATAATGATGATCCCAGGGGCTGGGGTGTGGGGAAAATGGGAAGGTGCTGATCAAAAGATACAAACTTTCAGTTATATAATAATGTGGTCTTAGGCTCTAATGTGCAGCCTGATGACTCTAGTTAATAAAACTCTATTGAGTACTTAAAATTTCCTAGAAGATTAGATCTTAAGCAGTCTCATCTAATGGAAAACAAAACAAGGTAACTGTAAGATGATGACTGTGCTAATTAACTTGATGGTGATAATCATTTCACTATATATATATGTGTGTGTGTGTGTGTGTGTCTAATGATCACGTTGTACACATTAAGTGTATTAAATCTATACAACTTTGTTAATTATGCCTCAACAAAACTAGAAAAAACAGAAATAGAAGCAACCTAATTTAAAAAGGAACACCACCACCCCCACCCCACCCCAGGCTAAAACAACATCTCCATTTGAGGCACTCTGTATCTCTCAGGTTATATGATAAAATCTACTGAAATTATCTACTGATGCTGTGCTCAGCCATTGGCTGGGGGAAGTGCATTGGAAGCATGGAATCAACACAATCACAGAAATGGATCCAGGAGTGCTGGTGCAGGCAGCCCTTCTATTATGCTCCCTACAGAAGGAAATCTGAACAGTACATTTTAATGGCCATCAGTGTGGTATCCTAGAAAGAAAGTGAAGAACAAAAAGGAGGAATACTGTGTTGTGTAAAATGCTGATGATAGCTCAAAGAAGAGGAGGGATGAGAACTGGTGACTGGATTTAACAACATGGATGTCATGGATGTATTTGACAAGAAGTTTTGGTGGACTTGTGAGGACTAAACCCTAACAGGATTGGGTTTAAAAGTGAATAGGAAGAGAGACAGACTGTGAGAAGAGATTACTATTTGAAGATGATTTGCCAAAACAAACAAAACTGAGTTATCTGTATTAGTCCATTTTCACACTGTTGTAAAGATACTGCCTGAGACTGGATAATTTATAAAGAAAAGAGACTTAATTGACTCACAGTTCCACATGGCTGGGGTGGCCTCAGGAAACTTACAATCATGGCAAAAGGCAAAGAGGAAGCAAGCTTAGACCTTCTCACATGGCAGCAGAAGAGAATGTGTGAGTGCAGGAAAAACTGCCATTTATAAAATCATCAGATCTCATGAGAACTCACTCACTATCACAAGGAGAGCATGGGAGAACCACCCCCAAGATATAATCACCTCCCACCAGGTCCCACCCACAACACGTGGTGATTACAATTCAGATTACAATCCAAGGTGAGATTTGGGTAGGGTCACAGAGCCAGATTCTACCATTATCTGAATGGGAAGTAAAGAAAAAAGTTATTTAAAAAGTGGAAAATTAGCATCATGTTCATATGCTGTTGGAATAATTCACTCATGATGACAAATACTTAATTGGCCTGTCTGTTATATTAATGGTCCATCATGCATCATGCCTCTCTGTTTCTAGGCCTTGTAGTGATATAAGTTTGCTCCCATCAAGAGGGGAAGTCTATTTTTCCCCAACTCTTACATCTGAGTTGGCATTATAGCTTATCTTAACCAATATAACACTACAGAAGTGACATCGTGTGCCTTCTATGGACAGGTTTTAAGAGGCATTGAAGCTGCTGATTTCACCAACTACGAATACTTTCTACATCATTTAAAAAGTCCAATTTATCCTGCAGGTAGAAGAAAACATATACAGAAGAGAGCCAGGGTTGCCCAGCCAACAGCTGACACAACAGCAAACATGTGAGTGAAGCTACCTTGGACAACCAGTCCTAGTCAAATGACCAGCTGCCTACAGAGTGACCCCAGGCATGAGAAGAGAAGACTGCCTGGCTAAACCTACATGGTCAAACCACAAGTTTATAAGACATAGTGAATACTTGATTACATGTTCAGCAACCTTAGGAGTGATAGATAACTGACAGAGTCTCAAAACACCTTTTAAAAAGTCTTATCCTTTGCTTTTCTTCTCTATGTTATAACGTTTACTTACATTAGGTAAAGTAAGGAATGTTCTATGCAATTACAGTTTGCTCTGTATCACGTCCAAGTCTTAACTAGCTACACATATTTATACTTTAAGGCCTACCTGTATTACCTGAACTGGTATCTCCACATACTTTTACTGCCTTTGGGTGTACTTACCGCTCAATTTATTTATATCTTTCTTGTGCTCTATTACACCTCATTACACACATGTATGTATTGGTTTGATTTCCTAAGTGACTATGGCAAGAGATATGTCTATCATGAAACAACTCAAATGGTTTACTTTCACTGTGTCTCCCTCCTTTCCTTCCTTCCTCCTTCCTTTCTTTTCTCTTTTTTTCCTTCCTTCCTTCCTTGCTTCCTTCCTTCCTTCCTTTCTTCTTTCCTTCTTTCCTCCTCCCTCGCTCCTTCTCCTTTTCTTTCTCCATCCTTCCTTCCCTTTTATCTTTCATTCTTTCATTCCTCTTAGAATTTAAATAGATTTCCTACAGTATCTGCAAAAGCACACTTTATTGATGAAACAAAAATATTTTTTTGATTTGCAATAACAATGATGCTCTGAAATATAAAAATGTAGAGAAATTATCTCTACAATATAGTCTTTAGAGTTAAGAACTCCTAGACATAAAGCAATGAAGTGAAATCTTAAATTCTTCAATAAACCTGTAAGTTGTTTAACATATGCTTTGATATATTATCAACATCATTTAACAATTAATTACATAAAATATTTCTTTTACACACATAAAATGATACACATATACTCTACTATTTGGCTATACCCACTTGAGCCACTTGCTAGCTTTATATCTTTGAACAAGATGCTTAATCTTTTTCTATGTAATTTTCTTCATTTTAAAACTTTCATAAATCTGCTGCCTATTTCACAGGGTTTCATTTGCTAAGATTAAATGATATCACATTTCTATATAGCCTTAGAACAGGACTCAGATATTTTAAGCACCAAATAACTATTAGCTAGTATTATGATATATATGTATAAGCATGATATATATATATATATCATACTATACTATCTAACTTTTCTCATTATCACTTTTAAATATTAGGTTTGCCAAATTATTTTGAAGCAAGCTGGCTTCTTATTAACCAATTTAAACATTTGTCCAATGACACTCTTTCTCTACTTTATGCCTATGTTATCTGGAATCAAATACTTTGTAAAATCTGTGATGATAAGTAGCCATTGGATTTATTCTC
Source organism: Piliocolobus tephrosceles (assembly GCF_002776525.5). NCBI lineage: Eukaryota > Metazoa > Chordata > Mammalia > Primates > Cercopithecidae > Piliocolobus > Piliocolobus tephrosceles. The sequence continues at coordinate 13,916,163 of NC_045435.1, forward strand.
TGCAGTAAAGTCACTACTTTCATTGAAGCAGATTTAATTAATTTAAACTCTAAAAATGTAAATGAATTTTGGGAAGTACATTAAGAAATGAAAGATAAGGTGATTAGTAATGGATTCAGAGTTGGTCATCTTCAAAAATAATGTTTCTTCCAGATTGCCCAACAAAGAAATGAAGTCACCATCTACTTCTCTAGAAAGTTGTACTAAAATTTGGAGGAAGGGTATAAATAAATAGTTATCATGACTAAACAGGTCCATCAGAACTCATGACTTCATGTTTTCTTATGTTAAGCTCGTACCACACGTGTTATTATAAGATATTTTGTGGCTGGTGTACAAGATTGCAATTCATACTAACAGATGTTTCGGAAGGAAATTATTTGTTTAATTTGTTTATAAGTCAGAGAATTTTTGTCTGAATGTAATTATATGAGGAGACCATAATTTATGAATGGGTTGTATTCCAAAAGTGTATTTGTGAGTTAGATGTTTGGGATGAAGAGTATATTTTTATGTATAAACTAGTTTAAATTTTAGTGTTTCCTAAGCAAGACCACAAATAGCTGCTTTAACCCGTTATTGGTCTGACATTATCCATATATTATTCCTGAGTCCCTGGAGAAAGAATTTGGAGAGAAAATGGCCCCTTCCTTTTCTGGCCAGGTTGTTTGTTTTGATTTTACTCATCATGGCCTTTCCCACTGTCCAGCATTGCTTTTCCTATGACTCTCATGAGACTTCATAAGCCCTAAAGTACCCTGAAGGAAAACTACTCTGGTCCAACCCATCCTTGGCAAAATTCACACTATTTTAAAGTTATCTGCCTCCATTTTCCCATTATCAACATGGCCTCTCTTTCATTATTGCTGATCTCAGGTTATAATAAGAAAACAATGTAGTGTAGTCTCCTCCTCCTCCTCCTTCCTCTTTTTATCATCCCAGGAGTATTTCTAATTTGAAAACAGGATATTTGTTCATCCAAATTCTTGTATTTGGTAGACACTTTATGACTTTCAAAATGAGAGGAAAAAACGCAGACATTTTGGAGAGACGACATTTTGTACTCAGGGCCAACATGTCGGTCTTTTCCTGCCAAGAAGTCTGAGTCTTCATCTCCTCTAGTTAATTTTATTTCTTACAACCCCTCCCCTTTTGCAGTTCATGAATTAACACTTTCTCTAAAACTTTTACCCAGAAGTTCCTATTTTACAAACATTGATATACACTGAGCTAAGATAAAAAGCAGAAAAAGTTTATATGTGCATACATTTTTTCCAATATATTTTTCTAGTTTAACAAATTAATAGTTGACTAATTATCAATTGATGTTGTCTGTCTCCCAGACTCAGTAGTACACTCCGTCTGTGGGTAGAAAAGCCGTGTGTTATTTGGTACTCTATTGCATGTCTAGAGCTCAGCACAGTGCCTGAAACTTAAATTCCCAACAAGCACTGAATGAAAGTTTTAAAATGGGTTCGTATTTAATATATGCCAAAGAAGACACTTAAAAGTACTTGAGTTAAGAATTAATAAGCTACACTCTATATACTGCAGATATCTGTTCAGGGAAATGAACGATGTGATAATTTGACTTTTACTTTATATTTCTTCCCTTTTTTAGAAAAGAATAAGGATTAACCTCATTTATTATAAACAATACCATTTTCAACTGGAATATAATTTTGATTTATTGATGTTATAGTGAAAAGAGTGAATAGAAGGTTGGAAGAGAAAATATTGCAGTTGTCCTCTGGTCAGATTACATATATACTTGAGATGTATTTGGCATTTCTGCAAAAAAGAGGAATTTAAATAGTGAGAATTACATAAAATGTGAGTTTTGAACTTGCTTATCACATGTGTAAATGAAACTGAGACACGTAAAGTGTAGGAAACAAATCTGAATTTATATGTGCAACCTGAAATTAAGACAATTGAAAGTTTTATCTAGTAAGATAATGCCACATAATATAATACACTTAAAAGTAATTCATACAAGACCGTCGTGCTGGAGGCACTTTTATTTAGTTTAAACAACTCTGCAGTTTGCAAAGTATTTGGGTGGCCCTTTCTGATTTACACTGGAACATTGACATGTATTAATAAAACATGAGTCTGTGAGGTCTGCAGAGAACAGCCAACACACAGCAGATGGAGATGCTTGTTTATTAACAGGTATGAGTTAATAAGATGCAGCCGTATAAAGACTCACTCTTGACTCAACTCTAAGTCTGCCTGTTTAATGTTATTAAGTTCAGAAGACATTGATATCTTGGTAGATTCTTTTCTAATGGATCATCTGCTCTTTATTTTCAACTATTCTTAAATTAATTCATTAATGAAGTTTTAGCAGAAAATACTGTCCAAAAACTCATCAGGATTCAGTTCATTACAACAATCAGTAGCTTTTTAGCTCCAAATACTTTCAAACAGTTGTGACTTTAGAAAATAGTATTTATATACTAATGCTTCAAATTTTAAAAATAGTGTTCATCCACACAGTTTTAGAAAGAAATAAATTAATATTTGATGGAAATTCTAAAGTTATCCCTGGATATCCAGTCTTACAAATCACAGTAACACAAAGAAAGATTTCTTATTGTAAAGATTTCTGCACATGGATCTTAAATCAACAAATTTCTGAGATAGTTAACTCACTTGAGTCTCAGTTTTTAAATTTATTGTGAATTTTGTGTGCCAAGAAATACTCAAAGTTTTGGACCTAGAGCTATAGATAAGATTACATATATAATGTGTTTTTTATATATATGTGTGTTTTATATATATATAACACATATCTGTTACATGTATATTTATTCTCTGCAGCATGCATACATGTATATATATTACATGTATGTATATTTACATATATGTTAAATATATGTATACATGTATGGGTATCATGTTACATATGTTATATATTTTTACAGATGTTATATATGTCTGTATATATGTATTACATATATCTATATGTATATATTCTCTGCAATATGTATTACATATATGTATATATTACATATGTGTGTACACACAGTATACATATATGTGTGCATATGTATATATGTATACAAAAACATGTGTGTATATATATATATAACTTGCTTCTCAAAGGAAAAGAGGAACTTGTTTGTGTGGATCACCTACTAGTAGCTGATACTTCACCATCATTCTTTCCATAGGAACATGTGATTTGATTTGAAAAAATAGCAGTATGAAAGTTATCTTGAACTCTGATCTTAAACTCAGAGAACATCTGATTTCAAATTCAGACTTTTGTACCCAAGACTCATATGCTCCTAACTCTCCACTAACTTCAAATTAGATTCCGTCTACTAAGTTCGCCCTGTTTCCATGTATCGGTTCATTCTACTTTCATCAGTATCAAAACTTCACTTCTGGAATTCCCCTATTTAAAATCCACCTATACTTCATTATGGGGCACAATGTCTAGCTCTAGAAAGCTTTCCACCATAGCCTGAACCCGTATTAACCTCTTTTTCTGTGTAAGTATAATGCCATTGCAATATTATTTTCCCTCTTGTGTTTTATTTATCTAAAAAACAAGACCCACAACTTAACAGTTCATTTTCTACCTCATTGTCATGTTTCTGATTATTTTCAATATATGTTTATATCTAGTAACTAAAGGGTAATGTGATCATGGTTCAGACTCCCCAGGATATCACAATTACAGAAAAACAGCCAGAGGGGGCAAATTAATTGTCTTTGTGGAATTAGCGGAACCAATAAATTTAGGTTTTTTCTTTGATAATACACATTACAAAAGTAGAAGAAAGTGCTTTAAAGATTTTAGCATCACAAAAGGACTGGCAGTAACTTTTGTTTGCCTAACCAAAGTTGTCTCTGCATCCATCTGCCTTATTTTTTGATAGCCGAAGCCAGATTTTATTCATTCATTGGCTTTGATTTGAACAAGGAATAAGCAATTCACAAAAGTCTTTTCCCTTTGCTAGTGATTGCTTCAGTGGTGAGCATGTGATGCAAACTTGACAAACACAAAGTAAGGAGATATTTGCTGAAGCACTTCCCATACAGTTTTCTTCATTTTAAAAATGATGTAGATGAAAGATTCTCCTAATTGTTGTGCCTTTGTATGTTGCTGAGTAAAATAATGATGGCTAGAATTTCTGCAGCCATATGACATTGACAGGAAACATTGAGATGCAAAATTAGCCAATCTGTATCCATCCTTTCTTCAGAATTCTTGTTATATAAACCAATAAATTTTATTATCTGTAAGAATTAAATTTTACTCTTAAGACTGTATTGATTAGGTCTTTTGATATTTGCAGAAGAATCCAGTCTAACTGCTGTAAATATCTTAACAGATAATCTTAGTAAATACTCCAAGTGATTAGAAAATATTTTTGTGTTAATACTTTTGAATATTTAGTGAATTATTGTCATTTTTGGGAATTTGTATGTTCTATTCTTTCATTTGCTGACAAAAGTTACTAATTATTGAAGAAGTAAATAAACTTTTAGCATGAAAGAAATGAATTTGAAAGAGTTTAACTATAGACAGAGGAAATGTCGAATGAGCAAGACTGTTTCCTCCTAACTGAAGAGGAGCTTACATCAGTTGTTTATTACAGCCTGCCGTGAGTCATTGTAGGATTTACATAATAAAAAAAAAAATGCATGTTTCCTTCTCATTTTGGTTAAAATTGTAACATATGTTTCCATACAGAATTCTGAAAATTTTTCATTGAACAAAGCATTTACTATGATCACCAAACACATTTGTGACCAACAGAAAAAAATCATAAAGAATATCAAAGCAAGATGATGGTGATCTACTCTTCTGCTTTTCCTTCCCTACAAATACCAACTTGAGTTTGCTTGTTCTATTAAAACCTGTGGGCTTCAAGGGGCAAGATGAGTGCAGCATTCTAGATTTGCTAATACAGCACATTTTGACAGGTTGATGTGCATAACATGATTGATCATCAGGATGAAAATAGAAATAAAAGCAGAAATGAAATCATGCCAACCTGAGGGAAATGAATGTTCTGTTAATCTTTTAATTACTTTTTGAATAAATTGAGCTGACTTTTGCTTTCTAGAGTTTGTTTTACCACTACGATATGTCTTACCTATTCAGCAAAATAAAGTTGAAAAGTATTTAGTGTACTATCATCAAGTTTACATGATATTGAATATGAAGTGAGCACATTATTATTTAAGATATATAGGTAATTCAATTATATTTATTCCGTTTTTGTAGGAAAAGAGATCTTGATTTCCTTGTCCTCATGTTTATTTCTTGACTTTACTTATAAAGAGGAACCTTTAGACAAGTAACTTAACATCTGAATCTCTCTTTCTGTTATGTAAAAAATGGAATAATATTGTCAACCTTACATAATTATTATAAAACTCTGCTTAAATAACATATAAAAAACACATATTCAATAGTTGACTTAATCTCAGTTTAGAAAAATTTTTCTTAGTAAGAATGTTAAATTTTCAAACTAATAAACATTATTTTAAGATGTAGTTGTCTTGAGTAAGTGTTTGAATAAGTGTGAAATTAGTTTTATAAGTGAATTTTTTAAAATTATACTTTATGGTCTAGGGTACCTGTGCACCACGTGCAGGTTTGTTACATATGTATATATGTGCCATATTGGTGTGCTGCACCGATTAACCCATTGTTTACATTAGGTATATCTCCTAATGCTATCCCTCCCCTCTCCCTCCACCCCACAACAGGCCCCAGTGTGTGATGTTCCCCTTCCTGTATCCAACTGTTCTCACTGTTCAATTCCCACCTATGAGTGAGAACATGTGGTGTTTGGTTTTCTGTCCTTGAGACAATTTGCTGAGAATGATGGTTTCCAGATGCATCCACGTCCCTACAAAGGACATGAACTCATCCTTTTTTATGGCTGCATAGTATTCCATGGTGTATATGTGCCACATTTTCTTAATCCAGTCTGTCACTGATGGACATTTTGGTTGGTTCCAATTCTTTGCTATTGTGAATAGTGTTGCAATAAACATATGTGTGCGTGTGTCTTTATAGCAGCATGATTTATAATCCTTTGGGTATATGCCCAGTAATGGGATGGCTGGGTCAAATGGCATTTCTAGTTCTAGATCCTTGAGGAATCGCCACACTGTCTTCCACAATGGTTGAACTAGTTTACAGTCCCATCAACAGTGTAAAAGTGTTCCTATTTCTCCACATCTTACCATGTGTATGTTGCTGCAGGGAATTCATAAGAAATATACTTTAAAGAGTTAAATTGGCAAGAAGCCTTCCATAAGCAAAGAGCTATCATGCATATGAAGCAAATGTTAAAAATGGAAAGGACACATATAAAGTAAAATAGCAAATAATATAGAGTATAGAAACGGAAGACATTTAAATTATTGGAACAAAGTTTCAAGTTATTTATATAACTCAGAACATAATCCATTTTGCTCTTTATAAAAACAACTATCCTCATATTTAGTTCCTGTTGGTTTAAAAAGTTCAGAGAAATTACAATATTGACTTAAAGATACTATGATCAATGAAAAATAAAAGAATACTACCAAAACAGACATCCATGTTACCCTAATAATAAATGTTAAAAAACACTAAATTGCAATAGAAATATAAGTGCTTTAGGCAAGAGAGAACAAATGAGCTCATTGATTTTTTTTCTTCATTCATTCAACAAATATTCTTCCAACATTTTCCTCATGTGTTCCACCCTTAGCCAGATACCTTCCATAATTTCTCTGCATACAGCTGACAGGTTACCATTGTTTTTCTTACCAGTGTATCTATAATTCAAATAGTTGTTATCAGGTGAAAAGTGATAGTCATTAAGGAAAAAGAAAGTTTTTTTGCCAAACGAAGAAAAAGAAAAGCATTTTATCTGTCAGTAATTTTCCTTTGTTGCTTTCTCTGATCTATATTATTTCTTCTACTAATTGGGGGTTTGGTTTGTTCTTGTTTTTCTAGTTTCTTGAGGTGCAAAATTAAAATGTGGAGAGACGTGGGCTATTGAGCCTTGGGGCAAGATGTAGTTTGGTTGTGGCTCTATTCTCAAAGTGACATTGTACTGCCTCAGGGTCTAGGGGGCTTGAGGGTGATTCAGAGTGAATTCCCTATGAAAATGCACTCCATTGACTCAAGGAAGTTCCTGTGTGAGTCTCAGAGCCTGTGAGGCCTGAAGGACTCTCCTGTAGTCAGGATTGCAAGTATCTGTGGTAAGAATATGGAGTCCTGGGGATCACCCACTTACTTTTACCAACACTAGGGAGTCCCCCTTGGCTTTCAGTGGATCTTAACCTGCTGCTTCACTTCCATCTCTGTGTTGCCGTCTGGTGTTTCTCTGCCTCAGCGGGTCTTTGTCATTTCCTTGTTGTATTCCAGTGTTCTCTCTTAGATGCTCTATTCAATGTTAGGCTACCTCTTTATTGATTTCATCCTCCTTTGTGAAGGAGGAATGTATTAGATGCCTGTAATCAACTAGCTTAATCCATGATTAAATTTTGAAGGCAATTCTGTGATTCAGGATAACATCTATGGTTCTGGAAATTTGGGTACATGTAATAACTATTTGCCATTCTATAAAATTATTCTATGACAGGCTCAGAAAGAATGATGTCTGATTCCTAAAATTAAGCTCTAACTAAGATATCATTTTCTATTTTTCCTATACACAATGGTTTAGCTATATTTCTATGTTTAAACAATAGTCATTTTAGCGGAAACCTCATTTATTTCTCTTTACATGTCAGTATACTCTTTTATTATCTCACATTACTAACATAAAGAAAGTGAAATCTATTCCATAAATATGCAGGAAAAAAGAAGAGATATCAAGTTTAGTATTGACTTGCTGAATATTTTCCAGGGGAAAAACTTTCCTCTCATTTTGGGGAAAGATTATGGATACACAGAGTTTTTTATTTCCTCCAAGTAAATATTTTTAACAAACTTTGATTTCTCACCAAATAGACACATTGTCGGGTATTTCAGACACATACACATACACACACACATACAGAGGCAATGTCTATTTTGCTTAACAATATATTAATAGTATGGCTGCATGGCTATAAAATGTTTTATTCTATTTTTGAAGGATATTTCCTCTTTTTTTCTCATGAAGATACGGTTATTTGTTAGGTATTAAATATCTACTATATTTCAGCTATGTGCTCTGTAAAGACTAAAATATCTTGGATCAATTGTTTAGTTTTGTAGAATTTCACAGTTCTAATAAAGCTAAACATTTTATTTGAATAGATTTATTAGAAACTGTCAATAAAAATCATTAAATTCTGTTTTATAAAATTCACTAAGATATCCCTCAAATTAATGCATAAATTATGTAAATACATCTATCAAACAAAAATAATTTGAAAGAGGATAATTTTATAGAAAGGCAAAATAGGTATGAATTTATTGAGCAATTATGACTATTGGCATTCAGCACATATAAAATTAAAGATAATCATTCAAATTTTAATAATATCTAGGAGGTGAATATTTTGTATATAAAAATCACTTTTATTATTATTATATGCTACTAAAGAATTATTACTCCTGGGATGCCCACTAGTTAATACAAACAAAAGCAAGATGCAAAAGTAAAAGTATTCTCTGTCTACTTGGATAAAAAATGTCATAGGGTTGCATCAAACTAATTTAGAAGCACTAACATTTATGAAATGTGAAGACTTTCTTGTATGAAAAACCAGCTTACTTGGAGAACTTAGCAGGAAGATTTTTGACATTCCATCGTATAAAATCATTTAAAAGAGTAGGCAGCAATACAAAAATAATTATTATATTTACTCACGTCTTTGATTTCCCTTTTTCATATCTAAGACCACTAGAACCACCTATTTTTTCATGTGTGAGTGTTTCTTTTCTTTTATTTTTTATTTTACTTTAAGCTCTGGGATATGTTTGCTGAACATGAAGGTATATTACATAGGTATACCTGTACCATGGTGGTTTGCTGCACCTATCAACCTGTCATCTAGGTTTTAAGCCCCCCTTGCATTAGGTCCTCCCCTTTCCCCCACCCACCGACAGGCCCTGGAGTACGATGTTGCCCTACCTGTGTCCATGTGCTCTCACTGTAGAACAACCTATTTATTTTCATTTGAGAAACCAAAAAGAGTCTGCAAAAGTTTCAAGTATATTCTAGAGACTTATTTCCAAATAGTATTCTTTGAGTTCTGTATTTTAGAGAGAGAGTATAAATAAGGGTCACCTCTGGAACTTAGATTTTTTTGATGATTCATGTGAATTATTAGATGCAGTAGTAAGTCAACAGGGCATAGTATTTGTCCAATGCATTCTTTGTATCTTAGCCACATTAAGGAGACAATGTACTGAGGCCTTCCCTAACACTATCCTTGTGGTCGCCGAACAAGATATCTTGGTAAATCTGGGAAAGATTGGAAGTCTAGGTTCCCCACTCAGCCTTTGCTGATGGGGACAGAGGTGTTTTTGGTTTTTATTCATGCTGTTTGACTAGAGTAGAGTGATTGTTGTCTAAACTTCTATCTAGCTTTGCTATCCTTTTCCTGGTCCTTTGGCTGTATAGAATAGGCTTTTGTTAGGGCTTTATTGTTGTGCCTGTCAGTATTTCCAAATTGCCAAGTTTCCCAGTGCTCATTTTGTGATATATGAAGTCAAATGAAAATCCAAAGAACTCATTGAATTGGGCCCTGGGGTCTGCTCTTCTTCTCTTTGTCTTTTAGAGCCTCCTTATGTGTATAATATATGAAACACACAGGGTTTTGTCCACTGTAAGGATTGAAATAGGAAGAAGCGCATCCGCTCCATCATTCTTCAGGATTAGAAGTCCATGATCAAAATATTTCGAGAAGTTGCTTTAGCTCTTTAAGCCTCTATGCTGTTATACGTCTTGCAAAGAGATGGAGTTTGGTAGATATTAGGCTATCTTGAATGTTTGTATCATAGATAAAAGAGCCTACAATTTTGGTTTATAAATATTCAAGTTTGAATCTTGACTTTGCTCTTTACCAGCTGTATAAAATCAGGCAAATAACTTAATCTCCACATGCTTCTCTACGTATAACATAAAGTAATGCCTATCTGCAGTGCTATTGTGAGGCTTCTATGTGAAGCTGTGGGCACACAATGGGCACTCAAAATTAGTTCTTTCCTCTCCTTACACTGGAGCTCTTTTAACCTACGTATCCTTTATTATCAACATGTAATGTGCAGAAGAATTTATATAAAAGCTTTTTGAGAAAAGAAAATAATTGCTGGTATAAGTTTTGCTACAATTTAACTACTGAACAGATTTCAGTATGAAAGTCTTCTAGGTTTTCCTTGTTATGTCACTTTTAGAGTCCTGCACCAGTTAGAGTATACTTGGGCTTTCAAATAAAAATGTGTAAGTTCAAAAATAATTATAGTACATAGTTTATTAAACGTTTTAACCCTCAAGGAGACTTTAATTTTCTATGTAAGATAGACCTAGAAATGCCAACATTTGTTTAAGCAAGACATAAATATTATTGCACATATATTTTTTAAAAATTTGATTCAGAATCGAAGAAACTAAATATTATCCAATATTATAAGTATCAAAATATTCCAGACCTAGTTAAGGTGATCTCAAAACATGATTCCTGCAGGATTCCTTTGTTGTTTGTCTTCTAAGAATATTTTGTATTTACTAAACAAATAATTAATCATTTTACTAGTTTCAGTAACTATAATTGCAAACCATTGCTTCTGATTGAGAAAATCAGTTATTGATTTTAATTAAAATAATTCTGGAAATCATTTTATGGAAAAATAACATGGAAATTTAATAATTTAAGGTAACATGTATAGCTTTAATTCAAATAAATGCTAATTTTTAAAATGTTTTAAAAATTAAAAATTCTTTTTGTTGAACCGTTATTAATTTTTGTAACAGTAACAAAACAGATTTACTGAATCTCATATTTAACAAATCTTTTGCAGAAAGAAAAAAAATAACCTAAATGTCTTTGATTCCACTGTTAGGCCAATGGCTATTCATTGAAAATTACTTTATGGTAAAAATTAATTTGTAGGTCATTCAACTTAATAACCAAATGGTTATTAGTTTTTGAATATTATCTCCAGTCCCTGCCATTTAAATAATTTACTAAGTGGCAGTGATAGACTAGGTGGGAAAACAGAAACAATATTTAAGACTCGATATAATGAGAGAGGAATCCTTGGATCCTTTTCATTTTATTCTGTGCTTCCCCAGTAGTTCATTGTGTGTATCATTTGTGATAAATCGTGGCTTCCTTGTACTATATCATCATCATTGTCATCTAAAGGCAGGCGGAACTTACCAAAGTATAAATTACTACTCAAGAGAAAGCCACACTGGATAATGCATTCATATATTTTCTGAGTTTCTGAAATATCTTCTGATAAAATAATTAACCAGATAGTACTGGGTTTGAATATTTATTAGGTCCAGGGTGAGTAGACATCAATCTTCTATTACTCATTTTTTATTACTAATTTTTTAAATAAAGATAAAAAGTTACTTGGCCAATCTTTATGCATTTGAAGGGAATAGAACACTATTCTTTTTAGGAATTTATTGAAGAAAGCATCTAACTAATCTTCGTTGTCAGTATGTACTGTGAATGACAGATATAAAAACGCACTTCAGGGGATTCAAAAACACAAACAAAACAAAAAATATACAAACCTTTCACCTTCAGCCAATAAAATTTAGTCTAGTGATTGACTAGAAAACAAATATATACTTATTCTTCTGAATTTAACACTAGCATCTTTTCTTTGAATAACCTTTCTGAATTCAGTGCAAAGATTACATACTCACAGTACTTACCACACATTTTTATGATATATGCATATATTTTCTTACTACTCTAAAACCTTGAGGACAGAGATGAATCGTTGTTAGAGTTCTATCTTCAAACACAATGCAGTGAATATCTAAATTTCAATAAATACTTGAGGAATTAGTGTAAGAAAGCATTGGTAAGGAATATTGTCATTCTGATTCAGTTAAAACCTGTTTGTGAATAATACTAAGGTTTACGCTTAAAAATTCTTACTTTGAAATTCTTTATATCTCTAGCCTACCTTGTTTAATTTTAATGTTGAAGTATGACGAAAACTGCGCGTGCCTGGGACTTTTATTGAATGTATATTATTGCTTTATTTTTATCCGATAATGTCTCTAAATAAATAAATCTTACCATATTGCTTTAAAATATACTCTACCTTCCCATCAGTAGTCATACCATCCTCCTGAATACACACCCACAAACCCATAAAGGTAAAAGAGGCAGTAATCAAGACATAAAAATAGACATATATATATAGATAAAATAGAAAAAATAGTCCAGTAATAGAACCACACATTTATTTTACAAAGGCCCCAATGTAATTCAGTTGTAGAAGTCTTGTCTTCCAACAAACAGCACTTAAAAATTAGATGTTAATATATAAAAACCAACTTGATGGCCAGGCGCAGTGGCTCATGCCGGTAATCCCAGCACTCTGAGAGGCCCAGGCGGGTAGATCACGAGGTCAGGAGATCGAGACCATCCTGGCTAACATGATGAAACCCCGTCTCTACTAAAAAAATACAAAAAAATTAGCCAGGCGTGCTGGCGGGGGCCTGTAGTCCCAGCTACTGAGGAGGCTGAGGCAAGAGAAGGGCGTGAACCTGGGAGGCAGAGCTTGCAGTGAGCCGAGATCACAGCCACTGCACTCCAGCCTGTGCAACAGAGCAAGACTCCGTCTCAAAAAAAAAAAAAAAAAAAAAGTTTGATATCAACCATCCACCCAAATGGAAGAGCTGTAACTATAAAACTTCAGAAGTTAAAAAATGATGATGATGATGTGTGTGTGTGTGTGTGTGATTTTGCACTAGGCAGATGTTACTTGGAACAAAACCAAGCATAAGCCACACACAAATATATATACACTATATATATACACACTATATATATTATATATATACACACACACACACCTCCATCTCATTAAAAACTTTTCTTCTTTGAAAGTTGCTGTTAGGTGAAGGGAAAAGAGAAGTCACAAACTAGAAAAACTATTTGTAAAACACATATCAAATGCCAGATTTGCATCCAAAATATATAAACAGCTTTTGTGTCTCAAGAATAGAAGCACAGAAAAGCAATAATAAAATGTGCAAAGTGTTTCAGCAGACACCTTTAGCATTAAGAAAATGCAAATGGCTAAAAAGCACTTGAGAATATGCTGAGAAAATGCAAATGAAAGTCGTAACTGAAATGTCATGTAACCACTGTAATGGTGAAAATTTTTAAAGATTGACAATGCTTAATGATGCTCAGAATTTGAGCAACTAGATATTGGTGCTGGAAATGCAAAATTGGATACTCATGTTCGAAAACTCTTAGCAGTTTCTTATGGAGGTAAAACACTTATCTTATGACCCTTCTATTTTAGTCCAAGACATTTTACCTGAAAGAAATGAAAATGTGTACATAAAGATGTACATGCAATTGTTCATATAAGCTATATTCTTAACAACAAAGAAAAAAAATGGAAAAACTTACACAACCCAAATATCCATCAACTGGTAATTAGATAAACAAGTTGTGGTATACCCATTTAATAGGATATTATTCAGCCATAAAGAACAATGAATTGTTGATACATAAAATAGCACGGATGAATCTCAAAAGCATGTGTTAAGTGGTAGAAGACTACAAGATTCCATTTACATGCATTCTGGAAAAGACAAAACTTTATAGGGAGAAAAAACATGACAGTGTTTGCCAAGGACTTAGGATGGGTCAAAAGGATGGTCTACAGAGACAAAAGGCAATTTTGGCAGAGAGGAAATAATGGATGTGTTCTGTATTTTAACTGTGAGGGTATTTATACAACTGTATATAGTTATCAAAACACCTCAAACTATAGATTTGATATGTCAGTTTAATTGTATCTTTATAAAAATCACATACTTCACCATCTTAAAGATGTTTGCCCAACTATATTATGCAAGTGAAACCTATCTCCTATATCTGATCCTCCTTACTTTGCTCTCTATTTTTTCCAGAGCATTTATAACTTCATACTTATGTATGTGTGTATGAATGTATTTATTTTTTGAGATGGAGTCTCACTCTGTTGCCCAGGTTGGAGTGCAGTGGTGTGATCTCAGTTCACAGCAACCTACACTTCCCAGGTTCAAGCGATTTTCCTGTCTCAGCCTCCCGAGTAGCTGGGATTACAGGCACATGCCACCACGCCTGGCTAATTTTTTGTATTTTTAGTAGAGATGGAGTTTCACCATGTTGGCTAGGCTGGTCTCGAATTTCTGACCTTAAGTGATCCACCCTCCTCGGCCTTCCAAAGTGCTGGGATTACAGGCGTGAGCCACTATGCCTGGCCATAATTATGTACTTATTTATTTAACGGTCTATTGTCTATTTCTCTTGCTAGAATAGAGCTTTCACAGAGAGTATATTTAATGATGTATCATGTAAATTCTCTAATCAAGATTGGGTTACTCATTACCCACAGCTTCTATAAGTGTTGAAGATTGAACAACCAAGATGAGTCTTTGTGCAGGAATTTATCCAGCTTCACAAGAACTAAGTAACCTAATGTCACATCCCCTTCCTGAAGGAAGCACATACTTGTTGACTTTTCTCAGATAAGTAAAATATGGCCACAGACCAACTTTGTTTTTATAGGGTTCAAAAGATAAATTTAATACTTTAAAGTGTTTTCATACAGGAAGAAAGAAAAAGAAGAGGGAGAGAATATGTGACAGAGAATGAATGTGACCCCCAAAGCCTAAAATATTCTATATTTAATCATTATAGAACAAAGTCTATAAGTTTTACTGCTTGATTTTTATAGAAAAAATGTTTGATAACACCTAGACTGGCGACACAGGGATATAAAAATCTAGTCTACTATTCCTAGGGGCGTTACTCTAAAGGGACATTCACGGGATTTGCTGAGGCCTCTTTTCTGTTACTCTGTGTACATTTCTTCCTTGAATCCTCCAGAATTGTTGATATCATTGGCATCCCTAGGTAAAGGCTCTACATGAAAAACTCTGTTTCAAAATCTATATCCCAGGAAATCTGACGTAAGACCACCAGTGCTAGATTAGTCCAAGAGAGTGGATTCTAAAGTGAGATGTGAGATGTGGACCAACCGCTGGTCAACTAATAATGAATGCCCTTACTTTTGTAGTGGATAGAACACTAATTGCCCCAGTATATTGTAGCAGTGCAATTGATAAAATTTTACTGATAGCCAATTAGGATAGATTATCTGTAAAATTTTCGTAAGGTGAGGGTTTGAGAAAATTTATTAATTATAACAACAATGGAATTAGACAGGCTTTGTTAAGTATCATTGTCCCACTAGTATAGTGAATGACAGACTGAGGATGCAATCACCAAGTAAATGGAAAATGTGAATGGTAGATTGCCTCCTTGGCAGGATTTTAAAAAGTTCTTTATCTCTTGCATGCAGAAAAACTAAAGTCCAGGCTTAGGAGTTAATCATAAAAGCAATAGAGGGGCATACAGAAATGTGAATTATCAATTCCTCAAGTCTCCTATGCCAAGGTCAAAGCTTTAGTTGAGGCCTTAACGATACACAGAGAACTTCCAAATCAAAGCAGACAAAAATTAGAAAAAGAAAAAGACACTCTGCTTTTAAAACTTTTAAATCCCCTAAACTCTCTAGAGATACAGTTCAGTCCTTATTAAAGGCTAGTGTACCTCTTGCTTGAAGAAAATATGCAACATGAACCTGCCTCAAAATCTACACTCACCTTCCCATGTTGTCCCCAGATCAACAAGTAGGTCAAGTCATGCACCTTCAATAATTTACAAGCCCAAGAAGTGGTGAACCTGCCAAGATAGGAAAGGAACTATACCCCAAAGAACTGTGTGGCCTAGCCAATATTCATTGTCAAAGCTAGGAGGGTATGGGTAGCAGTAGATAGAGTCGAAGGTTGCAGGATTGCTGAGGCAGAACATAATGTTTGATAAAGGAATATTTATCACAGGGAATTCTCTCCTAGGATAAGCTTATCTCCCTGGAAATGATTGTCAGCGAGGGTGCTAACATTTTGCCAAGATGGCTTTTGGAAATTTAAGAAGGTGATGGCCCACATTAAATAACGTAGGAATGTCAGAACTACTGGGTGTGCTAAGGTAGATATAATATGTGTGTTAGTCAGGGTTCCCCAGAAGAACAGAAGCAATAGGTTCTATATATAGAAAGAGATTTACAATAAAAAATTGGCTCCCATAATAATGGAGGCTGAGAAGTTCCAAGACTGGCAAACTACAGACACCTGGGAGAGCTGATGGTATAGTTTTAGTCTAGTCCAAAGGCCTGACAAACAAGAAAGTTGATGGTAAAAATTCTCGTCTGAGTCTAAGTTTCAAGGCAGGAGAAGATTGATGACCTGGCTGGAAGACATTTAAGACAAAGGAAATGAATTCTCCTTTATTCAGCCTTTTTATTCTGTTTAGCCTTCAGTGGATTAGAAGAAGCTCACCCACGTAGAGAGTGCAATTTGCTTTACTCAGTCCACCAGTTCAAATGTTTATCTTATCCAGAAACATCCTCAGAGACACACCCAGAACAACATAGCCAAATATCTTGGAACTCTCTGACTTAGTCAAGTTGACATAAAAATAGCCATCCTAGCAAGTAATCACACTCATCAGTCAGTTATATTGGGTTTAGTTCTTTAAAAATATCAACAAAAGTGACAAATCTTGAGCAAGATGGACTAAGAAAAAAAAAGAGAAGCCTCAAATTACTAGAATCAGAAATGAAGCTGGGACACTGCTACAAATTATACAAAAATAAAAAATATTATTAGAGTACTGTGAGCAATGGTATATTAAGAAATTGGATAACCTCTATGAAATGGACAAACTCCTAGAAACACACAACTTACCATGACTAAAAGAAATGAAAAATCTGAATAGACCTAAAAATAGTAAGATTAAATCAGTAAATTAAAAAAAAGCTCCAGACAAAAAATAAAACATAGTAAAAGCTCTGGACCTAATGGCTTCAATGGTGAATCTACCACATATTTAAAGAACAACTAACCCCAGTTCTTTTCACACTTTTCCAAGAAAATTAGAAGAAAAAAAAAAAAGAGGAGGGAGTACTTTCTAACTCATCCTATGGAGCCAGCATTACCCTGATACCAAAGCCAGACAACGATACTACAAGAAAAGAAAACTATAAGCTAATATTTGTTATAAACATTAATGCAAAAATCCTCTACAAAATACTAGCAAATGGAATTCAAAAATATTAAAAGATTTACACACCATTACCAAGTGGGATTTATTCTTGGACTATAAATGTGGCTCAACATATGAAAATCAATTGATTTAACAGACCACACTAACAGAATGAAGCACAAAAACTATGCATAATTATATCATGATACAGAGAAAAAAACTGATAAAATTTAACTCCCTTTTATTAAAAAAATCAACAAACCAAGAATAGAAGTAAACCACTTCAACATAACAAAATTCATACATGAAAATCTCACTGTTGTTGAAAATGTAGAGAAATTGAAACCCTTCAACCCTTCAAATGTGAAAGTGACCCAAGTGCCCAAGAGAACATCACGCTTTTTGGGGAAAGACTGAATGTCTTTTTTCCTTTAAGATCAGGAGCAAAGCAAGGATGCCTGTTTTCACCACTTCTATTCAACATAGTGCTGGAAGTCTAGATAGTGCTATTGGGCAAGAAAAGGAAATAATAGGCATTCAAATTGAAAAGGAAGAAATAAAATCATTTCTGTTTGCAGATAATGTGATCTTATGTGTTAAAGTCCTAAAGATTCCACAATAATATTGGTTAGAACTAGAAAAAAATTGGCAAAGTAACAGGATACAAAGTCACCACAAAAAAAAAAAAAATCTATCGCATTTCTGTACACTGCCAATTAATAAGCTGAAAAGAAAATTGTAAAAAAGTTATCTTTATAATAGCATCAGAAAGAATAAAGTACTTAGGAATTAACCAAGAAGTTGTAAGACTTGTACAGTGAAAACCATAAAACATTTCTAAGAGATACTAAATAAGATGTAAATAAATGAAAACACATTTGATTTTCATTGATTGGATGACTTTATATTATTAAGATGTAAATGCTACCTGAAGCATCTATAAATTTAATGCAATATTTATCAAAGTCCCAATGACACTTTTTGTAGACATAGAAAAAGACCTCCTGAAACTTACTTGGAATCTTAAGGAACCCTTAATACACAAAACAGTACTGAAAAACAAGAGCAGAATTGGATGACTAACAGCCTCTGATTTCAAAACTTAGTACAAAGCTACAATAATCAAAACAGTATTGTATTGCCATAAAGAGGAAGATATAGAACAAAGAAAGAAGAAAGTGAGTCCTGAAAGAAACCTTTTCATAAATGGTCAAATGCTTTTCGTCAAGGACTCCAAGACCATGCAATGGGGGAAAGGACAGTCTTTTCAATAAAGGTGCAGGGAAAATTATGTATCTATATTCAAAAGAATAAAATTGGATCTTTATCTAACACCATATACAAAAATTAACTCAAAAATGGATTAAAAACCTAAACATGAAGCAAAAACTAGAAAACTCAGAAGAAAATAAAGGACAAAAGCTTCATAACATTGGATTTGTAAATACTTTCTTAGTTATGACAGTAAAGGCACATGTAACAAGAAAAAATAGACAAACTGGACTTCATGAAAGTTTAAAACTTCTGTGCATTGAGGGATACTATCAACAGAAAAAAATCTACAGAATGGGAGAAAATATTTTAAAATCATACATCTGATAAGGGTCAATATCCAAAATATGAAGAGAACTCTAAAACTTAACAATAGAAAACAATCATTCAAAAATGGGCAAAAGATATGAATAGACATTTCTCCAGAGAAGATGTCAAATGACCAATAAGCACATGGAAAGATGCTTAGCATACCATTAGGAAAAAGCAGATCAAAAACATAATGAAATACTACTTGTAACCTATTAGGCTGACTACTATAAAACAAACAATCATAAGACAAAACAAACAAACAAACAAAAAACAGAAACTAAGTGTTAGTGAGGATGTAGAGAAATTGAAACCCTTTGCATCCTTGGTGGAGACATAAAATGATGTAGAAAACTGTATGGCCACTTATCAAAAACTTAAAAATAGAATTATCATATGATCTGGCAATTACACTCCTGGGTACATACGCAGAAGAACTGAAAGCAAAGAGCAAAATACAAAGAGATATTTGTATATGCATGTTCATAGCAATATTAGTCACAATAGCTAAAATGTAAAAGAAACCCAAATGTTCATCAGCGAATGAAGGAATGAGCAAAATGTGGTATACATGTGCAATGGAATATTATTTGGCTTTAATAGGGAAGGCAATTCTGGCCAGACATGGTGGTTCATGCCTGTAATTCCAACACTTTGGGAAGCTGAGGCGGGAGGATCATCTAAGGTCAGGAGTTCAAGACCAGCCTGGCCAACAGGCCAACATAGTGAAACCTTGTCTCTACTAAAATACAAAAGTTAGCTGGGCATGGTGGCAGATGCCTGTAATCCCAGCTACTCAGGAGCCTGAGACAGGAGAATTGCTTAAACCTGGGAGGCGGAAGTTGCAGTGAGCCGAGATTGTACCACTGCAGTCCAGACTGGGAGACAGAGAGAGAGTCCATCTCAAAAAAAAAAAAAAAAAAAAAGAAACCAAGGAAGGCAATTCTGACATTTGTTGTGAAAATAATAAATCCTGAGGACTTTATGCTTTGCGAAATATAAGCCAAATCCCAAAAGACAAACATTGTATGATTCTGCTTTTATCAAGTACATAATCAGAATCATAGAAATAGAAAGTAAAATGGTGGTTGCCCCAGGCTGGAAAAAGAGAGAATGGGGACGTATTGTTTATGGGTATAGAGTCTCAGTTTTACAAAATAAAGAGTTCTAGAAATAAATGGTTGTGATGGTTGCCCAAAATATGAATGTATTATATCACTGAATTGTACATTTGAAAATGGTTGAGATGACATATTTTATTTTATGTATATCTTGCCACAAAATTTGGAAAAAAATGTTAAGTTTGGAATGATTATCAAGAGAATAAAGAGAATATAAAAGAATTTATGAGATCTTAAATGTCCACATATATTTAATCTTTACAAAGAAACCTCCAGTAGCATGGTGTCTGATAATGGCCTTAAGGGAGAATTGCTTATTAGTGACTTAAAGGAAACCATGTCATCTATTGAATTACTAGCATTATATCCTCTTGCACCTGGATTTTCCTTGGAGGTCACCCTTCCAAACATTAACCAGATTTGACCCCACTGAGCTTGAGAGCTCTGATGAGCTCATAGCCCAAGGTGGTGTAGTTTTAAAGACTGCATTGCAATAAGAATATATCTGTCAGAGATGAAAATGCAGGAGCATATTTATGTCTTCATGTAATCCATTCATTGCTTTTTATGAACCTAAAGTTCTCCAGGGAGTGAAACAAATTCATGTAACGTTTCTGTGTGTTACAATTTGTATTTTGATCTCTGCTTTAGCTGACAGACTTTTTTATAATAACCAGAGTACTCCCAAGTGAATGTACAGATGTAGGCATTAAAAAAAATAGCTTAGTGATTCAAGTTAAAGGCAGTATTCAGTTATTCTGAATTTTTAAATTTAATTTTCCCCCATTTTCAGTTGAAAAATGCAATTTCAGATTGAACTTTATATCAGCTCCAACATCGCAGTGGGTTTTTTCTCAGTGTGCCACTGAGGAGTCCACTTGAGACATTCTTGGCTAGTTCTCTACAGGTATAAACAGGACAAATCTTTTTTGTTTTTTGTTTTTAAAGGTTCAAAAAATATACATTAAGCAACCACTATTTGCAGGTATGAAGTTATAAAAATGAATAGGCATAATATATAAGAATAAATTATATAAGAATAGAATAAATCACCATCTTATTGTAGAGCCAGTAAGTAGACAAATCAGACCAATAACTGATAAGGGCATCTGGAAACAGATAGGACTCCACACTTTAGATCAATTACTTCTAACAGATATACAAAAACTTTTATTTTAAAAAATATTTCCAGATGTTAAAAATACTGTGACAAAGCCCAAATGTCTGCTTTGACTCCTATCAAATGTATGGACCTGAGAAAATCATTTTAACAGCTTGGGCTGGTCCTGAGTTGCATAAATGAATAGAACCTACTTGCCAAGTTGCAGAGCTTCCACATAGTTCCCAAGATCAAAAGTGATCTGAGGACTATATTTCATAAAATCCTGTTTCTTGTCATGGCTCTGACACCCTCTGCTAGGTCTCCTGAGACCCTGTAAGTTCTGCTGCAGTAGTTCTTCAATTGTCTAATCAACAGTGCTCTCCGAGTTTGGACTTTGGTGCCCCAGGGAATCATCTGACTCACTCACATCATCACTGGTTCCTCAAGTCCTACATTGATTTGACACTGTCATTTTCTGTTATATCTTTCAGAGGAAGATCCTACAGAAGATATTTAGGCACCCTAATTCTCTAGCTTTACCACTTACACTTTTTCTTTCATTCAGGACTCACAGGTTGGAAGGCCTGAGAAGTTCTGTTGATTGTGGGGAAAAGAGGGCTAAGTCAGAAGGATTTATACCCAGCCTCATCCTGTACTCTAAACCATTATTCAACCAGTAAGTCTTTCAGATTAATTATGGGTATTTTCTGCCATGTCCTTCTTCTTCTGAAATCTAGCAGGAATTGTATCTTATCCCTGCTTGAATACCTCATATTATAATGCCTGACATTTGTCATAAGACAAAAATGGCATTTTTGATTGTAAGAATAATGACTGTCTCCTGGATTCTATACTGTTTTGGTATTTTCTTTGTTTTAGGACTTTTTCTTACGTGTTTATTACTTCTAGTTGCCATCTTAATTTTGGTGTTGTACAGAATTTCACACTTAAATTTCTTATCTTCATTTGTCATCAACTTTCTACGTGATCTTACATGATTTTTAAGTGCTACCTGTATGAAATAGTTATCAAATCTCTGAGATTCTGTCTCTTTCCCAAAATTCAGACTTGCATATTGAATGTCCTATTGGACTTCTCTATTGGTAGTTTCCATAGGAACTTAAACCCAGAATGATCAAAGATGAACTGGTAATACTCATGTCCACATCTTTTCTTTCTGTTGTGTTTATTATCTTATTTACTGCATGCCTTCTTAACAATCAAAGCTGGGAAACTGAGAGACCCCTTGGCTCTACCTACTCCTTTAGCCCCCATAGTCAATCATTTACCAAATCCATGGATTATAGGTCCTACTTAAGTAAATTCATTTATTTAGTTATTTTCATGTGTCAAATTGTTACTGAATGCCATTGGTATCATGCAATGCTTTAGGAGCGTGAGGCATCAGAACAAAACCGGAAGTTCTCAAAGAGCTCACATTTCCAGAGATAGACAAGAAACAGATAAACAAATTTTAAAAATATATTATCTCAGGTTGTTTTTAATTCTAGGAAGAAAAATAAAGCAAGGATACAGATAGTTAATCACTAATTGGTAAGGAAGAACTGGTGGTTTCTGAAGGCTTTTCAGGAAAATGAATCTTTGAGCAAATAATATGTATTAGAATGAAATTCACAGATAGGTAGGGAGAATGTTCAACAAGCGATGAGATTTGTAAGTTGTAATATGCTTGGCATGTTGAAGGAAGAGCAAAGTAATCTAATATCATAATGTAGATGGTTTTAGAGAGGTAGACTAAAGCCGGATCATGTAGGATATTATAGGATTTTGTGGATTTTATTATAATGAAAACCTATTAAATTTTAGAAAATGGGAATAAACAAATCTGATCCCTCAGATATCTGAACTCTAGTGATGTGCTGGTAAATGTTTAACAACGGGTTCTGGAAGAGGAAAGGGAGCATTTGCTAATATTTATGTTGTAAATACACTCATCTTGGCCAGATTCAAGCTATCGTTGTAACACCACTGAATACGGAATTGGGAAGAAATGTACACAATAGGCTCTCTTGAGCTATAAGAATTAAATAAGGACTGTCTCCTGATTTTTCCACTACGTTTTTGAGTATTTTTTGACTTATTCTTTACACTTTCTTACCTTAATGCACCACTTTAATTCTATAGCATAGCACTACTGTATTTGTTCTGACTCTTATCATCTATACCTGCAATATTCAATAGTCTAGTGTTCGTTTTTGGTTTCTGAGCACTTGAAATGTGGCTAACGCAGCTGAGAAACCAAATATTTAATTTTGTTTAATTTTAATTGATTTAAACTCCCAAAAGGAAATTTGATTCAATTATCACACAAATTTTGAGTATGTTTCAATCAACTTGCATACGTAAGACTTTTTCAATGGTAAGTTTTGTAAAATCGAAGTGCAAAATGCAGATCAAATATTCCCAATGAAAACTTAGAGTCTGAATTGAAATATGTTGTAAACATAAAAGACATGCTGGATATCTGACACTGAGTATGAAGGGAAGAATGCAAAATATCTGATTACCAATCTTTTAAAAACTGATAACATCCTGAAATCCTAATATTTTAAATATATTGGATAAAATAAAATCTATTTTTATATTAATTTTAATTTTTTACTTATTTGGAACATGGCCAGTAAACATTGTATTTCTGTTAGACAGTGCTGATCTTAATTCTTGCTACTCCATGTGTAATGCATAAACCAGCAGCACGGGCATTACCTGAGAGCTTTTAAGAAATGCAGAATCTTAGGCACTATCACAGATCTACTAAATACAAAAATGAATTTTGACAAGTTCCCCAAAGTGATTTGTTTGTATGTGCATTAAATCTAGAGAAGCATGGATCTAAACAAAGATGCAAGATTAGTTTTTGCAGTCTATTTCCCTTCAGGGCTACCTTGCTCTCTACTGTTCTCTCTAAAACTGTATTCATCTTTATTTAAAACCCATAAATGATACAAGTTAATATTTACATAAAGCCTAAACTTCTTACATAGCCAGGCACACAGGGGGCTTTTAAAATTTTATTTTAAAAGTGGTTTTTCGATACTAACTATCCAACCTCCTCTTCTGCATCTAAAATTTTATACACAATCATTAGTAAATTACTTGTTCTCCAAACACATTGCTATTTTTCCACTCCTTGGCTTTTCTCTGTCTTGCATATTTTTCTCTTTCTAGTCAACATGGGGACATACTTCTTGTAAGACGAATTATCCAAAATTTTAAAATAAGGCAAAAAGAATGACGGCAGCTCCTTTCACTATCATACTGAAGAATTGTTTATTAGAGCCACTGAATGTTTTTTTCTTTTCTAGGACACTATGCCATTGTTTGACTGCTATTACCTAAGAATTCATGGCTTAGACTTTCAAAAGTTACATGTTAACCTGAATATTTGCCCCTAGTAAATAGGCAAATAATTTTTATATGGTGAAAAGACAGCCTAAGAGGTTATACTATCTTACCATGAAGAACATTAATTGTATCTATTGATATTCTCTAATGATAGAGATATCTCTGTCTAATAATAAACATATCTCTAATGAAATCTCTATCTAGTTGTTATTGTACTTTACGTTTTTAAAATTTTATTTTTATTTCAATAGTTTTGTGGGGGTATAGGTGGTTTTGGATTACAAGGATTTTTTTTGCTGTTGTTGTTGTTGTTTTTGAGACAAGAGTCTCACTCCATCATCCAGACTGGAGTGCAGTAGTACCATCTTGCCTCACTGCAACCTCCACCTACTGGATTCAAGTGACTCTTGTGCCTCAGCCTCCTCCTCTGGAGCAGCTGGGATTGCAGGTGTGCGCCACCACATCCAGCTAACGTTTTTTGTATTTTCAGTAGAGATGAGGTTTCACCATGTTGGCCAGGTTGGTCTTAAACTCCTGAACCCAAGTGATCTGCCTACCTCAGCCTCCCAAAGTGCTGCTATTACAGGCCTCAGCCACCTTGCCCAGCCCATGGATACATTCTTTAGTGGTGAATTCTGAGATTTTGGTGCATCTGTCACCCAAGTAGCATACACTGTACCCAATACGTAGTCTTTTATTTTTCACTTCCTTCCCAACCTTCCCCCCACCACTGATTCCTCAAAGTCCGTTATATCATCTTTATGCCTTTGTGCTTTCATAGCTTAGCTCCCACTTATAAGTGAGAATATATAATATTTGGCTTTTCATTTCTGAGTTACTTCACTTAAGCTAATGGCCTCCAGCTCCATCCATGCTGCTGCAAAAGACATTCTTCTTCTTATTTTTTATGGCTGAGTAATATGCCACAGTGTATATATACCACATTTTCTTTATTCACTCCTTGGTTGATGGGCACTTAGATTGGTTCCATATCTTTGCAATTGTGAATTGTGCTGCCATAAACAAGTGTGTGCAAGTGTCTTTTTCATGTAATGACTTCTTTTCCTTTTGGTAGGTACCCTGTAGTGAGAATTGCTGGAGTGAATGGTCGTTCTACTTTTAGTTATTTAAGAAATCTCCATAGAGTTTTCCACAGTTGTTTTATGAATTTACATTTTCACCAGCAGAGTAAAGTGCTCCCTTTTCACCATATCCACTCTAACATCCATCGTTTTTGGCTTTTTAATTATGGACATTTTTATAGGAGTAATACGGTATCTCATCTTGGTTTTAACTTGCATTTCCCTGATGATTAGTGATGTTAAGCATTTTTTCATACATTTGTTAGCCATATATATATTCTTTTGAGAATTGTCTGTTCATGTGCTTAGCCCACTTTTTGATGGGATTGTTTTTTTCTTGCTGATTTGAGTTCCTTGTAAATTCTGGATATTAGTCCTTTGTCAGATGCATACTTTGCAAAGATTTTCTCCCATTCTGTGGATTGTCTGTTTTCTCTACTGATTATTTCTTTTGCCGTGTGGATACTTTTTAGTTTGATTAAGTCCCATCTATTTATCTCTGTTTTGTTGTCTTTGCTTTTAGGTTCTTGGTCATGAAGTCTTTGACCTAAGCCAATTTTTAGAAGGGTTTTTCTGATGTTATCTTCTAGAGCTTTTATGGTTTCATGTCTTAGATTTAAGTCTTTGATACATCTTGATTTGATGTCTGGATAAGGTGAGAGATGAGGATCCAGTTTCATTCTTCTATCGTGGCTACCCAGTTTTCCCAGCACCACTGATAGAGTAGGGTGCCCTTTCCCCAACTTATGTTTTTGTATGCTTTGTTAAAGATCAGTTAGCTGTTCTTATTTGACTTTACTTCTGGCTCGTCTATTCTGTTCCATTGGTCTATGTGTCTATTTTTATACTAGTACCATCCTGTTTTGGTAATTATAGCCTTGTAGCATAATTTGATGTCAGGTAATATGATGCCTCCAGATACATTCTTTTTGCTTAGTATTGCTTTGGCTATGTAGGTTCTTTTTTGGTTCCATACGAATCTTAGCATTTTGTTGTTGTTGTTGTTCTGTGAAGAACAATGATGGTATTTTGATGGGAATCTCGCAATGAATCTTTAGATTGCTTTTGGCAGTATGGTCATTGTCACAATTTTGATTCTTCCCATCCAAGAGCATAGGATATGTTTCCATTTGTTTGTGTCATCTATCATTACTTTCAGCAATGTTTTGTAGTTTTCCTTGTAAAGATCTTTCACCTCCTTGGTTAGGCATATACCTAAGTATTTTATTTTATTTTTTGCAGCTATTGTAAAAAAATTGTGTTCGTGATTGGATTCTCAACTTAGTCATTGTTGATGTATAGCCACACTACTGATTTGTGCACATTGATTTTGTAACCTGAGACTTTACTGAATTCATTCATCAGATCTAGGAGGCTTACGGTTTTTCTAGCTATCTATCATATCATTGGTAACCAGTGATGGTTTTTCTCCATTCCAATTTGGATGCCCTTTATTTCTTTCTCTTGTCTGATTGCTTTGGCAGGACATCAAGTACTCTTTTTAATAGACATGGTGAAAGTGAATATCCTTATTTTGTTCCAGTTATCATGGGGAATGTTATCAATTTTTTTCCTTTTCAGTATGATGTAGGCTGTGGGTTTGTTATGTATAGCTTTTATTACTTTAGATATGTCCCTTTATGCCAACTTTGTTTTGGATTTTTATTTTAAAGTGATGCTGGATTTTGTTAAATGCTTTTTCTACATCTATTGATATGATCATATCATTGTTGTTTTCAATTCTGCTTATGTGATGTATCACATTTATTGACTTGTATATGTTAAATCATCCCAGCATTTGTGGTATGAAATCCACTGTATCATGATGTGGATATGGTGTTGGAATTGGTTAGTATTTTGTTGAGGATTTTTGCTTCAATGCTTATAGGAGATATTGGTCTGTGGTTTTCCTTTTTTGTTATGTCCTTTTCTGGTTTTGGTATCAGCATGATACTAGCTTCATAGAATAATTTATGGAGGATTCTGTCTTTCTCCATTTGTTGGAATAGTTTCTGTAGGGTCGGTATCAATTCTTCTCTGAATGTCTGGGAAATTGCAGCTGTGAATCCATCTGGTCCTGTACTTTTTTGTTGTTTTTAGCATTCTTTTTAAGTTACTGTTTCAATCTCACTGCTTGTCATTCATCTGCTCAGCTTTCTCTTCTTCCTGATTTAATCTAGTAGGTTTGTATATTTCCAGAAATTTATGCATTTCCTTTAGATTTTCTAGTTTGTGTGCATAAAGGTATTTGTAGTACCTCAAATGATCTTTTTTATTTCTGTGACATCAGTTGTAATAGCTCCAGTTTCATTTCTAATTGAGCTTATTTTGATGGTCCCCCTTCTTTTATTGGTTAATCTCATTAATGGTCTATCAGTTTTGCTTATCTTTCCAAATAGCTAGTTTTTTCTTTTTTCATTTATCTTTTGTATTCTTTTGTTTGTTTGTTTCATTTTCATTGAGTTATGCTCTGAGCTTTGTTATTTCTTTTCTTCTCCTGAGTTTGGATTAAGTTTGTCCTTGTTTCTCTAGTTCCTTGTGTTGTGACATTAGGTTGCCTATTTGTGGTCTTCCAGACTTTTTGATATTGGCATTTAATGATATGAACTTTCCTCTTAGCACCACTTTTGCTATATTCCAGAGATTTTGATAAATTGTATCTCTATTGTGAAATATTCTATTTCAAAGAATTTTTAATTATTTATCTTGATTTCATTGTTAATCCAAAAATCACTCAAGAGCAGATTATTTAATTTCCATGTATCTGCATAGCTTTGAGTGTTTTGGAGTTGATTTGCATTATTATTCTATTGTGGTCTGAGAAGGTACTCAATACAGTTTTGATATTCTTAAATGTATCGAGACTTGGTTTTGGTGCTATCACATGGTCTATCTGGGAAAATGTTCCATGTGCTGATTAGAAGAATCTCTATTCTGCAGTTTTGGGGAAGAATGTTCTATAAATACCCACAATGTTCATTTGTTTTAGGGTATAATTAAATCCATTTGTTTTTTGTTTGCTTTCTGTATTAATGGCCTTTCTATGCTGTCAGTGGATTATTGAAGTCCCCCACTATTATTGTGCTCCTATCTATCTCATTTCTTAGGTCTAGTAATAATCATTTTCTAAATCTAGGAGCTCCGTTGTTACGTACATATGAAGTCAGAATTGCAATTTCTTTCTGTTAGCCCGATCCTTTTATTATTATATAATGTCCTTTTTTTTTTTTTTTTTTTTTTTTTTTTTACTGTTATTACTTTAAAGTCTGTTTTGTCTGATATAAGAGTAGCTTCTCCTGCTTGCTTTGGTTTCCATTTGCATGAAATAGCTTTTTCCAATTCTTTACCTTAAGTTTTCACAAGTCCTTATGTGTTAGGTGAGTCTCCTGAAGACAGCTCATATATTTCATTTACTGAGTTGATGATTCAGGCTTCAGGCCAATAGGGACGCTATCCATGGGAGGCACTGGTTATAGCTAAAACAGGTGGGTAGCTGTAACACCCAATGGTGAGCGGAGGTCCAAGCCTTGATGAAGATGGTTGGGGGAGCTCTCAATTAGATACGCTGAGGTTTTATTAGGGTGAAAGATGAGAGCTACCTCAGTTCCCCTATCAGGCCAGCAGGAAAGCTCTCCAACTCGCAGTCTCACTTTTGTCCCACTGTTGCAGCGATATGGTTTGGATGTGTCCACACCCAAATCTCATCTTGAATTGTAGCTCCCACAATTCCACATGTTGTGGGAGGAACCAGTTGGGAAGTAATTGAATCATGGGGGTAAGTCTTTCCCGTGTTATTCTCACAATAGTGAATAAATCTCATGATATCTGATGGTTTCACAAAGGGAAATATCCCTACACAAGCTTATGTCTCTTTCTGCCACCATGTTTGCTGTGCCTTTCACCTTATGCCATGATTGTGAGGCCTCCCCAGCCACATGAAACTGTGAGTCCAATAAACCTATTTCTTTTGTAAATTGCACATTCTCAGGTGTGTCTTTACCAACAGCATGAAAACAGACTAATACAGTAAATTGGTACCAGTAGAGTGGGGTGCTACTGAAAAAATACCTGAAATGTGGAAGCGCCATTGGAACTGGGCAGCAGGCAGAGTTGCTAACAGTTTGAAGGGCTCAGAAGAAGAGAGGAAAATGTGGGAAAGTTTGGAACTCCCTAGAGACTTGTTGAATGGTTTTGGCTAAAATGCTGATAGTGATTATGGACAACGAAATCCAGGCTGAGGTGGTGTCAGATGAAGATGAAGGACTTGTTGGGAACTGGAGCTAAGGTGACTCTTGTTATGTTTTAGCCAAAAGTCTGGAAACATTTTGCCTCTGCCCTAGAGATTTGTTAAACTTTGAACTTGAGAGAGATGATTGAGGGTATCTGGAAAGATAAATTTCTAAGGAGCAAAGCATTCAAGAAGTGACTTGGGTGCTGTTGAAAGCTGACATGTTTTGGCTCTGTATCCCCAAACAACTCTCATCTTGAATTGTACTCCCATAATTCCCATGTGTTGTGGGAGGGAACTGGTGGGAGAAAATTGAATCATGGAGGCTGTTTCCCCCATACTGTTCTCGTGGTAGTGAATAAGTCTCATGAGACCTGATGGTTTTATAAAGAGTTTCCACTTTGCTTCTTAATCATCCTCTCTTGCTGCTACCATATAAGAAGTATCTTTTGTCTTCCGCCATAATTTCGAGGCCTTCCGAGCCATGTGGAACTGAGTCCATTAAACCTACTTTTCTTCCCACTCTGGGGTATGTCTTTATCAGCAGCATGAAAATGGACTAATACGAAAGCATTCCATTTTAAAAGGGAAACAGAGCATAAAAGTTTGGAAAATATGTAGCCTGACAATGTGACAATAAAGAAAATCCCATTTTCTGAGGAGAAATTCAAGCCAGCTGCAGAAATTTGCATAAGTAATGAGGAACCAAATGTTAATCACCAAAACAATGGGGAATATATCTCCAGGGCATGTCAGATAACTTTGTGGCAGCCCCTCCCATCACAGCCCCAGAGGCCCAGGAGGAAAAAGTTGTTTCATGAGCGGTCCCAGAGTCCCTCTGCTGTGTGTAGTCTAGGGATTTGGTGCCTTGTGTCCCAGTTGCTCATGCTGTGACTGAAAGGGGCCAAGGTACAGCTTGGGCTGTGACTTCAGATGGTGTAAGCCCTAAACCATGGCATCTTACACATGGTGTTGAGCCTTTGGGTAAAAGAATTGAGGTTTGAAAACCTCTGCCTAGATTTCACAGGATGTATGAAAATGCCTGGATGTCCAAGTAGAAGTTTGCTGCAGGAGTGGGGTGCTAACGGAGAACCTCTGCTAGGGCAGTGTGGAAGGAAAATGTGGTGTGGCTGCCGCCATACAGAGTCCCCCCTGAGGTGCTGCCTAGCGGAGCTGTGAGAAGAGAGCCACCATTTTCCAGACCCCAGAATTACAGATCCACTGACAGCTTGCACTGTGTGCCTGGAAAAGCCACAGACACTCAACACTAGCCTGTGCAAAATCAAAGCCATAGGTTTGAAGCTGCCCAAGACCATGGGAACCCACCTCTTGCATCAGCATGACCTGGATGTGAGACATGGAGTTAAAGGAGACCTTTTTTTTTCTTTTTACCTTTAAGATTTGACCACCCCTCTGGATTTCAGACTTGGATTGGTCCTTTAGCCTCTTCATTTTTGCCAATTTCTCCCATTTGGAATGGGTGTATTTTCCAATCCAGTAACCTCATTGTATCTAGGAAGTAACTAACTTGCTTTTGATTTTACAGGTTCATAGGCAGGAGGGACTTGCCTTGTCTCAGATGAAACTTTAGACTGTGCACTTTCAAATTAATGCTTGAAATGAGCTAAGACTTTGGAGAGCTGTTAGAAAGGGATGATTGTTTTTGAAATGTAAGGACATCATATTTGGGAGGGGCCAGTGGCAGAATGATATTGTTTGGCTGTGTCCCAACCCAAATCTCATCTTGAATTATAGATATCCCACAATTCCCATGTGTTGTGGGAGGGACCCAGTGGGAAGTAATTGCATCATGGGGGTGAGTCTTTTCTGTGCTAGTCTCATGATACTGAATAAATATCATGAGATCTGATGGTTGAGATCTGATCATGAGATCTAAAGGGAAGTTTCTCTGAACATGATCTCTTCTCTTTCTGACACCATGTGAGACATGCCTTTCACCTTCTGCCATGACTACGAGGCCTCCCCAGCCACATGGAACTGTGAGTCCACCAAACCTCTTTCTTTTGTAAATTGCCCAGTTTGGGTATGCCTTTATCAGCAGCACAAAAACAGCCTAATAGATGCAGCTATTCAGATCAGACAGATATGTCTTTTTATCTGTAGGAATGTTTATATTCCAAGTATAAAAAAATATGACTGCCTTTTGTGCAGGCATGAATCTGGGGAGTGCTCCTTCTGTGAGACTGCGATCACCCTGCATTATTCTGGGAAGGCTATCTTTAGGTACAGCCACACTATGTTCCCATGGGAGAAGTCACAGTTGTGTCTCCAGTACTGTATCAGGGGGCAAGAAGAACCCCTTCTCTAGTACCCTTCATGATTGTGAAGAACACCTGCTCATTGCAGTAAGGGTGCAGATTTTCCCTACTACACCCATCAGTGCAATTGTGTCTCTGCTGTAAGAAACTTCCCAGCGTCAGAAAGATCTAAAGGAGTAACATTCAGATTCTTTGTCCCATGGGGTATTCCCTTGATGTGGTGTTCTCCCCCTTCTCCTATGAATGGGACTTCCTGAGAACCAGACTATAGTGATTGTTATTGTTCTTCTGGGTCTAGCCATCTACTGTGTCTATCAGATTCCAGGCTGGTGATGGGAAATGACTGCAAGGGATCCAGTGACAAAACTTATCTTCAAGTCTTCTAGCAGAGGATACCAGCACCTGCTCTAATGGAGGTAGCAGAAGAGTGACACAGACTGTGTGGGATTCCTTGGTTTTAGATGAGCTTGGTGTGCTGACTTTCTCAAATGAGGATTATATTAGTAGTGAACTTCTCAAGTGGACAGACTCAGGACCTCTGGTTTGCCAGAGTATTACAGTCAAGGATGATAGCTGATATCACACAGGTATTTTCTCCTTCCTGGGTTCAGTGTTATTCCACAGACAGTTGCTATAATGGCTTGTGTTGATTGGTGATATGGTTTGGCTGTGTCCCACCCAAATCTCTTCTTGAATTGCAGTTCCCATAATCCTCACACATCCTGGGAGGGACCAGGCAGAGATAATTGAATCATGGGGATGGTTTTTCCCATCCTGTTCTCATGATAGTGAGTTAGGTCTCAAGAGAACTGATGGTTCGATTAGGGGTTTCCCCCTTCTCTGAGCACTCATTCTTTTTCCTGCTGCCATGTGAAGAAGGGCATGTTTGCTTCCCCTTCCACCATGATTGTAAGTTTCCTGAGGCCTCTCCAGCCCTGCAGAACTGGGAGTCAATTAAACGTCTTTCCTTTATAAATTACCCAGTCTCAGATATGTCTTTATTAGCAGCATGAGAATGAACTAATACAGTAAATTGAAACCAGTAAAATGGGGTGCTACTATAAGGATACCCAAAACTGTGGAAGCAACTTTGGGTAACAGGCAGAGGTTGGAACAGTTTGGAGGCCTCAGAAGAAGACCGGAAGATGTGGGAAAGTTTGGAGCTTACTAGAGACTTGTTGAAAGGCTTTAACTAAAATGCTGACAATGATATGGACAATGAAGTCTGGGCCGAGGTGGTCTCAGATGGAGTGAAGGAACTTGTTAGGAACTGCAGTAAAGGTCAATTTTTCTATGCAAAGAGACTGGCAGCATTTTGCATATGCCCTAGAGATCTGTGGAAATTTGAACTTTAGAGAGATGATTTAGGGTTTGGTTGAAGAAATTTTTAAGTGACAAAGGGTTCAAAAGGAAGCAGACCATAAAAGTTTGGAAAATTTGCAGCCTCACAATGTAATAGAAAAGAAAAACCCATTTTCTGAGGATAAATTCAAGCCAACTTCAGAAATTTCCATAAGTAACGAGGAGCAAAATGCTAATCACAAAGACAATGGGAAAAATGTCTCCAGGGCATGTCATAGACCCTCCCATTAGAGGCCAGAGGCCTAGGAGGAATAAATGGTTTTCTGAGCTGGGCCCAGCGTCACCTGCTCTATGCAGCCTCAGGACATGGCACCATGTGTTCTAGCTGCTTCAGCTCCAGCCATGGCTACAAGAAGCCAACATACATTTCAGGTCTTTGTGTCGGAGGGTGCAAGCCTCAATTCTTGTCAACTTACATGTGGTTTTGGGCCTGCAGGTGCACAGAAGACAAGAATCAAGGTTTGGGAACCTCTGCCAAGATTTCAGATGATGTTTGGATACACCTGGATGTCCAAGCAGAAGTTTGCTGCAGGGGCAGAGCTCTCATGAACCTCTGCTAGGGCAGTGCAGACGAAAAATGTGGGTTGAAGCCTCCACACAGAGTCTTCACTGGGGTACTTCCTAGTGGAGCTGTGAGAAGAGGGCCACTATCCTCCAGATCCCAAAATGGTTGAACCACTGACAGCTTGCATCATGCACCTGGAAAAGCTAGGTGGGAGGAAGTCTGTACACTGCAAAGTCATATGGACAAAGCTGCCCAAGGCCGTGGGAACCCACCTCCTGCATCAGCATAACCTGGATGTGAGACATGGACTCAAAGAAGATCGTTTTGGAACTTCAAGTTTTAATGACTGCCCTATTGGCTTTCAGAGTTGCATGGGGCCTGTAGCCCCTTTGCTTTGGCCAATTTCTCTCATTTGGAATGGGTGAATTTACCCAATGGCTGTACCCCCATTTTATCTAGGATGTAACTTACTTGCTTTTGATTTTACAGACTCATAAGTGGAAGGGACTTTGCCTTGTCTCAGATGAGGCATTGGACTTGGACTTTTGTGTTAATGCTGGAATAAGTTAAGAGATTTGGGGACTGTTGGAAGGGCATGATTGTGTTTTGAAATGTGAGTACATGAGATTTGGGAGGATCCATGAGTGGAATAATATGTTTTGGCTGTGTCCCCACTGAAATCTCATCTTGAATTGTAGTTCCCATAATCCCATGTGTCATGGAGGGACCAGGTATAGATAACTGAATCATGTGGGAAGTTTCCCCCATCCTGTTCTTGTGACAGTGAGTGCATTCTCATGAGATCTGATGGTTTTATAAGGGGTTTCCTCCTTTGCTGGGCAGTCATTCTTCTCCTTCCTGCCACTATGTTAAGCATAATGTGTTTGCTTCTCCTTCTGCCATGATTGTAAGTTTCCTGACGCCTCTCCAGCCCTGCAATGCTGTGATTTAATTAAACCTCTTTTCTTTATAAATCACCCAGTGTTGGGCAGTTCTTTATATCAGCATAAGAATGAATCAATACAGTTGGCCTCCAGCCAGGAGGTGGTGCTTTCAAGAGAGCACCAGTTATGGTAGTAGCAGTGGGATTTTAAACTTGCCTGAAGCTGCCCAGGGGAAGTATTCTGGTTACTCATGCAATAGGTGGGAACATAAAGCTCCCAAAAGTTTACACTCTTTGTGTTAAGATACCAGGGTGGGTGAAGAAATACCACCAGGTAGGGGCAGGTTTAGGTTGGTCTGAACTCAGATTCTCCTTGAGCAGGACAGGGCACAGCTCCTGTTGGAGACGGGGTGGTTCTCAGGCCACTGGGGTAATGTTCCAGAGGGAAATATAACTGCCTCTCCCATACAGAAAAGTTAACAAAGGGAGTGGAGAGTAGCAGGCAGCAGTAAGCCTCACCCAGCTCCCATGCAGTTGGTGAGGCTGGTCTTGTTCCTACAGTCCTCCACCAACAGTACTGAGTTTAGATTCTGGCAGTCTGCAAACAGAACTCAGACCTGCCCCAGGCCATAAACTTCCCTGAAGAGACAGCAGTCAGGGTTTTCAGGCCATGCTTCTCCCTGTCTGCTCGTAAAGCCAGGTGCCCAGCTCCTGTGCTTGTGTCTACAGTACATTTCCCACTCATCCCCCCAGTTTTGTCTAAGGGAGTTTGTCCCCCCTCTAGATTATATCACAGAGCTTCTTTCACCCTGTGATTCCTCCCTGAACTCATTGGCTGACTTCCCCAAGGGCCCTGTGAGACATAGTCAGGAATGGCTTTCCTCCGTTCACTCTGGAGCCTGCAAATGCCTACAATGCACTTCCCGCCGCTGCTTCTACTTTTATATTTCACACCACTTCCTGAATCCACTCCAGCTCTGGGTAGGGTTAAGGCCTTCTCCCATGATCTGGATTTTCAGATTCCTTGGAGGGGATGTGTGTTCGGAGGCAGACTCTCCACCTCTCACACTCTGGGAATGTACGGTGTTCTGCCTGTCTCATGGAGTAGTCTGTAGCCTGTCGCTTCTTTCAAAGGGTCTGTAGATTGTTTTGGTTTTCCTTCTACATTCCTGCGGTGGTTCTAGGGGAACAATTTCTCAGTGTGAATCTGTACCCGCTCTTCTGTGCTTCCGAGTGGGAGAGGCATGCTAACACTGCTTCCAATCTGCCATCTTGAAAAAAAAAACCCTCAAAACCAAAACTTCCTTTACTTTTTTCAAGGGTGATTCCCTTTCCTTTCTTGAACACATTTACCATTGGTATTCTGAAGTTTTTGAGTGTTTACTTTAACATTTGGCCTTTCTTACTGGTATTTTCCCCTGTGTATGAGTCATACTCCTGCTCTCTTGCTGGTCTCATATTTTTGTTGTTATTGTTAAAAACTAGACATTTGAGAGTATATATTGTAGCAACTCTGGGTACTAATTTTGTCCCCTCACTTGAACTTGCTTATTTGTTTAGTAACTTGGCCAAAACAACTTAGTGAAATCTATTTTCCCTACAATGTGAAGCTTCTGGTGTCACTTCTAAGAAGGTGTTGCCTTGGGCATGAATGCAATCACCCTAGGATGACTGTGGTTTTAGCAGGGCTTTTCTTTGACTATCTGTCTACCTGCTTGTTCTGCTCAGACTTCTGTTAGTATCACATCCTGCTGCTAGATTCCACTAATATCAGCTGATTATTCTATTGTCTTCAACAAAAACCTCAAGTAAAAATTGCTCCACAGTCTGATCCATTAAATATGAGTCATTTTGTAGGGAAAGATTTTGAAGCTGTTAGTGGTGGTGAATCCATATGCGTCTGCAGCAACCTCAATTCTTACCTCCTAAGAAGAAAGAATTAGACTGAGGGACAGAGTGAGAGACCAAGGCAAGTTTTAGAGCCAAGGTGAAAGCTCATTAAAAAGCTTTAAAGTGAAAATGCCTTTGCAAAATTATGACTGAGACAGTGAAAGAGATCTAACTTAACCGACTCCATCTTGCGTCTAACCTCCAAGCTGTCCTTGTTCATTCCTGGGTATAGGCTGAACTAATTTTGGAAGAAACTTAGTTTGTACTTTATAGTTTAAACAAAGAAGGTGACAGCCCTTTCCCAAAGCAGACCTCCTCTTTGCCTGGGGACTAGACTAACAATAGCCACAAGATTAAAAAAACAGTTTAGGAGTCATGTAGCTGGAGGCTACACGATTCTGAGCCTCTCTGAACTGCTGCTAGGATCAGTACTTGAAATATTTTGCAGACCCTGCACTTGACGGATCAGCTGGCGCCACCCAGATAAATAAACTGGCTCATCTGATCTTGTGGCCCCCACCCAGGAACTGATTCAGCTCAAGAAGACAGCTTTGACGCCCTGTGATTTCCTCCTGACCAATCAGCACTCCTGTCTCACTGGCTTCCCCCACACACCAAGTTATCCTTAAAAACTCTGCTCGCTGAATGCTCAGGGAGACTGATTTGAGTAATAATAAAACTCCAGTCTGCTGTACAGCCACCTCTGCGTGAATTACCCTATTGCAATTCCCTCGTCTTAATGAATCAGCTCTGTCTAGGCAACGGGCAAAGTGAACCCCTTGGGCAGTTAGTTACAAGAGCAGGAATGAAAGGAAGTAAAGTACAATCGGAAGAGGGCCAAGCGGGCAACTGAGAGATGAGGTGCATGGTTTCACCTTTTGACTTGGGGTTTTACATGACAGCACGCTTCTGGAGTCTTGCATTACTTCTCCCCTGATTCTTCCCTTTCGGTGGGCTGTCTGCATGCGCAGTGGCCTGCTAACACCTGGGAGGGGCTGCACGCACAGTGTGTTTACTGGAGTTGTATGTATGCATGTTTGGGATATTCTTCCCTTATCAGTCGAGTATTCTTAGAAGATCATACACCAGTTAAACTCTGCCATTTTGCCTCTTAATATGCGTGTTTGAGTCCACTCACCCAACTCCTGAGATCTTAACAGGAAGCTTCTGATCACCAGTCTTGGGGTTTTCTTCTGTTGGAGGACTGCTGTTTCCTGGCACCAGCTACAACCCATTATTACTTTAGAGAAACAGTATAACAAACTCCTGCCCATCACCTGATGGTCATCTGACGTTCCTGGTGGTGGGGGGTGGGGGGGATATGAGGGGGGTGGAGGAGAGGCCCTTTCCTGCCCACTCATGGTTGATAAGCTACCCACTGTTAACAAGGCCAGTTTTGAGGTTTGTTCTGACCCTGTGAAGACCTTCTTAGCCATTCATTTTCCTACTTCTCTTTGGTAAACTAGCTGACCTATAGTTTTTCTTCTTCTCATGCAACCAAAGCACAGGTTCAGTACCTCACCAATTACAGAGTCTAATTAACAAGAGCAAGGTCTGGTATAAAAAAAGCAACTTTTTCTTTCAAAGCTTGCTTAGGGGAAGAAGTAGAGGCTTTCTGCCTTAAGGATGCTGCTTTGTTTTTGGACAGATGGTGGGCACTTTTAAAGTAGGGGGACTACACAGAGGCAGAAGTGAGCAGGTATGGAGCCTGCATACTTGCTTTGGTGCCTTATTTACCAAGCAGTTGGGTTGGTGGCTTCATGGGCAGAGAGACACTGTAAAGGAAGCCAAAGAAATCTCTAGCAGGTAACTTTGGGTTATACATTGACTATCTCTCAAGGCAACCTCCTGGTGTGCAAGAGTTTGGCTCTGGAGCTTCTAAACACATAGTCAGATGAACTTGCTCTGTAGAGTGTCTGGTGAAGAGGAGGTAGAAGTCTATAACTTCATTTCTAAAGAGTTAAGTAGAGAAAAGGATGAAATAGAAGAGAAGAAAGAAAGAAAGAGAAAAGTCAACTATCTCTTAGAAAAATCTGGGGACTCAGTTACACTACTAGCCTTCTTTTAATTGCAAACCACCAGAATCTCCATTGATTCAAGAGGACTCGTAGTTGTAAACTTTCCTATACCCTGTTCTGAATAAAGTCGTTTTGTTGGTGGGAGGGAGAGTTTTGGATCTCTCCATTCCTATGGTTTGTCTTTCCTGTGTAAAATCTCTGAGCTGGGGATTCGGAGCAGTGGGCAAGGCCAGGGGCACACTTCTCCTGGAATGATGCTTCTCATTTATGAGCAGGGTGCTGGACAGGGAGAGTAGAGTCTGGTTGTTTTGACTTCCCTTTCTTGTCATGGAACCTTGTGAGTTTGGGAACCTTGTGAGTTTGCTAGGGTGTAGGTGATTGAGGCCTCAGTATTCCCTGCCTACCATTCCTGGCATCAAACTTCCATCTATGAGTGAAGGTTGAAGAGAGACCCCAATATCAGCCATACTCAGCTGAAATTTAGCTTTTGCAAAGCCAAGCTGCAGGGGCTGGGGGGAGGACTTTATAAGAAATACTGGTAACTTGCTTCTCCCAGGGAGATACTGTAGCCCCTCACTGGGAACTGAGGGTAGAAGAAGCCCCATTGTTTTAGAGTTACTTGCCTAGAATAGAGTTTCACTCACATTGAGCTGTGTGTAGGGAGAGGGGCCAGGAAAGGATTGGATAATGACTTAAGTATCTCAGATTTTCACTGCTCTTACTGAAATGTTCTTAAATGAATGTTTCTTCACATTTGGCATGCTTATATGCCCTTACAACAATTTCAGAGACTTTAATTGTTATTTTTCAAAAATAATTTTTTTAAATTAATTTATTTTTTATTACACTTTAAGTTCTAGGGTACATGTGCATGACGTACAGGTTTGTTACATATGTATACTTGTGCCATGTTGGTGTGCTGCACCCATCAACTCGTCAGCACCCATCAATTCATCATTTATATCAGGTATAACTCCCAATGCAATCCCTCTCCCCTCCCCCCTCCCCATGATAGGCCGCAGTGTGTGATGTTCCTCTTCCCGAGTCCAAGTGATCTCATTGTTCAGTTCCCATCTATGAGTGAGAACATGCGGTGTTTGGTTTTCTCTTCTTGCGATATTTTGCTAAGAATGATGGTTTCCAGCTGCACCCATGTCCCTACAAAGGACGCAAACTCATCCTTTTTTATGGCTGCATAGTATTCCATGGTGTATATGTGCCACATTTTCTTAATCCAGTCTGTCACTGATGGACATTTGGGTTGATTCCAAGTCTTTGCTATTGTGAATAGTGCCACAATAAACATACGTGTGCATGTGTTTTTATAGTAGCATGATTTATAATCCTTTGGGTATATACCCAGTAGTGGGATGGCTGGGTCATATGGCATTTCTAGTTCTAGATCCTTGAGGAATTGCCATACTGTTTTCCATAATGGTTGAACTAGTTTACAATCCCACCAACAGTGTAAAAGTGTTCCTATTTCTCCACATCCTCTCCAGCACCTGTTGTTTCCTGACTTTTTAATGATTGCCATTCTAACTGATGTGAGATGGTATCTCATTGTGGTTTTGATTTGCATTTCTCTGATGGCCAGTGATGATGAGCATTGTTTCATGTGTCTGTTGGCTGTATGAATGTCTTCTTTTGAGAAATGTCTGTTCATATCCTTTCCCCACTTTTTATGGGGTTGTTTGTTTTTTTCTTGTAAATTTGTTTGAGTTCTTTGTAGGTTCTGGATATTAGCCCTTTGTCAGATGAGTAGATTGCAAAAATTTTCTCCCATTCTTTAGGTTGTCTGCTCACTCTGATGGTAGTTTCTTTTGCTGTGCAGAAGCTCTTTAGTTTAATTAGATCCCATTTGTCAATTTTTGCTTTTGCTGCCATTGCTTTTGGTGTTTTAGACATGAAGTCCTTGCTCATGCCTATGTCCTGAATGGTACTACTTAGGTCAAAAATAATTTTTACAAGCTGTGATGGTTTTGTGGTGGAGCAAGTGAACATGAAGATCTCACACCGTGATTTGGAAAGGGGATCTCTACCTTTGTATCTACACTCATGATCTCATCTTGACATTTAAAAAAAATAAGAATGTCTTTTGTGATGGTCTATGTAAAACTCTGCTTTTGAATGTCCTTGGCGATAGCATGACTATTTTACTGGTTTCCTCATTAATTAACAATTTGAATAAATATTTTACACATGCTTACTTTACATAAGTCAGAGACCCATGAGAGAATCATATGGTGACATTCTAATACCTGTTCATGATAGCTTTCCTTTCAGAGAATTCTTGATTGCCCCATACAGAATTAAATATTTCCTCAGATTCACCACTTTACTGTACACATATTTTTACTGCATTTTTCATACACTATTGTAATTATCTACTTGCATTTATTTTAATGCAGTGGATGTGTTAGTCAATGCTTTGGTCATTTCACTTTATTTATTTAAGCTAAGTTTCCCATCTTATCTATATTGCCACATTTGCCCTTTCTATGAACTGTCTAAATAATATTTGAAACAGTTATAAGCAAACAATATTAAATTAAATTGAACTAGCACATGCCCTTTCTGGGACTTAGTTTCCTCATTTAAAAAGTGAAGGAGGTAAGCTAGGTCAGAGATCAGTCTGTCCACCTCCTCTTTAGCATAATTTTGATAGTTTGCTTGCCATTTAAAAAAAGTCTCTGTCTTTCTTATATTATCAGAATACAAATTCTGTTTTCCCTAAACATGAGAAAAGAAAAGCAGAAGAAGTTGAAGAAGAAAACATTTTATTCTATGACACAACTACATGAAGAACAGGTGAGCACAGGAAAGTGCACACGACAGAAACACAGCACTTCAAATTCAAATCATATGATTATCAAACACACAGTACAGCCTCATGGACAAATCCTAGTTCAATTCCTACTTCTGCTACTTACTTTGAGTTTAGGGTTGTGCTCTCAACCACCATGACTCAATTTCCTTATAGGTACAATTGGAATATTAACATCTAGAAGAAAGAAATATAATAAGAATATGATCTAAAGAAACTCTCTGCTAAGCAGTCTGTCTGATGCAGAGACAGGCAAGGAAGCATGACTCAGTCTGGAAACATGTTTAGAAATCCATCACCTACTATTAAATGTATATGAACCTTTTTATAAGTCTAAGAGTTTCTACTTTATGGCTGAATAAGATGGATACTGTTTTTAAGGATAATTAATATATTTAAGGCACATTTTAAATTTGATGTATGTGTCATATTGCTATTTAATGAAAAAAAATGGAAGACTTGTAATGTGTTCCTGTTTACTTCCTTCATTTAGCATGTAGTCATTCTTTCCCCAATTATATCAAGGTGCTATTATGCATATAGCACTCTGAGGCATTAGCATAACCTCAGCATGTTTATGGTATCCACCTGCAAGGAAATCAACTTTTTACACACTAGATCTGGTCCTTTGAAAGACAAACAGTTCTGGTTTCATTTAAATGCAGTTTTAGCTAGTGTGACATAATAGCTGAAACTCTGCGTCTCTTGGAAAACCCTTTCAAGTCAGTTGTCTACTTTAAATTTTATGTTCATGTTTTAAGTCATTTGGTTTTATTTCAAGCTAATTATAGTCAAGCCTTGATTAAAATTAAATTTCAAAAGGTGTTGAGTTTCATGAATGACTCTTTAAAATCATCTAATGCACTGAATCTAATGCATTATATACATATTGAGAGCTTTGATAAACTGTTTACATTAAAGTTTATGTCATGATTCTAATACTTTATAATGTAATTTGACAAGTCAGTAGTGAAATAACATTTTTGAGATATCAATCGATGCCCTTTCCTCCACTATGCCTTCTATTCCTTGGTCTCCCGGAAGCAGCTAATTGATCTGTGCTGATGCCCCCAGGGAGGATATGATAAGATAGGAAAAAACAGAAAAACAAAGAAAAAGCCTCCCAGAATCTCCGTATCTGTTTCCAAAAGCTTAAGTCTTTTGCCCTAGATGCAAAACCAAATGCATATTAGATCCGAGGCAGATCCTGTGAAGAGTAAAATGGCTGAGAAACAAGAGTGAAAGATCACTGACGAAAGGCAACTAAAAGGCCACAGTTTTCAGAAATGCTGAAAACAAAATAGGGAAAATGAGTTTCTTCTTAGATGATCAGTGGGAACTCAGCACTAGTTTTTGAGATGAAGGAAAGAAAATCTTCTGAATTCCAAGTTTTAAAATTTTTAGTAGAAGCTGGAAATCAAAATTTTAAAGTATTGGCAAGTAATTTTTTTCTTTTAATAAAACTATGTAAGTAAACCTCTAATGTCATACACTGAAATATCTGGGTTTTTTTCCCCATTGTCTGTGAACTGCCACATTAGTTTTGGCTTTGGAGAAACAGATTAGGGGGAAATAACTTTGAAAAAGATTATAGGGAGAAATATTTTTATACTTTATCAAACCATTTTGTTTAGACTGGACGAAGAGTCTGGAATTTGAGTGAAGAGTAACAAATAGGAGGCCACACAAATAAAAAATTACATGAGTTTCCCCAAGGGGGCCTTGTGCAATGGGGAGGTGGGAACACTGAAGAGAAGAATGGCTTCTCTCTGTGGTTTTGAAGCATGACAGCAACAGCCTGTCAAAGTCTTTTTGGCCCTCTGGAATACTGTAAAATACTGACTGGACTCCAGGACTTCTGAGAGATAGGCACAGATAAGGCAGGCAGGAAACACAGGAAGAAGAGACGTCTTGGTGGTGAGCTGTGTGGATGACCATCTGAGAAAGATGCTCCCCTGCCTCAGAAAGTCTGAATACTCCACAGTCCTCCTCTCCTCAGCTCCCCTCTGCCCTTTTGTCCGACACACATTCACCAGAAACTTTACTGAGGAGACAAATATAAATGTTTCCTAGAAGTTAAGCGGGATTGGGGCTCAAAGTGGGAAGAGTTAGTTATAACAAAATAAAGTTATAGTTCTGTAAACTTAAATTTAAATGTGTTATACCTGAAGTAAGTAGTTAT
Organism: Piliocolobus tephrosceles; assembly: GCF_002776525.5. Taxonomy (NCBI): domain Eukaryota; kingdom Metazoa; phylum Chordata; class Mammalia; order Primates; family Cercopithecidae; genus Piliocolobus; species Piliocolobus tephrosceles. Next base: position 13,959,854 of record NC_045435.1, read on the forward strand.
TATTTCTGACTTTTATACACTGCTGTTCTTATCTCTCTCCTCCTACATGTATAACTACTCTCGTTAATTTATTCATTCTAAATATACTAACGGATATTCATAGGAAATTTAAAGGCACATGTGTTGAGATAAAGAAAAATCACTATAATGCTATTATAATAAAATCCTACAAAGTCCAAATTCAAGACCAAAAACTTTGATACCAGATGTGAACAAAGTTAGAGAAATTAACACAAGGGAGACTTCTGATGGAAAACTCCATGCTACATTATAAATAAGATCTGGAAAAAAATCCAGAAATATATATTTAAAACATCATAGATATGACTAAAAGTGTAATTTATCCTGAAAATGCAAGATTGCTACCATATTTGGAAATAAGTCCATATAATCCACCATAACAAAGACAAAATGCAACATAATGTGAAACAAAAACAAACAGAAGACAAATTCAGAAGGCTGACAACTATTGTTTTCTGTCTTCCTTGCACAAATTGATGGTAGGTTGAGAAATCCGAAATTCCTAATACTGTATTTTTTTTCAAGTAGTCTACAGTGTTCATTAACCATTTTTATAATTTGCCTGAACTCTCTCATATTGGGCATAAAAACTTTTTGTTTTGCAATCTTGCTTAGATGGTTTGGTTAGATAATCTCAATGCATAAAAATCAGGCAAATATTTACTAACACTAATTTATGGGATTGGCATTATAGTTAGATACCTGGAAATTATCAACTATAACACTGGAGCCTACCCACTAAAAAAGTTCCAACTTTTTAGTCATAATTAATGTATAGATACCCTTTACTGTGAAATAACAAATATTTCAGCAAAATGATGTATGTTACACGAATTCGGTGAAAGTGAAGAAAGATGAGTAATGGTTGAGCTAGTCAAATTTATCATGACATATAGAAGGTGAAGAAGTCATAATTTTTCTTTTCCTTTAGGCAATTTTCTCAGCATAATTTATTAGAATTCATCTATTTCACATGGCTTTATGACACTTCTTTATTACATATTACTTTTGTATATATATATTTCATTAAATGGAAAGTATTTTCTTTCTTTGGTCGTTTTTATTTGTACAAATTCTATGTTATTTTAATTAGTATTGCTCTGATATTTGTTTTAATATCTGCTTCTCTCTTTCATAATTCTTACATTTTAGCTTAGGTTTTCTAAATATTAATTTTAGATATCAATATATTATTCTCTATATAATTAGCACAAAAATACTTCCTTTCGGCTGCTAAATATTAGGTATCTAAAACATAGCTATAATCACATGATATCAGAAACAACAGCAAAAGAATAGATAGAATAAATGTAAATGTAAAAATACAAAATCCTTTGCCTATCTGCAAGAAATGTGAAAACTAGTAATTTGTGTGTGTGTGTGTGTGCGCGCGCGCATGTGTGTGTTCAAGTAAGTTCCATTTAATAATCTATAGTTTCAGGATACTAAATTTTAGTGAACTCATAGAGGTTCCAACATTTTTTTTGTTGCCAAGGAATTACTTAAGTGGTAGAGAGTGCTTGCTTCACTGAGTCACCAAGTTTCCGCCATTCCAACTGCAGGAAAATGATTCAGATGGAGCATGAGGTGCTGTGGAAACCTGATGCTCCTCATGGTGGTAATGCCAAGCTTATGGACTAGGCTGCTCTCATGGTTAAAGATTAGCTCATGACACACTTAGTAGTAAAAGCTGCCGAGAAGTAAAGAGTTTGGCTTTCTTTAAACTTCTATGCTCTGCCTCAGGTGTGGGTCCAGTTTATTGAAATCAATGTCAGGTGGATGTTTCTGAGATTAGATTGATGATATGAGCTTTTAAAAAGTAGAAATGGTGTGTTTCTTCTCTAAATGTAATGCACAGAGAATGGACTCACAGTCTTTACACCAAAAGCAATTAATCATTATAACGAAACATCTGACGAACTCTGAAAATACATAAAACAATGCTGAATCACACATAGGCAAGGTAAGTGGATGTTTCCCTTGAGGTAATTTAATTAATTAGTTAAGTCAAAAGGATTGGATTAATAAACATATCCTCTATTACTTGTGAGCAAGCTTTAGATTTTACATAAATTATAATCAGATTATGGCAACAAAATTCCACTAATGTGGCAAAGTAAGTTTTATTCTTAGTTTACACAAACAGTTTAATGATTCTTTTTCCACTTATGATGAAGTTTATATACCAGCCATTTTATTTTAATTATGACTAAACTTGCTTAGCCTAGTGATTTAACTGTGTAATGTAATTACCTTCATAACAAAGATATTGTTACATTTAAGTAACTTAAGCCTATAGTTTCATAAATGTGTTCTAAATACTGAGTCTAAATTAAAAATAAAAATAAATTTCTGATTTAAACGACAAGAATATAGAATTCATAAAGGACAAACATTTATGAAACTTGTTCAAGGAAAGAAAAATTAAAACTTTGATTGTAGAGAAATTGTAATTAAGAATTATTTTTTGTGGTGGTCAGGAGAAGGCTCCTTTTGACCCAATAAATACATCTACTATGTTTTTCCTCTATCTTTTTCATTATTTCAAAAGCAAAAGCCATGCTTGAACATTCTGATTCTATTTCAGAATTACTTGTACACTTTTCTTAGTTTAATAAGAACGTTTAGAATATTATTCAGAAACCGAGGGTAATTTTCATGTAACCCATGTGAGATTTTTCTCCTCAAGTTGTTTTTTTTTTTTTGTCGCTTTTGTCTTTTGTTGTGTGTGTGTAATGTCCTCAAATATTCTTTTTTCAGGGGGTCATTTATGAGCCTTACTGCCTTCATACAATGCATTAAAGGATATATGGTACTTATTAATTCTGACAATTTATGTCTTTATTTCTTGGCACTTTGTCATAGCTCTTAAAATATATTTTAGTTGCTTAAAATTTATTCTAAGAATGAAGATAGAAATGGTGGAACTTGCTTTTTGAAACTGCTTCATTATTATTATTATTATTATTATTATTATTATTATTATTATTATTGTTATTATTATTACTGTTGAGACTGGGTTCTGCTCCATCACTCAGACTGGAATGTAATGGTGCGATCTCAGCTCACTGCAGCCTAAACTTTCTGGGCTCTGGTGATCCTCCCACCTCCTTTTCTGAAAAGCTGAGACAAACAGTTGTGCGTCACAACACCCGGCTAATTTTTGTATTTTTTTGTGGAGACAGGATTTCTCCATGTTGCCCAGGCTGGTCTCGAACCCCTAAGCTCAAATGATCCACCTGACTCAGCCTCCCAAAGTGCTGGGATTACAGGGCTGAGCCACTACTCCGAGACACTTCATTATATATTATTTATATTTTGAGACACTGCACTCCAACTTTGTCACCCAGGCTGGAGTGCAGTGGCGTGATCTCGGCTCACTGCAGCCTCAATCTCCCGGGTTCCAGCAGATCTCCTGCCTCAGCCTCCCAAGTAGCTGGGATTACAGGCATGCGCCACCATGCCCAGCTAATTTTTGTATTTTTAGTAAAGATGGGATTTCACCATGTTGGCCAGGCTGGTCTTGAACTCCTGACCTCAGGTGATCCACCTGCCTCAGTTGGGATTACAGGCTTGAGCCACCATGCCTGGCCGGCTTCATTATGTTCTTAAAAAGAAAAGGAGTATTACAAACTTAAGGTCAATTAGGATGTGAACTTTGTAACATGAACAAAAGCATTAGGAAAACAAAACTATATAGAATGTACAAGTAAGATACAATTGCTAGAACCTCTGTTGTAGCATTGAATATATCTGGGCTTTTATCAGTTATTGAATCGATAAAATATTATATTTCAAAAATGTAGATTAATTTGTTAGAATGGTAAACTCATTGAGTAGTCTATCTAGTAAGAGGAGTAGATTTGTACAAATTCAAAACACTTCCTTAGTCCTCTAGTTATCGCTGTTATGTTAATTGGCCACATAGGTGATATAATCTATAGCAATTGTTTACAACAAAGATAGTGACATTGGTTTATACAGTTTTCTACAATTTTATTAGAAATGCACTGTAGCTAAGCTCTAAGCTGAATAATACTCAGATCATTTCTGCACTGTACTGGTCTCATAGCAAGAAACAGAACTGTGAAAATATAAATGCCACACTGTGAAGGGTGCAATAGCAACCAGAAAAAAATTTTAGTGCCAATGGAAAGATGACTCCATCATATAAGGTTTTCAAAAAAAAAAAAAAGAAAAGAAAAAAAGCGAAATTTTATATTTCTACTTTTCACTATCAAAAGTAATTGCAATTATTTAAATAGTGTAAATAATAATAATGACAATATACTTTTAGTTACATTTCCTATGTTAAAACCTTTGCTTATCTAATACATACCTAGTGCCATTATTTTACCAATTACGAAACAATGCTTAGGAAAATTAAGTTTCTTATAAAAGTTAAAAGACTAGCAAGTGGTGGATCTAACATTCAAACCCAAGTTTAATTATAATGATTAGAAAAATACTAAAGTTTAGAATTATATGCTTTCTAAAAACTATATAAAGATACATGCTGTAATGATTCACATGTTTGAGCAGATAAATATCCAATAACCATCAATTCAAGTACAACTATGCAAATTAAAGCTTACTTTTAAGTCTGCTATATAATACACTGAAGAATTCGTAGGTCATTTTTTAGGGATTTGAGAAGTTTCCAGATTATTCTGTTAAAACCAGTAGTTCCCACTTGACTTCTTAAACATTTTAGCAGTCAATATGTCTGGTTCTGCCTCTTTCTCCCAAAATTAACTTAATAATTTAACAAATCTCATTTTAAATAAATATTTTATTTTTTATAAGCTAGACGAATATTAACAAAATGCCATCAATGTTTCTCAAGAAAAATATTTTTGGAAGAATTATTTTAAGCATGTGTACTCACTTTTTAAAGATATATTTAGGAAATTTTTAACATTGTGTTTCAGAAACCATTGTAATTTGTTTCTGTCTCATTATTATAATTCTAGTTGGAGTATATTTGTACCAGTTTAACCACCTTTGAAATTATATAATTTTATGTATAATTAATTATAATAATAAACTATAGAATTCCTTACATATATATAATGGCCACAATTTGTCAATAAAATGTTTATTATTGTTTAGATTTTATTATTTTTATTATTGTTATGTTGCCAATCCCTGAGATGAGAAATTTTCCCTGAACCATGGAAAAAATATGTGTATACACACACACATACACACACACACACATATACACACACACATATATATTTCTCTCTATATAGAGAAATACATATATTTCTCTATGGACCTCAACATGAGAAATCAAGATATGATGACTGCCCACTGATAGTCCATTATACATTTATACAGTACAGCAACACTCTTGACAGCCAATCTTTTCAACTTCCTGTTAAGTGACATCTCATTGGTGGCTTGAGATCATCAAATCCTGCAACTCAGAGTATATTTTTTCCTCACCTGAGTGCTGGTTATTAAATATTTACCAGCTTGCCCTTGATTTTGATTTTGCTTCAGTCTGATCATTCTGTAATATTGCAAAACTGAGAACTAGGACTTTCATCCTAATAAAAGCACCAAGGAAATACAATAAGACTCTTGACCGCTTGTTAGTCATCTTTTTGCACTTTCCTGACGTCTCAGTAATCTCCTATTTTTAAAAAGCAACAAGAATATACCCATTTGAAATACCATTTTATAAAGGAAGTGGAGAACAAATAAAATATTTATTTTTCAAATGACTAAATATGGTAGTGTCACCATCTGTGGCCTCTGGCAATAAGCAAGCATGGGAAATACTATACAGAAGGCATGGGTGAAGATTAGAGAGCCTCTGTTTACTATATGATGTAAGCTAAGTAAATTACCTGGCTCTTTGCTTGGCTAGACAGCTAGTCAGTGAAATTTGATAGGAGTTCACGCCTTCTTTAAACAACAACAACAAAAATTTGGTATCAGAAATCTAGGATGGCTTTCTTCAGGCTGGAAAAAAGTTAACCCCAGATACTTTATGAAAAATTACAGGTGATATTTGGCTTTAGAGTATGAATTGATTTCTGCAATTTATTATTTCACAGGGCAAGCGAGTACACAACCTTCATTAGACATACTTTCCATGCCTTTAGAATTAAAGGTTAACGTTTGTGAACATTGATGGCACACAGCTTTTCATTAACTTCTAATCAACTTGTGGGAAGAGAAAAGGAGGCATTAAGTACTTTAAATCATATGTGGCATGATTTTTCCTTGGAGGCAGGTGATGGAAAATGTGCACGGAAGGAAAATTGAACAAGAAGAACACTAACACCAAGACAGATACAACTAAACAAATGTTATTATGGAAAATGGCTATTAAGATTCTCTTAATTAGCCTGTCATTTTGTATTTATCATCATAATGTTTGTTTTACAATGCTTTATTAAATCTGGCTTTATGACAAACAGTCTGTTGGCAATGCACCCTGCTGTGCAACATATGGTGTTTCACCTAATGAATATTAATGCTGTGAAGTATAAATGGTCTTCAGGGACAGTGCTGATGGCTGGGAAACTCCTGCATATGATATTATTAGTCACAACGTTTAATGTACATGTTTCTCATCAGTCTTTTTCTCTCACAGTGACCCACCATTTTGCTTATGAAACCTTAAGTGCGCATTCAAAAGTTGAACATAGTTGTCCTTTGCTATTACTTATTCCTGCTCTTCCAAGCAGTCTTGCTCTGCTACTTCCCACCAACTGACTGCTCATGAGGATTCTCCTCCAACGCATGCTTCCCACCTATGTGAGTCTGTAGTTGCAAGTAATCCTCTTCGAATTGGGCCAGATGTCTTATTCCTATAACTGTATGGTGTCCCCCATGCTGTAATGTTTCCAAACTCATTCCATCCAAATAACAGGTGATTATGGACGGAAATGTTTGTGTTCCACTTGCAAATTCATAGTTGAAGTCCTAATCCTCAGTGTAATAGTGTTAGGACATGGGACCTTTGGGAAATAATTAGCTCATGAGTGGAGAGCCCTCATGAAGAGGATTAGTGCCCTTATAAAAGAGGCCTCAGAGAGCTCTCTGCTCTTTTTCTGCCATGTGAGGAAAACAGGTGTCCGGAAACCAGGAAATGGACCCTCACCAAAACTGCTGGTGCAGTGATCTTGGTTTTCTGAGGGCCCAGACTGTGAGAAATAAATTGCTGTTGTTTATAAGCTACCCAGACTATAATACTTAGTTATAGCAGCCCAAACTGACTAAGATGACGATCAATTTTTTAAAACATTGTAATATATATAATCTACTAATTGTAACCCCTTTCCCCACACTGCCCATAAAATAAAATTTTCAATAATTTTTATATTAAATGAAAATGTCCTTAGTCAAGAAATGAAAACGAAGCAAAATCAGAAATTTTAGAATATGAGGAGTATTTTGTTTCACATTGGTATTTCAAAGCATGCCATGGAATTCAGTTGGTGTCATAAAGCATGACCATCCCAGAATACATCAAAGTAATACCAAAAAATACTATCATAGGTTTTTTTTCTCTACCAATATGTAAAATTATGGATAGGAAATTGGAAAAAAAAGTCATATCTCTTGTCTTTTATGACTACAGAAAGAAGTAAGAAAATCAATCAAGAAATTGTATGATCATGTTTAGGGGAATAATTGTACAAACATTTAAAATTGTGTAGGCTGAAACTAAATGACTGCAGATGGAATGGTGAATGTCACTGTCTAAATACATCTCTGAGTAACATTGCCTTAAAAGTACTCTATTGTATATCGTGTAAAGTAAGTAGATGCAAATCCCACCTACAAATCAGCTTAAGAACACTGGAAATATTATTAAATAGCCTACAAGTAGTTTGAATATTTCTTCCCTTATCTGCAAGATAATCATAGGCACATCCCCATTCAGTAAGATGAAAATTAACTTATTTCAGATACACTAGAAGTAGGAAGGGAAAGGAGTTGGATTGTAAACTGATTTCCACAGCCAAGCATCTTTCAACACAAAGTAACATAGAAATACATTTCATCTAATGATGAATAATGATGCTTTCACTATCTGTTGGTCATTGACTATTTGCATAGTATTTTACACACACTAATTACACTTTGACAGTCATATAAAAATTTTTATATTTTTAAAAACAATTCAAAATGAAGATGCATCTTTATGATGCAGCCACCATAATATTATCTAGTGTCTAGATCACTGAACTGTGCTTCTAGGGAGCTTTCTTACTTCACAATATCTTTATTTCTATCCAGTTAGGGAGGTGGTAAGTTTTTTCAGATGGAATTTTCATCCGAACGTTACGACTTCTACCATAAGGATCCTCATACATTCATCCTACAAAATTTGTATGGAGTTCCCCATATCGGTAGGTGGTACACAAGAGACAGAACCTCAAAGCCATGAAGCAGATGGAGAGAAGCTATTCTTGAATTAATACATTTAAAGGCCACAGATATCACGCTAAGTATCTGCGGGAAATGCCTTTTTAACAAATGAAGTTATATCCCACAAATTATAGTATGGAGGGTTAATTAGATGAAAGTGGTTGCCTGTGGTAGATAAACCCAGAACAGCAGCAGGATTAATCGGATTTAGAAAGTGAAAGAAGAGCAAATTCAAAGATTATTCTCCAAGCCATACGTGTGCAAGGAATTCTTTTCCTTTTCTACTACGTTCTTAGTATAGAGCAATAAACAATTATATACAGGACAATATGTACAGAACAATTATTTAATATACAAGAAGAAACTTTATATGAGCTATAAAATTATATCAGAAGCTATTGAATCTCATCTTTTAATCTGTTAGTCTATGTGAAATTTATAGTAAAATGTATATTAACCTCATCCCAGAGTGTGAATTTAGTCATTTTAAGTAAACTTACATTTCAGATTTTACCTTTCCATAAATATACAGTAAAGAATCTCTCTTCATAGATAGTATCTGGATTGGTATACCACATCTGATAGTAGTGTTCTGATATCTGAATCCATAAAATTATCAAAACAGTAGCTTTTACTCAATTGAGTTAAGAAAATTTCTGCCTAGTATTTTATTTATTATAGTAGTTGTAGTACTCATATAATTCAATGTTTGATCGTAAAACATTGCGTTACTATCTCATGGTCAGGCCAATACTGGCAGTATAAAACAGAGGTAATTCCCTCAGAGCCTGTATGTGGGAAAGAAAGTAACATGAGGCAGCACATAGCTAAAGGCCGAATTAAGAAACAGCGTTTGTGTGTGCAGCAGACGGGGAGAGGGCAAAAGCCTCTGGAGTATCAAGGATTGTAGACAGGAAAAACGCAAAGGATGATTCAAAGCTATCAAACAGTATGCTCACTGTTCAATGTGTGTGTGCAGTTCAGCATTTATAGTCATTGTTGACGGAAGCATCTGAGTCTTTTCCAGTAAAAGAAGTTTTTTTTTTTTTGTATTTTCTACATATTCTGAAATAAACAAACAAAAATGGCTATAAAATCATTCCTGGGTAAATGTACTGATGCCACATTCCAATAAAAAACAAAATAAAATTTTTTTGGGTGTTTCTTTTGTTTAGAAACCACTACTCTTACCTTCCTTTTAGAAAGAGAATAGCTTGCAAGTAATGGCACATAGCTGCTTAAATATTGAGTGTTACTTTTTTTTCCACTTTTGCATTGAATTGGTGACAGTCTTTTATGTTTAGCAGTAGTAAGTTCAAATACTTTTTTAAAAAATAAACTATGTGATAACGTATTGGGAAATTGTATTTTGAAATCTCTATATTTGATCATACATAACAATTCAAATATTTTACTGGTGGAAATGGAAGAGTGTAAAAATATTTAGGAAGTAAAAATAGCTAACAACTGTTGGATCTTTAATAATAAATCTGAGTCCTGTCATACTGTAGGCTCATTACATTTCTAAGCAAACTGAACAAAGAATGAGATAAATCCACGAATAAGGCAAACAACTAGTGACAGTTGCATCATTATTGTAAATTACCAAATTCTTTGTTTCTGCAGCTTCTAGAACAGAGCCCTTTGGGCTTAGAAGAGCCAATTCCATTCAGTGCAAATTATTTTATAGTCTTTGGAGAAAACAAATATTCATATTTCCTTTCCAAAGGAAAAATTAACAATATAAGAAATGTACATTCCTGAAGCTCAATGTATCGCTCTCCAAATATAATCGCTATTGTACAAAGTTTGATTTTTCCACCCAGAAATTCTCAAATATAAATAATATGATGTGAAGACAGCTTTGTTTTATTATGTTTTGCTTTGCTCTTCAAATTAATTAATTATACATAGTAATGTTTGACAATAAACATTTTACAGAACACTTGTTTTTTTAATTGAAAGAAATCCATTTGAACAAACTTAGGCCAAAATGGGAAGTATATTTGTTGATGAAAACAAACCACCAAAAGTCATAGGGGCTACTGACTCCAGGGACAGCCATAAATAAAAAAAGGAATCATGTCTAGGTTCTCCTCCATTCCATATTGTCAAGTTTAGACCCTCCTTGTGCAGATAAACTTCTGCACTATGAACATCATGACTACCAGATGCTTCTGTATTCATATTCCTTCCCTCCCCATCTGAGAAGAACTACCTTTCTTCCTTAAATTCCAATCTCAAAATTCCTGAAGAAAGTATTTGAATATGCAACTCTTTATAATTAATCATGGACAGAGGGTGAGACTTATAAGATGTCAGACTTATTCAAACCACAAGGTTGAAGCAGTGGATGGGGATGGTAGGCAGGGAGAGGAGCAGTTGCCCAAAACAGTGGTAAAATAATAGATTCTACTACCATATATAACTCTGAGTCTATTAAAAAACTTTTTTCATTTTATGCATTTATCTATGTTGATAATTCCTATGATTTTAAAGGAATTCATATTTTTTTGGTATAGTTGTTTACAATCATGGAAGAAAAATACTAACATGGAATGTAACGTGGAAAGTCTGTATCACAGACACACATTTTGAAAACAGTGTCAGACATTTTTAAAAGTGGGTATAATAATGTCTTTCCACCTGGGAATAATTTACGTTTCAAATAAATCAAAGCTTCTATATATTTAGCATTGCTATGTGGTACTAAGCAATGTTTCCAGAGCTTTAGACAAATTACATCAGTTATTTTTACAACAACAATATAAAGTAATGTAGATCCATTTGCAAGTGAGAAAATTTGGACTTAAGAAGATTTTATTGCTTTCCAAATGTCACACAGTTAATACACAACAGTTAGGATTTTGAATTCAATCGCTCTCTCTTAATCACTTTACTATAAGGACATGCAGTAGTGAATTACAATATCCCTGTGTGCTTTTAAAACTTAAGGTGAAGAATACTGTTAAAATGTATTTATCTTATTAAAAAGTCAAACTACAAAATGTGAATTGAGATTTCAAGTATGACAGATGAGGAAACAGTTGCTGAATAGGTAATGCTATTTAATATATGGTATTACATACTTATCATTTTATTAATGTCTCCCTAAAAAAAGTTAAAGGCTTTAGAAAACTGGGGTAATATCACAAATCACTATTCTCATTTGATCTTAATTACATCTCAGTAGTTAACTTTAAAAAATCTTGTAGCATCATAAATTAGCTAGGTTTAGTAACTAAAGCATGTCTCTCCATATACAAGTATAAAATTAATTACAAACACTTTGCTCTTTCTTCCACTCTGAGATTACACACTATTCTGTCTTCCTGACTTTCCTTCTCATGTCATCAATTTATTTAACTATGTTAGTTCCTCTTCCCTTCTCTTTAGAATTTTCTCTATTGTCTCTGGTTCAAAAGCTACTAAACTATATGAGTCTCAAATTTATATCTCTCATCCTGTCCATAATCATAATAACTAACTACTAACATAATTTTCTTTTTTTAACAATGAATTTTCCTTTCTAGCAAGTTTCTGATTTCTGTGCATACTGAGATGGGTTTGGGAGAAGAGATTGTATGTAAGAAGACTTTATAAAAATTATTTTTTATAAATAAATATATGCTTTTATGTATACTATTTTGTAAAGGCAAAAGTATTTGTTTTTGCCTTTTTTTCCCTACTAAACACACAAAGATGTTTCACAGTGATTCACTATATGACTTAATAAGCAGGCACTTAAGATATTCAGTCAACCATTGAACAAATATTTATCAAGTGTCTACTAGGTGCTACACACAATTCAAAATGTTGAGAAATGACAGTGAACATGACAGGCAAGGAACTTTTATTTTAGAGAAGAGAAACATAGACTAAACAATAAATATATTGGGAAATAAAGAATAAATTAATAATACAAAAACTGCAAAATATTAAATTAATAGTGATTGGGAGCCTACTTTAGTTTGGAGAATTAGAGAAAACCTTAAGGATATAACCATTAGAGTAAGATCTAAGTGATAAGAAGAAGCCAACCACCAGAGAGTCAGATGTAAACATGTTAGGAAAAATGGGAGGCCTAAACCACGGTTTCTTATGTAGGGTGATGCACTGAGTATCTCTAAAATGACAGAAGATGAGCTTGGATAAACAACAAGACATTGATAAAGTCGAACTTTGTAATCAGGGAAAGATTTTAAGCTAGGAAGCAACATGTTCTGATTGGCAATTTTATTTTGGCTGCTATATGTGTTGTCATATTGAAGAAATTGTATTGAGGAAAGAGTAGATAGAAGATAGAAGGCTATTAAAGTTATCTGGAGAAGTTATGATGGTGGCTTGCACTAGATTCATATTAGGGGTCAGCCAGCATGTCTTCTTTATGCAATTTGAAAAGTATAGTTCTCTCAGTGCAAAGCTTTCAAAGTAGGAAAAATATTTATATAAAAATAATGAATATAATAATCAAAAGTACACAACTCAACACCGGGATAGCAAGTGAAGTATGAGCTAAATTTTCCCAAAGACTTAACCTATGGCTAGAAACCCTTGATCACTGCACAATCCACATAAATACACACTCTGGCCATGTTGGTAGTAATTGAAATATTGAGAAGTGAATGGATTTAGAATATATTCTGAAAGTGGGGTGAAAGAATTGCTATTTGATTGGTGAAAAATTTGAGGAAAGGATTTCTGACTTAGTAGATATTTACTAAAATTAAAGATAAAAACAATAGGAAAATATTTGGGGGTAAAAGACAGTTATATTTGGAAAAAATTATATGATATATTTTAGAATTCTAAGTAGAAATATCATGAAGTCATGTGGAATAACCAATTTAGTGTTTTGGAGAGATGGCTACCACAGTGATAGTATTTGAAGTTGCAGAATTAGATGAGATTATATAGAGATAGTGACTAAATTCTAGAAGGTGAAAACAGGGTTCAGAACCAGGCTTAAAACACGTCAACCTTCGGGACTGAACAGGGAAGGGGAGCGCTATCTAAGGAGACTGAGAGATGTAGTGGCAGGAACACCAGGGGATTCAAAGCAAGAAAATATATTTCAAGAAGGAGATAACTGTGGGTTTGGTAACATGTGGATCATTGATAACCTTGCAAAGAATAGACTCAATAAAGTTATATGTCTGAGAGATCGACCTGGGTGTTGTGAAGGAAAAACATAGGTAAGAAAGTGGCGATATTGTCCATGAAAGACCTTTTCTGTAAGTTTTGCTGTTGAGGGCGACAGAGAGAAGATTGTAGTTGCCGTGGAGGTTGAGTGAGATGTGGAGGTCAAGTTCTATTTTTTGCTTTTTGAAGAAGATGGAATGATTACTAGTAATTGAGGATGTGTATGCAGAGAAAGAGTTGGGGGTGGGGGGTAATTTTGGTAGTAAAGTCGTTAAGGGGCCAAAAATGTGTCATGAAAGAGCTATAGGGGAAGTGATGTTGTCATGGAATAGCCAGATTTCAGTTACAGAAAGAGAATGAAGAGAACATTTAGAGCAGAGTTAGAGTATATCAGTGCTTTGCTGTTGACAGAAATTACTTTGCAAAAGGACAGACTTGAAGGATTTGGGAGTTAAGAGATTAGAAGAGATTAATGAGCATACAGTATTGTGTGGGAATGTGTGTTCACTTGATGATTAATGGCAGAGATGTTTGGGGCTTCTCCAAATGACTAAAGAGAATTGGAAAGTGAGGAATGACAGGATTAACACTGATAGGTATTGAGGAAAGGTGAGTAAACAGTTTAAGCCAGAAAAATGCAAGACTGCCAGGTGTATTCATCTTTAGCAGCTCTTAAACTTTGGTGGCCAAAGGGTGATTGAAACCCCATCAGAAACTTTCTTCCTTCAGTGGTCTGAATGCTGAGTCTCAGAGTAAATAACATGGTGGGCTGGGCATGAAAAGGAGAACCTAGGGATTGTGTCTTCTCTGCAGCAGCATGAACGTGTGGCTACTAGGAAACAAAGGGAAGACTGAAAACACCATTTGTTAAGTCATTGAATAAATGAAGAGATGGATGAATGAAATCAGTAATGAACAATAATTAATATCCTTTATGAACAAACAAGGTATTTATCTAAGCTGGAAGATCATAATGGGTTTCTTTCTATTTTTTAAAATTTCAGTGATAAATCTGTTTTTTGCAGAGTACAAAGCTATAGCTTTATAATGTACAGAGAAGTAGAATTTTCTACTGCTTTCAAAATTCATCTGATTACCTATTTGTACAAAAACTGTGAAATCTTTCTTCCAAAAAGGAAGAAAATTAATTTTTTTCCATCCGTACCCCTACTTACAGCATCATTTCAGTATTCACCTTCATTTTCTACCTTAATTAGTGACATTATACAGATGCAATTTTTCAGCCAAAAATATTGAAATATAAATCAATTTTTCTTTGCTTCAGACATCTTACCTTTATGCTGATAAAATTACCAGATTATAATTTCACAGGATTGAAAGCAGTTTAAAATATAATTATAACAGTCACTGTTAATTGTCTCCTCACTATTCATTTATCATAAATCAATTTCTGTATTAATTAGAAATGTGTTGTGAAAGAAACAGAAGTCTGGTTTCCATAGTTTAAAGAAATATAGGTGTAGTTTTTCATACAACAAGGATTCTCTTTGAATTGTCTTCCTGAAAATCAATTTCATAAATCAATTTGTCAATATTTTCAAAACAATTTTTTATTACAAATACCATTTATTCTAAATTTTGTTGTTGGTTTTCAATAGCTTCTGCTCACATAACACATTTAAGACAAAATATTTATACCTGAAATAGTTCCTTAAGTAAAAATGTGGTTTCTTCAACTTTGTTTGGAACAGTCTACAAATTTTGCACTGAAATTACGTATCATAAAAACAAATTACATCTTCTAAACATAAAAATAGTATCTATTTTTCTGAATTTTAAATTTTCCATCATTACAGGTGAAAATTATGATATTAATTAAAGCCAAATGACAATGAAACAATTTTAATCATTTTCATAAATCATTAGAGTTTGAAAGTATATCATTTAAGCCTAAAAATGATTAAAAAAAAAACTTCCAGGTGTTTTAAAATATGAAATAGTCACTATGTCTTAGAATTTTCATGTTATTAATTTTCCATTTTTCTGCTAATTTGGAAATGAGGTTCCCTCCTTAGCTATAATAAAGATTATTCAGAAAATCAATATTTTACATTATTCAAAATAGAAGTAAAAGTCATCAAGGGATCAAAATAACTATATATTTTTACCAGTAATATTTACTTCTTATAATTAACTGGCAGAAATGATCTGAGATAAATAATAATGTTGAGATACAAAAAATACGTATAACATTTTATGGCCAAAAAGCATCATTACAAAATTAAACATGCAAAAATGAGAACTAATTTAAAAAATCAAGGCACATCTAAACAAAGTTTTATTTGTATTAAATGCATTACACCATGAAAAGTAATCTCATAAATGACTTAATGAAAGCCTTGCCATCTGGTCAAGATAAAGTAACAATGACTGGGTTTACCCTACTGAAGGATACAACTTAAAATCAGACACAATATGTGAAAACACATAGTTTGGGACCATGGATTTTAGTCAGCAAAGAACAGTAATTTCTTAAAGAGTGAACGCAAAACAGGTAAGCCTACAATTGTCCCAGCCTACTGTCTAGAAAGAATGTTCAGCCCACAGGGCAAGGACAGGTAATCCAGCAGAGCCTGGCAAACTTTCCGAGTTAGAAAGGTAGAGTTGAGATGGAGACCAAGGTAGACATAGGTCCATAGCTGCATATGTAAGAAGAAAGAGTTTCAAAGGAATAGAGTCCCATATATGTTCAGAGACTTCAGCTGAATACCAGCTGTACATATATGTAAGGAAAATACCTAAGTCTAGGGAATGAATTACATAAAAGGCTTGGAGGGAATATTTCTTGAAACACGCTTAGAACTGAAAATGTATTTCTCTACACTAGTCAAGTAGGAGAGCCTCAAAATTCACAAGACATCAGGTAGAGTGCTAAAAAAGATAGTGTCTTAGTAATGGGACAAAATTAACTCTAGACAAATTGCTACTCTGATTCTACCAAATAAAAGTAATATTTAAAAAGCCTCAGAAGAATCAAGCTATTTCCAAGTAATTTAAGTTCACCCTAAAACAAAGCTAAAGAATGTTTATAGGAAATACATGTGTATGTGTTTATATACTCAACTAAGTAAAATTCACAATGAAAAATGATCAGATATGCAAATAAGCAGAAAAATACAATCCATAATGTGAATATAAATTAACTCAGGAATAAAACAAATGATAAGAATTAGTAATCGGGCCGGGCGCGGTGGCTCAAGCCTGTAATCCCAGCACTTTGGGAGGCCGAGACGGGCGGATCACGAGGTCAGGAGATCAAGACCATCCTGGCTATCACGGTGAAACCCCGTCTCTACTAAAAAAAATACAAAAAACTAGCCGGGCGAGGTGGCGGGCGCCTGTAGTCCCAGCTACTTGGGAGGCTGAGGCAGGAGAATGGCGTGAACCCGGGAGGCGGAGCTTGCAGTGAGCTGAGATCCGGCCACTGCACTCCAGCCTGGGCGACAGAGCAAGACTCCGTCTCAACAAAAAAAAAAAAAAAAAAAAAAAAAAAAGAATTAGTAATCATTAAGATTACAACAGTTATAGATATCTATACACAACATGTTCAAGAATGTAAATGAAATACTAAACATGGCAAGTAGCAAAATGACAGATAAAAAGAGATTTAAATGAAAATTATAGAGAATAAAACTATAGTGTTTGAGATGAAAATTGCAATGATATAATTAACTGTGTTAGAAATTTTAGAAAAAAAGATTCGTGAACTTCAAGACATGGAAATAGAAACTGTCTAAATTGAAACAGACACAAAACACACTGAGCTATGGGATGACTTCAAGCACCCTCATGTAAGTATAATTGTGGTTCATGAAGAAGAGGAGAGGATAGCTAAGTTCAATAAAGTCAAATTGAGGCATGATACATGCATAATGCTTAAAATTAGCAGGAGTACATGGAGTAGACTGTGTACAGAGGAACAAGGAGAAGAATAACAAACAATGCAAGAAAAAAAGATAGGAGTCAGTAGATAAACATTTTTAAAGTACTAAAATAAACAAAAGTAGAAACCCTAAAGGAGCTACTGAAAATTAAAACAAAAGTTGTTTTATTATATATTATTAACATAAATGAGTTATAGCTAATAAGAGAACAGTGGAGATAAAATGGATTATGAAAATTCTCAATCTAAAAGAAAGCAGATAAAGAGGAAAAAGTAACAAAGAACAAGTGGGACAAATGTAAAACAAATTTTAAACCTATAAATATAAAGCTACCCTTTTCAGTAATCACTTTAAAAAAATGATTTAAATATCTCGAAATACAGAGACAAGATTAAAACAGCAACATTCAAATATATGTTAGTATAAGAAACCCGCTTCAACTATACAGATACAGATAGGTTAAAAGTAAAGTAAAATGATGGACAATATATATAAAAGGATATATATTTTTGTATACTAGTGATATTATTAGCTAGTGTAATTCATATATATATATATATATATATATATATATATATATATATAATGCTAACGATATCACTAAGCCAAAGAACGTGGGAATGTCTATATTGTTATCAGACAATGTACTATTCAGCCCTAAAAGGGAACAAAATAAGTTGCTGCAACTTGGATCTAATTGGAGGTAATTATCCTAAGTTAAGTCACTCAGCAATGGAACACCAAATATTGTATGTTATTACTTATAAGTGGGAGCTAAATTATGAGGATGCAAAGTATAAAAATGATATAATGGACTTTTGAGAACTCATATAGCAGTGATTCTGATTGGTATACACTGATTTTGTATCCTGAATTGTTATTGAATTCATTTATCAGATTTAGGAGCTTTGGGGATGAGTCTTTAGGATTTTCTAGGTATATGATCACATCATCAGTGAACAGAGACAGTTTGATTTCCTCTTTTCCAATTTAGATCCACTTTATTTCTTTCTCTTGTCTGATTGCTCTGTCTAGGACTTTAAGTACTTTGTTGAATAGAAGTGGTGAAAGTGAGGCTTCTTGTCTTGTTCCAGTTCTCAAGGGGAAGACTTTCAAGTTTTCCCTATCCAGTATGATGTTGGCTGCGGGTTTGTCATACATGGTTTTTATTACTTTGAGGTTTGACCCTTCTATGCCAATTTTGTTGAGGGTTTTTTAATGTAAAGCGATGCTAGATTTTGTCAAATGCTTTTTCATTGTCTGTTGAGATGATCATATAATTTTTGTTTTTCATTCTGTTAATGTGATATGTCACATTTGTTAACTTGTGTGTTAAATCTTTCCTGCATCCCTGATATGAAACCCACTTGATCATGACGTATTATCTTTTCGATACACTGTTGGATTTGGTAAGCTAGTATTTTGCATCTATGTTCATTGGGAATTTGTAGTTTTTTGTTTGTTTGTTTGTTTGTTATGCCCTTTCCTGGTTTGGGTATTAGCATGTTACTGACTTCACAGAATGATATAAGGGAGGAATCCCTCATTCTCTAACTTTTGAAATAGTTTCTACAGGATTAATATCAATTCTTGTTTGAATGTCTGATAGAATTCAGCTGTGAATCCACCTTGTCGTGGACTTTTTTTGCTGATAATTTTTTTTCTTTCTTTCTTTTTTTTTTTTTTTGAGACGTAGTCTTGCTCTATCACCCAGGCTGGAGTGCAGTGGCCGGATCTCAGCTCACTGCAAGCTCCGCCTCCCGGGTTCACGCAATTCTCCACCTCAACCTCCCGAGTAGCTGGGACTACAGGCGCCCGCCACCACGCCCGGCTAGTTTTTTTGTATTTTTTAGTAGAGACGGGGTTTCACCATGTTAGCCAGGATGGACTCGATCTCCTGACCTCGTTTTGGTGATAATTTTTTAAATTTGTCATTCAATCTCACTGTTGTTGGATTGTTTAGGGTTTCTATTTCTTCCTGATTTAATCTAGGAGGTTGTATATTTTCTGGAATTTATCCACCTCCACTAGATTTTCTAGTTTGTGTATATAAAGGCATTCATGGTAGCCTATAATGATCTTTTGTATTTCCGAGGTATCAGTTGTAATATCTTTTCTAATTGAACTTATTTAGAAGTTCTCTCTTCTTTTCTTGGTGAATCTCATTAATGATTGATCAGTTTTGTTTATCTTTTAAAAGAACCTTTTTTTTTCATTTATCTTTTGTGTTTATATTTTCAATTTCATTTAGTTCTTCTCTGATTTTTGCAATTTATTTTCTTCTGCTGTGTTTGGGTTAAATTTGTTCTTGTTCTCTAGTTTTTGGAGGTGTGACCTTAGGTTGTATATTTGTGATCTTTCAAACTTTTTGATGTAGGGATTTAATGCTATGAGTATACTAATGCTTAGTATCATTTTTTCTGTATCCCAGAGGTCTTGATAAATTGTGTCACTATTATCATTGAGATCAAATAATTTTTAAAATTTTCTTCTTGATTTCATTTGCAACCCAAAGATCATTCAAAAGTAGATTAATTAATTTTGATGTATTTGTAAAGTTTTGAGGGGTTTTCTTCGTAGTTAATTTCCAGTTGTATTCTACTGTGGTATGAGAAGATACTTAATATGATTTTGATTTTCTTAAATTTATTAGGACTTATCTTGTGGCCTGTCATGTGGTCTATCTTGGAGAATGTTCCATGTGCTGAGAGAAATGTATATTCTGCAGTTGTTGGGTAAAATGTTCTGTAAATATTTGTTAAGTCCATTTGTTTTAGGGTATAGTTTAAGTCCAATGTTTCCTTGTTGACTCTCTGTCTTGATGACCTGCATAGTGATGTCAGTGGATTATTGAAGTCCCCAACTATTATTATGTTCCTGTCTATCCCATTTATTAGGTCTAGTAGTAATCGTTTTACAAATTTGGAAACCCAGTGTTAGGAAAATATATATTTAGGATTGCAATATCTTCCTTTTGGACTGATCCTTTTATCATTATATAAAGAATATATTCTTTTTTGACTTTTTTTTAACTGTTATTATTTTAAAGTTTGTTTGTATGACCTAAAAATAGCTATTCCTGTGCACTTTTGGTTTCCATTTGTGTGGAATATCTTTTTTTACTCTTTTACCTTAAGTTGGTATGAGTCCTCATGTGCTAGTTGAGTCACTTGAAGATAGAAGATACTTGATTGGTGGCTTTTTACCCATTCTACTATTTTGTATCTTTTAGGTGGAGCGTTTAGGCCATTTTACATTCAACATTAATATTGAGATGTGGGGTATTCTTCTGTATTAGTCTGTTTTCACACTGCTAACACATTCCCGAGACTAGGAAATTTACAAAAGAAAGAGGTTTATTGAACTTATAGTTCCACATGGCTGGGGAAACCTCACAATCATGGCAGAAAGCAAGGAGGAGCAAGTCACATCTTACATAGATGGCAGCAGGCAAAGAGAGAGCTTGTGCAGAGAAACTCCTGTTTTTAAAATCATTGGTTCTTCTGAGACCCATTCACTATCATGAGAACAGCATGAGGAAGACCTGACCCCATGACTCAATCATCTCCCACTGGGTCCCCCCAAAAACGTGGAAATTATGGGAGCTACAAGATGAGATTTGGATGGGGACACACAGCCAAATCTCATCATTCCACCCGTGGCCCCTTCCAAATCTCATATCTTCACAATTCAAAACCAATCACTCCTTGCCAACAGTCCCCCAATATTTCAACTCATTTCAGGATATACTCAAAAATCCACAGTCTAAAGTCTTAGCTAAGACGAGGCAAGCCCCTTCTTTGCAAGAGCCTGTAAAATCCAGAGCAAGTTAGTTACTTCCTAGATACAATGGGGTTACAGGCACTGGGTAAATGCAGCCTGTCCAAATGGGAGAAACTGGCCAAAACAATGGGGCTACAGGCCCCAAGCAAGTCCAAAATCTACTGGGGCAGTCAAATCTTAAATCTCCAAAATGGTCTCCTTTGACTCCATGTCTCACATCCAGGTCATGCTGATGATGCAGAAGATGGGTTCCCATGATCTGAGGCAGCTCTGCCCTGCAGCTTTGCAGGGTACAGTTTCCCGCTTGGCTGCCTTCATGGACTGGCATTGAGTGTCTGTGGCTTTTCCAGAAGCGCAGTGCAAGCCTTCAGTGGATCTATCATACTGGGGTCTGGAGGGTGGTGGCCCTCGTCTCACAAGTACATTAGGCATTGGCCCAGTAGGGACTCTTGGTGGGAGCTCTTGACTCCACATTCCTCTTCTGCCCTACCCCAGCAGAGGTTCTCCATGAGGACTCTGCCCCAACAGCAAACTTCTTCCTGGGCATCTAGGCATTTCCATACATCTTCTGAAATCTAGGTGAAGGTTCCCAAACGTCAGTTCTTGACATCTGTGTACCTGCAGGCTCAACACCATGTAGAAGCTTCCAATGTTTGAGGCTTGCACCCTCTGAGGCCACAGCCCAACTTCTACACTGGCCCCTTGCAGCCATGGCTGGAGCAACTGGGACACAGGACATTAAGTTCCTAGGCTGCACACAGCACAAGGACCCTGGGACTGGCCCACTAAACCACTTTTTCCTCCTTGTTCTCTGGGCCTTTAATGGCAGGGCCTTCTGCAAAGGTCTCTGACATGGCGTGGATACATTTTCCCCATTGTCTTGGTATTAACATTTGACTCCGTGTTACTTATGCAAATTTCTTCAGTCAGATTGAATTTCTCCTCAGAAAATGGGAGTTTCTTTTGTATTGCCTTGTCAGGCTACAAATTTTCCAAACTTTTATGCTCTGTTTTCCTTTGAAACGGAATGCCTTTAACAGCACCCAAGTCACATCTTGAATGGTTTGCTGCTTAGAAACTTCTTACACCAGATACCCTAAATCATCTCTCTCAACTTCAACATTTCACAAACCTCTAGGGCAGGGGCAAAATGCCACCATTCTCTTTTCTAAAACATAACAAGAGTCACCTTTGCTCCAGTTCCCAACAAGTTCCTCATCTCCATCTGAGACCACCTCAACCTGCACCTTATTGTTCATATCACTGTCAGCATTTTTGTCAAAGACATTCAATAAGTCTTTGGAAACGGCCAAACTTTCCCACATTTTCCTGTCTTCTTTTGAGCCTTCCAAGCTGTTCCAACCTTTGCCTGTTACCCAGTTCCAAAGTAACTTCCACATTTTTAGTTATGTTTTTGGCAGCACCCCACTCTACCATTACCAATTTACTATATTAGCCTGTTTTCATGCTGCTGATAAAGCCATGTCCAAGACTGGGCAATTTACAAAATAAAGAGGTTTATTGGACTTACAGTTCTACAAGGCTGGGGAGACCTCACAATTATGGTGAAAGGCTAGGAGGAGCACATCACATCTTACAGGGATGGTGGCAGGCAAAGAGGGAACTTATGCAAAGAAACTTTCATTTTTAAAATCACCAGATCTCATGAGACCCCTTCACTATCATGAGAATACGATGGGAAAGAACTGCCCCCATGATTCAGTCATCTCCACTGGATCCCTCCCTCAACATGTGGGAATTATGGGAATGACAAGATGAGATTTGGGTGCAGAGCCAAATCATACCCTCTTCTATTTATCATATTAGTTATTGCTTAAATACTTTGATTTTTTTTATTGTGTTCCTGTTTTATAGGCCCTGTGAGATTTATGCATTAAGGAAATTCTATTTTGGTATACTTCAAGGTTTTCTTTCAAAATTTAGAACTCCTTTTATCATTTCTTGTAGTGCTGATTTTGTATTGACAAATTTCCTCAGCATTTGTTTGTCTGAAAAAGAATCTCTCTCCTTGATTTATGAAGCAAAAATACAAAATTATTGCCTGACAATTATTTTGTTCGGGAATCTGCTGTTAATCTGATAGGTTTTCCTTTATAGATTACCTGATGCTTTTGTGTCACAGCTCTTAAGATTATTTCCTTTATCTTAACTTTGGATAATCTTATGACTGTATGCCTTGGTGATAATCTTTTTGCAATCAATTTCTCAGGAATTCTTTGAGCTTCTTGTATCTGGATGTCTAGATCTCTAGCAAGGCCAGGAAATTCTTCCTCAAGTATTCCCTCAAATAAGTTTTCCAAACTTTTAGATTTCCCTTCTTCCTCAGGAACACCTATTATTCTTAGATTACGCCATTTAACATAATCTCTAATTTCTTAGAGGCTTTATTCATTTTCTTTTTAATTCTCCTTTCTTTGTCTTTGTCTATTGGTTTAATTCGAAAGCCTTGTCTTCGAGCTCTGAAGTTCTTTCTTCTACATGTTCTAATCTATTGTTGAAACTTTCTACTGCATTTTGTATTTCCCTAAATAAGTTTTGTTATTTCCAGAAGTTGTGATTCCTTTTTCTTTATGATAGCTGTTTCTCTCAAAGATTTTTCATTCATATCATTCCTGTTTTTTAAACTTTTTAAATTGGTTTTCACCTTTCTCTGGCATCTCTTTGAGTAGCTCAAATAATCAACCTTCTGTATATTTTCTCTGGCAATTCAGAAGCTTCTTCTTGGTTTGAATCCCTTGCTGGAGAGTTAATGTTATCCTTAGGGGGTGTTGTGGAAACATTTTTTGTCATATGACCAGAATTACCTTTCTGGTTCTTTCTCATTTGCGTAGATGATTTTTTCAAGTTGTTCTTGAATTCATTTTTTGATTAGACTGTGTTTTCGTTTTTGTTTTGTTTAGAATTTCTTATTTTTGCCTCTTGAGGATTAGGCTTTAATGTTTGTTTTAGTCTAATCTTTCTTTTTCTTTCTTTTTTTTTTTTCTTGGAGACAGAGTCTGGCTCTGTCACCCTGACTGGAGTGGAGTGGCGTGATCTTGGCTCACTGCAACCTGTGCCTTCTGGGTTCAAGTGATTCTCCTGCCTCAGCCTCCTAAGTATCTGGAATTATAGGCACCCACGACCAAGCTTAATTTTTGTATTCTTAGTAGAGATGAGGTTTCACCGTGTTGGCCAGGCTGGTCTCAAACTCCTGATCTCAAGTGATCCACCCGCCTCAGCCTCCCAAAGTGCTGGAATTACATGCGTGAGCCACAGGGCCTGGCTCTAATTTGATTATTGATGCTTGTATGGGTGAAGACTCTGTATGAATTTTTAGTTACAGAGAGTCTTTGAATCCTGGCTTTTTCTAATAATGTTTGTAGAAGTAATATTATTGGTGTGTGGGTGAGTTTACTGAGTTTTATGTAACTGGAATGGCAGGAATCTCTTGGAACTTGTTCTGTCATGGTGTACACTTTATTTAGTTATTTAGTTTTTCTCAGTTTTTTTTTTTTTTTTTTTTTTTAATTTTCTGAGTTGACAATTCAGGATTCAGGCCAATGGAGGTAAGCAGCAGTTGTGCTACAGCAGGTGTGTGTATGTATACTCAATGATGGGCCAAGGTCGCAGCCTTGATGAGGGTGGCTGGGGAAGCTTTCAATTAGATGTGCTGAGTGTTTAGCAGGGTGAAGAGTGGGAGGTACCTCAGTCCTGTCCTCGAAGAAACTTCTCAATAATTATTTCACAGTAATTGATAGAAGTAGTGGGCAACATCAGTGAGGATTTAGAAGACTAGAAAAATACTATCCATAAATATGACCTAATTAGGTAGAGTTACACAACATTCCACCCAACAGCAGCATAAAAACATTCAAGTGCATAGAAACACTTACCATGATACATCATATTACAGGTAATGTAACAAGTCTCAATATAGCTAATTTAAATTATACAAGGCATGCTATTGAATAACAATGAAATTAAACTACAAATCAGGAACAGAAAATATCTAGAAATTGCCCAAATATTTAAAATTAAGTACCGAACTTTTAAATAATCTATGGTTTGTAGAAGAAACTAAAAGGAAATTTATATTTTAAACTGAATGAAAACAACAGAATATATAAAAATCTGTCAGATGCATTTAAGGTAGTGTTTAGAGGATGATTTATAGCAATAAATATATATATGTGAAAAAGAAAAAAGTCTCAAATCAATGAGTTTAGCATCCACTTTAAGGATTTAGAAAAAGAAGATAAAAAATTAAGTCTAAACAAAGCAGAAAAAATTAAATGATAAAAGCAAATGATAAAGATAAATACAAAAGTCATTGAAATATAACACAGAAAAAAGAATATTAAAATCAACGTATCCCAAACCTGCTTTTTTTTGTGAGTTCTTCTGTGCGAGTGTGAAGATCATTAAAGGTGAAAATACTCTAGCAAGGCTGATGAAAACAAAAGGAACACAATGTATCGATATTTGAAAAAAGAGGTGACATAATTAAATATTTTATAGATATTAAAATGATAATTCAGAAATATTATGAACCAATAATACTAATTAAATATCTTACAGATATTAAAATGATAATTCAGAAAAATTATGAACCAATAATACTAATATCTTTGATGACTTAGAGGGAAAAGACAAATTTCTTGAAATACCGAAGTATGAAGGACCACTCAAGCTCAATTCACTTCCCCCATCTTCTCCAAACCCCTCTAAATTAAAAAAAAAAAAAAAAAGTTTAAAAAGGTCACTCAAGAAGAAATAGGTAATGTGAAAATTTCTACATCATTTAAAAATGAACTTTTAGCTAAAAGCATTACTACACTATAAGAAAACTCCAGGCTTGATGGTTTCATGGTATGTTACACTAAACATTGAATGAATATTTTCTGCATAAACTCTTGGAGATAATATAAAAGAAGGAAAGTCTTCCCAATCCATTCTGAGACCAGCATCAACCAATGCCACAAACAGCTAGACACAATATAAGAAAGCTGCAGACATATACTTCTCATATACACAGATGCAAATATTCTTAACAAAATTTTAGCAAACGAAGCTACCCTTTAGTGTTCATCCCATGAATGCTGTTTTAACATTTTAAAGTAGATCAATGTAATTTGTCATCAACAGACCAAATAACAATAATCATATGATCATATTCATAGGTACAGAAAAAGCATTTGAGAAATGCAAAATCCATTCATCAAAATTCACAGCAAACCAGAAATAGGAAACTATCTCAACTTGATAAAGGTCATCAATGAAAAACCTGCAGTAAACCTTATACTTGGCAATTATAGACTGAATGTTTTCTCCACAACATTAAAAACAAAGCAAAGACATCTGTTATTACTTTTATCCAAAATTGTTCAGTACGTTCCAGTTGAGTAAGAAAAGAAAAAGAAATAAAAGGCATCACGATAGGAAAGGAATACGTAAAACTGTCTTTATTCAGATAAGATGTAATTATATAACAAATTTACAGTGTATATAAAAGAGCTATTAGAACTAGTAAGTGTTTTTAGCAACGTTTACAGGACATAGTCAATATTTAAAAAGTTATAATTCCGTGTACTAGCAACAATTAGAAATCGAAATTACAAATATATTACCATTTGCACTAGCAACAGAATATAAAATACTTAGCAATAAATTTAGCCAAAGATGTATAAGACTTCTACTTTGAAAATAGCAAACATTGCTAAGATGAATTAAATAAGACTTGAATGAATGGAGATCTGTACAGTAAAGGTCAGTGTCAGTTCTCCCAATGTAGGTATACAGGTTCAATGAAATGCAAATGAATGAAAATCCAAACAGGCTTTTTTGTTTTTTGAGATTAAGAAGCTGGTTCCAAAATTCATGTGGAATAGTAAAGGAACTTGAATAGCCTCATATCTTTGTAAGAGAAAAACAGATTTGGAGGATTTATACTTTCTAATTTCAAGACTTAACACAAAGCTACAATAATCAAGATATGTTTGTGTTGGTATCCACATAGACATAGCATAGAAATCAATAGAAAAGAGTTCAGAAATAGACTCACATAAATATAGCTAGTTAATCTTCTACCAAATACAATGACAAAGCAATGAATAAAGGATAGTCTTTTCTACAAATGGTGCTGCAATAATTTGATATCTATGTGTAAAGATAAAAGAACTTTTATCCGTATCTCACACCATATATAAAAATTAATTTCAAATCAATCATAGACCCGACTGTAAGACCCAGTACTATAAATTTTTAATGGAAAATATTGGAGAAAATCTTTGTGATTTGGGGTTAGGGAAAGATTTTTTTAGGCACCACACTGAGAGCAGAATAGCTACAACAATTGATAAATTGGGCTTCAATTAAGAATTAAGAATTATTTCCCCTCAAAACACATGGTTGGGGATAGGGAAAGGTAGGTCAATAAGTACAAACTAACAGGAAAAAGTAATTTTGAGTTCTATTGAATAATTGGGTGATTATAGTTAAAAAGAGTACATCGTATATTATTATTTATTTATTTATTTATTTATTTATTTATTTATTTATTTATTTTGAGACAGAGTCTCACTCTGTCACCCAGGCTGGAATGCAGTGGCTCAGTCTTGGCTTACTGCATCCTCTGACTCCATGGTTCAAGAGATTGTCCTGCTTCAGCCAACCGAGTAGCTTGGATTACAGTCGTGTGCCACCATGCCTGGCTAATTTTTGTATTTTTAGTATAGACAGAGGTTTCCCCATGTTGGCCAGGCTGGTCTTGAACAGTTGAAATTAACATAAGACAGACTTATCATGTAAAATGAGAACAGTAGCAGAACAGCACTACAATGCATGTTCATAATAGTGGGGTTGAACTACAATAAAATCTTTAAGTCTATCGATACGAATTTGTTAATAGTAGTTACAATCAAATTGCTTGGCTATGAGAATAAATAAGCAATAAAATATCTGCAAGAGTCATCTCCAGCAAAAGGTGCCAGAGGACTTTTGATTAAAGGAAGATATTCTCTAACATCACTGTACTATTTTAGAAAAGTAATAGATTGGCCTTTACACTCAAATGTGTGTTAAATAATGTTTATTTTAAACTCACATTTATTTTCTTTAGGAAAATAGCACCCTTAAAATTAAGAAATGTTAGCTAAGATATATTTCATTCTGTATTTTTATTTATTTTAAGAAAATATGTTCAGTTTAAGAGAGGTGAAAAACTGTGTTAGGTAATTGATCATTACCATCAAAGTACTTAGTGATCTTTTGCAGAGAATTCCAACAGAAAAATCAATTCTCAAAGTACTTGGTAAGTACTAAAAATCACCACGTAATTACAATAAAAGAATATTTGAGACTAAGTCAAAATTAACAAAAATTTAATAGAAGAGTAGATAGAATTTCTACATGACCACACAATTTATAGAAGTTCCTCAAAGTAAGAACACTTCATATTCATCAATGTATTCACAGCCAGTCATGGTGCCTGCTTAATGGTGAGTTCACTAAAGAAGATACAATAAGTAAATTATAAAAATCTTGTCTTGATTTTCATTTCAGTTTTGTCAGTGATAGTAGTTAGTGTTTTTACCTAAGTTCATCATAGCCCTAAAGGAGTAAAGTCACCCAAGTAAATTCAAAAAGAAAAAAGTCTCTTCTGATAGAACGTGTAGAACAAAGGGTAAATGACTGACAGAGCAGGTGCAGTCTGTAGGTCAGAAGAGCTTTATGGGCAAAAAGCCACAGCAGGAATTTAAACAAAACAAAACATTGTATATTATTCTGTTGGCTTTGCTAATTCAAGGCTCAGCATTCTTTTATCAAAGGCATATAAAAAGGGTAACTTATTCTGAGTAAAAATACACAAAATAGCATAATTGATTAAAAACTGTCTGCACTTTCTTTCCAAACAAGTGACTCAAAGGAATAAAAGCTTTACTCCCACTTTCACCTCAATACTATCAAAACCTTCCCTTCTAAGAATGAAGTTCCCTTGAAAAGTCTATCCAAGGCAGACGATGAGATTATGACTTAAAATCACGCGCGAATTTTCGAGAGAATATTTGTCTAAACTACCAGAAAAAAATAGCCAAAAAACTACCTTCAGATGAAGATCAGAGGACTCAAAATAGCAGATTTGTAAGACAAGTCTAGAGTTCTAAGGCACAACATGGGGGCCATAGATAACAAAAGTGCCCTGCATATGGGATTCATGTTAAATGAGTAGATTTTAGTGGTTCTTGGTACGAGAATAAGAGAAATTGTTAACTATGTTGAAGATGATTGATGTGGTTTGGCTGTGTCCCGATCCAAATCTCATCTTAAATTGTAGCTCCCATAATTCCCATGTGTTGTGGGAGGGACCTGGTGGGAGGCAATTGAATCATGGGGGGTGGGTCTTTCCCATGCTGTTCTCCTGATAGTGTCTCATGAGAGCTAATGGTTTTATATAAGGTGAGTTCCCCTACACAAGTTCTCTCTTGCCTGCCACCATGTAAGATGTGCTTTTTGCCTTCCGCTATAATTGTGAGACCTCCCGAGCCATGTGGAACTGTGAGTCCATTTAATCTTTTTTTCTTTATAAATTGCCCTGTCTCAGGTATGTCTTTGTTAGCAGCATGATAACAGATTAATACAGTGATTGGTAATTTACTTCACTATAGTACCCTTTTTAATATCTGTATGTAACCTACAGCAACATGTTGTATACCTTAAATAAATCCTAGGAAATACAAAAAGAAATAAAATCAACAAAACATATGCTTTATTAAACACTGTGGAATATAAATTGTTATTTAAAACATAAAAATGGGAACATCCCTTTTCCAATGTCATGGTCACTGTATTTGTTACAAAGAGGTGATCTCTCCATGAAAAAGACTGTTTTTCAGAATCAACTTACAACTATGCTATGGAATACAGAGAAATACAAATAGGTACTATTAAGAAATATGGAATCAAAAATTCTCTTTTACTGTCAGGATGGAAAGTTTGTTTATTAAGAGCTTTTAGTTTTTTCCAGGGGCTTATTCTTTCCTTCAAAATAGATAATGAATGCATATTCCTGAAAAAATTTTTAAAAATTTTTCTATGAAGTTTTTAGATTTACACAGAAATCCAATGTGCATTGCCAATGGTAGGGGCAGCCCGTTCTTGATCAACACCATGATCTGGCTGGCCTGGTTGAAGCTGTGTAAGTAGCCAACTCCCCAGTTGAGCTTTACCAGAAAATGTTAAACCTATTTTTTCTCACCTGTATTATGATCATTTTAACATTAAAATGATTTATCTTTAAGGTTCTTCTTAGTCAATGGCCAAGAAAGATCATATCTGACCAGCCCTCTTTCAGATGACAAATGTAAGTCTTTTACAAAATATCATAAACAGTGGAAAACAACCAAAAGCTGACAGAAAGGGGACTAGATAGCTGGAATGGAGAATGACTCGGTAATTTTGTTTTTTATGTATGTATGTTCACATGTGTGTATGTACGTGTGCATGTGGCATTTAAAGAGAAACCTCCTCTGTGCCATTCAGGACTCCATAAACTCTAAGAAGAAACTTTAGACTTTCGGACTTAAAAACCCAGATGCTGTAGTTTAAGGCAGTTCCAACACTGGAAAACAAGAGAGGGATCCTAGAAATAAAAGACAGGGAGAATCTCAATTTTCAGTATAAGCCCTGCCACTTCTGTCCTGCCTCCTGGACTACACATTCATGAAATATTCTGAACAGCTCAGTCAAAGCTCAAAGAACCGAAATGAGATTTGACTGTATGCCCAAGAGACAGAACTGCAGTTCGAATCCAACTAGGTTAAATGTCTCATGAAACAGCAATCCACTTTGGAAGGGTATAACAAGATGCATAACAAGGTCTATGATGCAATCCAAGCTATTTGACACATGAACAAATAGGAAAATGTGATGTATTGTCAAAGAAAAACATAATAAACATAATCATGTCATAATATGAACCAAATATTAAGACAAGAAGATAAAGGGCATGAAAGAAAAAAGCTTATAATCAATGCATGTGTAGGAAATCTCAGTATAGAAACAGAAATCATAAGACATAACTAAATGGAAATTCTTGAAATGAAAAATAAAATATTTTAAAAATAACTCACTAGGTGTGCTTAAGAGAACAATCGAAATTACAAAAGAAGGAGTTAGGAAATTTGAATATGAAAAAGTAGAATTTATTCAATCCAGAAAATAGTGGGAAACAAAAAAGATAATTAAAAAAAAACCTCAAAACCTGTGAGACAATATCAAAAATCACTACCCCATAAAAGTAGAAAATAAAGAATTGTATTAAAAATTAAAATGTTTAAAGAAATAATGGCTGAGAAGTTTTAAAATATGGTAATGTACATGTGTTTATATACATAAGTTCAGTGAAACCCAAGTAATGAGTCTTAAGATCATAACAATCAAGTGATTAAAATATAAGGAGAGTATTTTTTAAGTCATCACACAAAACAACACATTATACATAGCTACATAAAAATATTAATAGTTACTAGCCTCACCATAAATAATGGATGCCAAAAGACAATGACAAAAAATCTTTTTGTTTTTTAGATGGAGTCTTGCTGTCTTGCCCAGGCTGAAGTGCAGTGGTATGATCTCAGCTCACTGCAACCTCTGCCTCCCCGGGTTCCAGCAATTGTCCTGCCTCAGCCTCCCACGTAGCTGGAATTACAGGCATGCGCAATCACACCTGGCTGATTTTTGTACTTTTAGTATAGATGTGGTTTCACCATTTTGACCAGGTGTTCTCAAACTCCTGACCTCAGGTGATCCAACCCTCTTGGTCTCCTAAAGTGCTGGGATTACAGGCGTGAGCCACTGCTTAACGTGCTAAGGAAAAAAATATTATCACCCCAAGATACTACTATATCCAGAAAAAATATAATTCCAAAATGAAGGGGAACCAAATAGATTTTTAGACTTAAAAAGGTGAAAGATAATTCATTAAAATTTAATATTCAATGCCAGCAGACCTGTCCCACAAGAAATTCTAAAGAGATTTATTCACACTAGAGGACACAATACAGGATAGAACCTTGTATATTCAGGAATAAATAAAAAACACTGAAAATGGTAATTTCTTTAAAATACATACTAAGATCTTTTATTTATAATTCATGGATTTTAATTAATGAATTTAATAGTATATAAAGTATAATATATGGATTATTATTTATGAAACATTGTCATTTGGTGTTCATAAAATATGCGTTGTGTACATTTGGAAACTCTAACATAGAGGAGTGTGGTCAGTGGACCTCTATGATTGCAAGTGGTACAACATTACACAGAAGTAAACACTTCAGGCATAAAATGAACACTAAAAAGCAATGCAGAAAGGTTTACTAAAAGTCACTTGATATATTAATAGGAAATTCTAAAAAATACCAAAATAATTCAAAATAAAGCAGGAAAGAAGAGAAAAACAAACAAAAATAACAACGGGGGAAAGAACAAGTTGTACAATGTTTATTTTAAATGCAAACCATAATTACACTAAATATTAGTAGGGCAAACACGCATATTCAAAATCAGAGGTTGTCAGAATATATATAAAAGCAAGATATTCACCATAGTAGCCTTTCAACATGTTTAAATAGTTACTTTTTTAATAATAATGTGTGGGAAAATATTTTTCTTACCCACCATCTCATATGACAGATGCTTTAGAATCCTTTTCCATGATACCCTATAGTTTTCATTTCCTTCTGTCCACAGCATGTCTCTGTTTCCTGAAGATCTGCAACCCAGTTTGAGAAGGGCAAACTGTTTTATATTAATTTTAGTGGGGTAAGAAACATGACTTAAATTTTCATCTAACCAACATGAAAATGTCAATTAATTTTTAAGATTGAGTTACAGCCTCCCATAAGAGGAAAACCCTGAGTATAAGGTTCTATGTTTTATGGACAAATACATTGAAAAAAACCTGGCACTGTATTTTTGATTTGATTCATAGAGAAATCTAATAACTAGGTTGATCCACAATAATGAAAACTCAGTTCCACGTGACTCTTCTTTAATGTAGATATTCATAGACAGTAATGATGAGTATTAGAGAAGTCTTGGTATTCCATACAAATATATTAATTTTAGGACATATCTGTTAATATTTCCCATTATGACTTTATGATCATCATTTTCGTCAAAGATCTAATATACTTGAAATAGTCATGTTCTTTTATTTCTACTGTAAATTTCTTCTAGCTGCCAGAGGACCAGAATCCCAGCAGTTCAGTCCAAACAGTCATTCTGACTGTCTCACAGTGTGTAAACGATCATGACTCTGGGCAGACCTGCCCACTCTGTCCCAATTAGTGCAAGAGTATTTAATGTTTTGAACAATAAAACTATCCTTTTAAAGGACTGCCCTCACATCCTTTAATTACAGGCATTAATGGCTCATTTGCTGGCATGGATATTGACATCTTATGATAAGATATTACAGTTCCTCCATAGATACGCGATGTTTTCTAGAATTCTGTATATCAAGTGGCTTTTTAGTAAACCTTTCTGCACTCCTAAAGAAAAACTATACGTGCATACAATTTCCATGTTTATGTCTTTCCCCATCTTCCACCTCTCTTCTCCCTTCCTTCTTCACACCACAGAAGCAACTTTCAGTTGTCATATTCTTGGCTAAGAAACTTGTTTTTATTTGGATAAATCAAGGCACCATATTGAAGCTTGTTCTTACTAGCAGTTAGAGAAGGAAACAACAATGAGATAATTGTTATAATCCTGATGAAAATAAAAAAATAATACCAGGAAATGCTTTCTAAACAAAAGCCATTACTGTTCAACAGTCTAATCCTGATTATTTGCAACTCACATTTTTTTAACTCCTGTCTTTCACCTTCCTTATAAACATTTGAGAATTATTGATCATCTAATTCCTCATAGTCTTTATGAAGATATTTAAGATGTGGTGCCAGAATGTCAGCTTGTCATTCTCTGACTTATAGGTACTTCATTCCACAAGCAAACACATTAAATGAAAAGAATTCTACATTATAATGCACTTTCTGTTAATTAGTAATTTATATCCTTCTCCATGCTTCTTCTTAGCCCAGCTAGCTCTATTAATACACCTGTTTTGCAGACCTGCCAAAAGCCAAAGACTGTGTAAGTGCTAGGGATGCACACCTGTGTAAGATGATGTCTTTGACTTTAAGGAATTCAATATTCACTAGAAAAACAGTAAGATGTGATGAGTGCAGTAAAGTATTAATGTGGCAAAAATGTAGTGAAGAAGTTCAGCAGATAATGAGAACCAGCTATCATTTCAGCCTGTAGTAGAAGCTCTGTAATCATAGTCTCTAAGCTTCATAGTCTTGCAAAGTAAAAGAGAAATAATAGCATCAGATGATACTTAACATTGTTATCCATTACTGTGCAAAACCTAAGAAATTCAAATTTGAATTGTTAAGAAGAAAAGAGAGTGTTGACTCAAATATCAATACATTTTGCTAAATGGAAAGATCTATTATTTGGATTAGGATTTAGACATGTAGGTTTTAGTCCTGCTTCTATGACACACTAGTTGTAAAATTTGAGTGTTAGTTTTCTCAAGGATATAATAGGAGAATTTCATCAATTAATTTTGAAGGTGTCTTCAAACTCCGATATGCTGATAAATATTTATTAGCCAACAATGTATCGCTGTGTTCGACTCCATTCAAACTCCACAATTATACTATTTTTGAGACCCCTAGAATTGTCTAAGAACTGCCAAAATTAGTACAATTATTATCAGAATTAGATCTAATTATTAAAATTATTTAATGGTTATCAATAGTTTCAATCCATAAATCTTTGAGGAATGTTTTTTGTTTTTTTGTTTTGTGTTGTTTACTTTTGCACATTTGGTAGGTTTTATAGTGCCTGAAACTTACAAAATGATGACTAGTTGTTGAATAAAGGATAAAGTGTAAACAAATGATATAAACATAAAATCAATAAAATTATATTTTTAAATATTTTGTGCTTCTATTATCATACCCCTTTGTATCAACTTTTAAGGCATTTGTCTCTAACATTAAGATTATTTTTCTATATAGCAATACTTTTTCCCCTAAAGTATGAAATTCAATGTTTTATAAGGGCTTATATAAAATTAATAGTCAAAATGTTTGAAGGTAATAAATATCTAAGGTTATGAATAAGGAATGATGAAAACCATATCAATAAACCTGGCCCATAACTTTGCACTGAAATTTAATATGTTTATTTTACATTTTTAGTTCATGAGTTTTCTTCTGAGGTTATATGTCTGTACACACAACATGTTTAGATAATATATATAAGTGTATGAAATTTCAAAAAAAAATACTTCTGGCATTAATTTTAGTATGTGTCCCTAATGTATTTTCACATAATTGGCAGTCATTTTTTGAATGGATTTCTCAATTAAAAGTAATCCTAATAATGCTCAATCTTTTCATGTTAAAAAGGAAATATTTATATACTTTTTGAAATAATAATTAATCTTTGTCTACATAATTAATTGTCATGTAGCTTTCCTGTAAGACAGAGAAAGAAGTTTACTATTACAATTTTACTTACCTTTCCTAAAGAAAGGACATAATAAACAATTCATTTCTTCAAAAAAAACACAGATCCTTAGAAACTCATATTCGTTATGCAGTGGAGACCAAAGTAATGAAGAACATAAATTGTTTTGTCTATCCTTGGAGAATTTTATAATTTTGAATCACCATTCCTGATTTGTATTACCTTAGAAGATATTTTGGACAAATACATCTGCTACTCTCATTAATTATTACTTTTTCCCTCCTCAGAGGCTCTAGTGAAATCCACTTCTGGCTTCTCGATTCTGTTCCATAGATCTCTGCATCTATTCCTCCACCAGTACCACACTGTCTTGGTAGCTATATAATAACTCTTGAAATTTGATACACTTATTCCTCCCATGTACTTTTCCTTTTAAAATTGCTTTAGCTATTACAGTTTTTTTTTTGACTTTTCATATAAATATTAGCATAACTTTGCTATGTCTACAAAAATTCTTACTGGAATTTTAAAAGATGGTAATTATATTAAACCTCTATATCAATTGGGGGTAAATTTATACCTCTACTATATGAGTCTTTGATCCATTATCTTCTTTTATTTATACAAAAGTAATTTTTTGAGCAAGTATACATTCAATTGTATCACATTTTTCAGTATCTTATGCTCATAGTTAGTATATAGACAAACAATGGTAAAACAATGCTTTTTAAATCTTTAGCTTTAAAAGATTTCTGAGGGTTTTTTTTTTTTCTTTTTGTAGATTCTGTGGGATTCTCTGTATAGAAAATCATGTCATTTGCAAATAGGAACAGTTTTATTTACTTCTTTTTTACCTGTATTTTAGTCATTTTATCTTCTTGACTTGCTGTACTGGCTAGAACTTCTACCACTATGTTCGATAAAAGTAGTAAGAGTGGACAAACATACCTTGCTAGTGATTTTAGGGGAAAAGCATTTATTCTTTTACTGTTGGGTATGAGTTAGCTTTAGGGTTTTCATAGATATTCTTTATCGAGTTGAAGAAGTCTATAATATTCCTATTTTTTTCCACGTTTTAATTATGAATAGGAGTTTAATTTTATAAAATGCTACTGTACATCAATTTATCATGCGATTTGTCTTTTTTGGCCTGTTAACATGGTGGATTATATTGATTAAGCTTCAAATATCAAAACAGCTTTTCATTATGAAAATAAATGTCACTAATCATAGTGTATCATTCTTTCTGGAAACTGCTGAATTATGTTTGCTTATATTTTGTTAACTTTTGCATCAGTATTTATGATGGATATTGGTTTGTGATATTATTTATTTTTGTTCTATCTTTGGTTTTGGGTTTTTCTCTTCTGTTTGCAGGACAATTTATTACTGGTGTCAATTTTTTTTAAGTATTTGGTAGAATTATCCAGTAAATCCATCTGGGCCTGGAAATTGCTTTTTTGTGTTTGTTGTGTATAAACTACAAGTGCAATTACTGTAATAACTTTATAGTTATTACAACTATCTTTTTCAAATTGAGAAAGTTATAGTTTGTTTTTTAAAAGGAATTAGTTTTTCCATCTAAGTTGTTAGTTGTATGGGTTAGGAGTTGTTCATATTATTTCTTTATCTTTCTTTTCATGTCCACAGGATCTGTAATGATAGCTCATATTGGTAATTTGTGTCATCTTTCTTTTCTGTCAATCTTACTAGAGGTGTGTCAATTTTATTGATCTTTTCAAATAAATAGCTCTTTGTTTTATGAATTTTCTCTATTGTTTTCTATTTTCACTGTTGTTTATTTCTGCTTTTACCTTTATCATATTATTCTTCTGTTGCATCAGTTTTAGTTTATTTTTTTCTAGTTTCTTGAGATGGGAGCTGGCATTATTGATGTGAGACTTTTACTCTTTTCTAATGTATGCACTTAATACTATAATTTTCCCTCTCAGCACTATTTTACCTGGGCCTTACCGATTTTGATATACATTTTTTGTTTTCATTCAATTAAATGCATTAACATTTTTTGATACTTTATCTTTTATCTATTTATTATGTATGAGTGTTTTGTTTAGTTTTCATGTATTTGTAGATTTCTGTTGTTTTCCTTTTATCGATTTCTATTTGACATCATTATGGCAGAGAATATACTTTGTATCATATTAAGTATTTCAAGTCTTGAAGTCCTGTTTTATGTTCCAAGATATGGATTATCTTAGTATGTGTTCTAATAGTATTTTAAAATAATGTGCAATTTACTGTCTTTCCATGGGGTATTCTATAAATGTTAATTATATTCTGTTCGTGGATATGGTTATTGAGTTTTTCTGTATTTTCAGGCATTCTATTGAGAGAGATGTTAAAGTTTCTATAATATGATTATGGACTTTCTTATTTTTCTTTCAACCCTATTTATTTTTGCTTTATGCATTTTGGGGCTCTGTTATTTTGAGATATATACAATTTATTTATTTATTTAACTTTTATTTTAGGTTCAGAGGTACACGTACAAGTATGTTACATAGGTAAACTCATGTCACAGGGATTTGGGGTACAGATTATTTCATGGCTATGTTTTCTTGGAGTTTTTTGTTATGTAATATCTTTCTCCATCTCTTCTCATTTTCTTTGCTGCAAAGTCTGCTTCATCCGAAATTTACATAATCATTCCTCTTTTCTTTTGCTTGATGTTTGCATGACATACCTCTTTTTCTATATTTTAATCTTCAAACTTTCTATCATTATATATAAAGTAAGTTTCTGTAGATAGCATATATTTAATTTTAAGTTTTTAATTTTTTAATCCACTGTCTCTATGTCGGTGGTGGTTATATTTAAACTATTTACATTTAATGTCATATGGACATATTAGGTATTGAGTCTGTTGTTTTCTGTTTTCTATTTGTTCTCTCATTTTCGTATTTTTTTTTCATTCTGCCTTTCTGTGAATTAACCCTTTTCCTGTTTAAAAAAAAAAAAAAGTGCAGCTTGCTGCCAGTGGTCATTTAATTTTATATAAACACGCTATTTGAGACTAAAGCAAATCTGACTGATTTTCAATGTGAAAATAAAATATAAAAACTTCTCTTGGAGTTATTTCTAAACAGAACTAACATCAGAATTATCTGAGTCATCAGAATCATCTCTTCTGGAAAAATCAAATTCATCTAATGAATCTTTTGCCAACAACTGTTCAAGAACAATGTTAACATCACACATAGGAATGATACATTTTCTAGGATTTGACATTTTCAGTGATCAAGAATTACTATATTTTGTAAATGGAAATATCACCACTAAAAATAGAATGCTGTAAATAGAATGATGCCTTTTGTATTCAAAATCGATATACTAGAGCAATGAGAAAATAATAAAAGTGAGCTATTTTGTGGTAAAGTTATCTTGGGGTAAAGGCTACAGCTGTGAGTGCCACAGGCAATTATCCTTGGGGCAAATGGGAAAAAGGTTGAACATTTTACGGAATTCCATTCTTATTTACCTACAGTGGTTTTTAAGCATAACTGTGTATAGATGTTAACATGGTTGCTTTAGGTATTATATTATGTATACATAATTTATCACAGTCTACTAGTCAAATAAGTCAGTCGAGAGAAAGAACTAAATGGTATGAAGATTGGAAAGGAGAAAGTCGATTTATCTGTTTGCTGATGACATGATTTTATACTTAGAAAACGCTAAAGGCTCTCCCCAACAAAATAACTCTTAGATTTGATAACTTATCTCAGTAAAGTTTTAGGACACAAAATCAATATACAAAAATTCATAACATTTCTATACACTAATAAGAATCAAGTTGAGAACTTAATCAAGAAGGCAATCTCATTTATAATATCTGAAAGAAAACCTAAAATATCTAAGAATATACTTATCCAAGGAGGTGAAATTTCTCTAAGGGGAAACTACAAAACACAAATGAAAGAAATTGTAGTGACACAAACAGATGGAAAAATATTACATACTTATGGTTAGGAAGAATTAATATTATTAAAATGATCATACTGGCCAAAATGATCTCCAAATTCAATGCAATATTTATCAAAATACCAATAACATTTTTTATACCATTAGAAAAAAATGCAAAAATGTCTATGGATCAGACTGTGTGCAGTGTCTCACGCCTATAATCCCAGCACTTTCAGAGGCCAAGGTGGGCAGATCATGAGGTCAGGAGATCGAGACCATCCTGGCTAACATGGTGAAGCCCCGTCTCTACTAAAAAACAACACAAAAAATTAGCCCGGCTTGGTGGCAGGCGCCTGTAGTCCCAGCTACTCTGGAGGCAGAGCTTGCAGTGAGTCGAGACTGCACCACCACACTCCAGCCTGGGAGACAGAGTGAGATTTCATCTCAAAAAAAAAAAAAAAAAAAAAAAATGGATCAAATAAGACTCCTAATAGCCAAAGAAATTCTAAGCAAAAAGAACAAAGCTTGAGGCACACATTACTTGATCTCACTCTACACCACAAAGCTATAGTAACCAAAACAGCATGGTACTAGTATAAAAATCAATACATAATTCAATGAAACAATAGAGAACCTAGAAATAAAGCAATATATCTACAGCTAACCGATCTTGGACAAAGTCAACAAAAACACACACTGGAGAAAAGACATCCTTTTCTATAAATAGTATAAATAAAATAGAGAACCTAGAAATAAAGCAATATATCTACAGACAACTGATCTTTGACAGAGTCAACAAAAATAAACACTGGAGAAGACATCCTTTTCCATAAGTAGTGCTGGGAAAATTGAATTATCATATACAGAAGAATAAAATTGGACCCCTGTCTTTCACAATATACAAAACTCAACGCAGAATGAATCAGTGCCTTCAATGTAACACATGAAACTATAACAATACTAGGAGAAAACCTAGGGAAAACTCTTCTGGCCATTGGTCTAAGCAAATAACTCATAACTAAGACCTCAAAAGCACAAGCAACAAAAAGAAAAATAGACAAGTAAGACTTAATTAAGCTAAAAATCTTGTGCACAGCAAAAGAAATAATTAACAGAGTGAAAAGACAACCTGCAGAATGGAAGAAAAAAAATTTGCAAACTAGGTATCCCGTAAGATACTGATATCCAGAATTCACAAGGAACTTAACTAAACAGAAGCGAATAACTCCATTTTAAAGCGGACAAAATAAACATTTTTCTAAAGACATACAACTGGCCAATGAACATATGAAAAAAATGCTAAACATTACTAAATATTGGGGGAATGCAAATTAAAACCACAATGAGATGTCATCTTACACCAGTTCACATGGCTTTCATTGCAAAGTCAAATAGTAACAGATGTTGACAATGATGCAGAGAAAAAGGAGCTCCTACAAAGTCTTGGTGGGAATTTAAATTAGTAAAAACTCTATGAAAAACAGTATGGAGATTTCCCAAATAGTCAAAAATAGAACTACCATTTGATCCAGCCATCCTGCTACTTACTATCTTCCCAAAGGAAAAAAAAAAAAACAACTTTATATGGAAAAGATGCTTGCACTCAGATGTTTATCACAGCACTATTCACAGGAGCAAATATATGGAATCAACCTTTGTGTCTATCAATGAATAACTGGATTTGGAAAATATGGTAGTTCTGCAGCCCTAGCCATTGATGTCTTTAAGCTCCAGAGAACCCAAGTTGACCATGGACTGGAGCAGTCCTCTGGCACAATGCACAGCACTATGAAAAGGTGGCCAGACTGCATTTTCACCTGGGTCCTAGATCCCATTTTTCTTCACTGAATGGAATCTCCTGACTGAGGTCTACACCACACCCACCAGCATATTCCAGCTGGCAGCAGTTGCAAACCTCCCTGGGATGTAATTCCCAGAGGGAGAGGCAGGCTCTCATCTTTGCTGTTTTGCAGCCTTAGCCATTGTCACCTTTGGACTTTGGAGAGTCCAAGATGACTGAGTGCTGGAGTGAACCTCCAACACAGCACATCTGCTCTGCAAATAAGTGGCCAGACTGCTTTTTACACAGGTCCCTGATCCCCTTCCTCCTTACTGAGTGGGACCTCCCAACCCAGGTCCCCAGCCACCAACCTCAGTGTGTTCTGGCCAGCAACAGGTCCATACCCTCCTGGGATGGAGCTCCCAAAGGGAGGGGCAGACCATATTTTTGCTGTTTTGCAGCCTTCACTATTGACACCTGCAGGTACTGTAAAACTCAAGGTGACTAGTGACTGGAGTGGACCCCCAACTTACTGCAGCAGCCCTAACAAAAAGTGGCCAGACTGTTGCATGGGTCCCATATCTCCTCACTAGTTGGATACTCCCAGCCTGGGTATCCAGCCACATTTTTCTGGGACTGTTGAGCCAGTAGGAGCTCTGCAACTTCTAGTAGGAGCTCTGCAATTTCCAGAGTTTCCAGTGGAAGTGGTGTGTTGCCATCTTTGCTGTCTTCCAGCTCTTATCCTTGCTGTCTCCAGGCTCTGGAGAATCTGCTGGACCAAATGCTGTTTTGGACCTCCAGCATAGAGCATGAAACTCAGAGAAAAGTGGCTAGATTATTCTCCACTCAGGTCTCCATCATCCTTCTCCTTACTGGGTAGGGCTTTCTGACCTGGGTCTCCAACACAACCACTCTGCCTCTGCCCACTTTAATTAGAGGCAGCCAAGCAGTTGAAGGACACCCACACACAGAGATGAGAAAGAACCAACACAGGAACTCCAGCAACTCAAATGGCAGAGTGTCTTATGTCCTCCAAACAACTGCATTAGGTCTTCAATAAAGGTTCTTAACCAGACTTTGTTTGCTGAAATCACTGAAATAGAATTCA
This sequence comes from Piliocolobus tephrosceles, assembly GCF_002776525.5. Taxonomy (NCBI): domain Eukaryota; kingdom Metazoa; phylum Chordata; class Mammalia; order Primates; family Cercopithecidae; genus Piliocolobus; species Piliocolobus tephrosceles. Next base: position 14,002,458 of record NC_045435.1, read on the forward strand.
GAATATGGATAGAAATGAAGATCACTGATATTCAGGAGAATGGCAAAACCTGATCCAAAGAAACTAAGACTCACAGTAAAATAATACACAAACTGATAGACAAAATAGCCAGTATTAAAACAAAACAAAACAAAAACCTAACTGATCTGATAGAACTGAAAAACACACTACAAGAATTATCAAGTATTAACAGCTGAATAGACAAGACTGAGAAAAGAATCTCAGAAATTGAAGACTGTTTTTCTGAAATAAGACAGTCAGATAGAAAAAGATAAAAGTAAAAACAACAAGAAAGAATGAACATAACCTCCAAGAAATGTGATTATGTAAATAAGCCAAATCTATAAATCACTGGCATCCCTGAAAAGGATGAGGAGAAAGCAAACAACTTGGGATGCATATTTTAGGATATCATCCATGAAAACATTCCTAACATTGCTATAGACACCAATAGTCAAATTCAGGAAATACAGAGAACTCCTATAGGATTTAACAAAAGACTATCCACAAAACATATAATCATCAGATTTTCCAAGGTTGAAGTAAAAGAAAGCATGTTAAAGACAGCTGGAGAGAAAGGGAAGGTCACTAAAAAGGAAAGCCCATCAGGCTAACAGTGAACATTTCAGCAGAAACCCTATAAGCCAGAAGAGATTGGTGGCCTATATTCAACAATCTTAAATAAAAAACTTCAACCAAGAATTTCATATATAGCCAAACTAAGTTTCCTCAGCAAAGGAGAAATAGGATCCTTTTCAGATAAGCATATGCTGAGGGAGTACATTACCACCAGACCCGCCTCACAAGAAATCTTGAAAGGAGCACTAAATATGGAAAGGAAAGACTGTTACCAGACAATACAAAAACACACTTAAGTATACAGACCAGTGACACTATAAAGCAACCACACTAACAAGCTGGCATAACAACCATCTAACAACACAATGAGAGGATAAAATTCACACATATCAATACTAATCTTGAATGTAGATAGGCTAAATGTTACATTTCAAAGGCACAGAATGGCAAGCTGGGTGAAAAGGCAAGACCCAATGGTATGTTGTGTTCAAGAGACCCATCCTACATGCAGTGACACCTGTAAGCTCAAAATACAGGGATGGAGGAAAATCTACCAAGCAAATAGAAATCAGAAAAAAAAAAAAAAAAACAGGAGTTACAGTTCTAATTTCAGACAAAACAAATTTTAAATCGATGATCAAAACACGCACACACACACACACACACACACACGCAATGAAGGGCATACATAATGGTAAAGCATTCAATTAAACAAGAAGACCTAACTATCCTAAATATAGCTGCACCCAGCACAGGAATACCCAGATTCATGAAACAAGTTCTTGGGGACCTACAATGAAACATAGACTCCCATACAATATTCATGGGAGAATTCAACACTCCACTGACAGTATTAGACAGATTATTGAGGCAAAAAATTAAGAAAGATCTTCAGGACCTGAAGTCAACATTGGACCAGATGAATCTGATAGACCTCTACAGAACTCTATACCTCAAACAGCAGAATATACATCCTTTTCATCACCATATGGCACACACTTTAAAACTGATTGTACAATTGGATGTAAAACAATCCTCAGCAAATAAGAACCAAAATCATAGCAAACACACTCTTGGACCACAGCACATTACAAATACAAATCAAAACTTAAAAATCACTCAAAACCATGCAGTCACATGGAAAGTAAACAACCTTCTCCTGAATGACTTTTGGGTAAATAATAAAATTAAGGTATAAATCAAGAAGTTATTTGAAATTAATGAGAGAAAAGATACAACATATCAGAATACCTGGAACATAGCTAAGGTAATGTTAACAGGGAAATTTATAGCACTAAACGCCCACATTGAAAAGTTAGAAATATCTTACATTAATCTGTTCTCACACTGCTATAAAGATACTACCTGTACTTGAGTACTTAATAAAGAAAATAGGTCTAATTGACTCACAGTTCCACATGTTTAGGGACGCCTTAGGAAACGTACAATCATGGCAGAAGGTGAAGGGAAAGCAAGACATGTCTTACATGGCAGCAGGAGAGAGAGAGAGAGAGAGGTGGGGGCGAGAGAGAGAGAGAGCAAGCGAGCAGGGGAACCTGCCACTTTAAATTTCAATTTTGAAGCTTGTTATGGATCTGTTCGGGAAATCAAGGTCTTCCTGGTTCAGTCTTGAGAGGGTGTATGTGTTAAGTGAAATAACTCAGAAACTGAAGTCAAACACCACATGTTCTCACTTACAAGTGAGAGCTAAACAATGTACACATATGGACATAAAATGTAGAACAATAGACACTGGAGACACTGTAGAACAATAGACCCTATAAGAGGAGGGGGAAGAGATGAGAAATTGCCTATTGGGCACAATGTACATTGGTAGGGTAATGATTACACTAAAAGCCTAGACTTTACAACTAATGTGTGTGTGGGGTGTGTGTGTGTGTGTGTATATATATATATGTATATACCACTATACATATATATATATACACACTATATATATATATATATCTCCATGTAACAAAACTATACTTTTACTCCTTAAATTTATATAAATTTTAAAAAATTAAAAAACAGCCTTAATGACCTATAGTCTCAGTAAATAAACATTTTACATATAATGCAGTTATATTGAATATAGATTACTTAGGCATTTCTTGATTATCCAGCAAAATTTTTCCAGGGTTTAACTTTCTTTTACCACTTTTTGTGTGTGTATGACTACAAAACCCAGGCCAGGTAAATAAAGGCACAATTCCTTTGGTGAACACGTGTGTGGTGATGGTGGGAACAGAATTAGAGTTTAATAAAGTTTATCTAGTGTCTCTGTCATTTCCCAAATCCAAAACTTCACCATATTTTCCAGCAGCCCATGTGACAGTTGTACCTAAATCCAGATTCATTCAATGTTAAATTCATGTTAAATAACACAATCCCTTAAGTACAGCTTGTATGTGAGTTTTTATTACTTCACTACTGACAGACAAAAGCATAATTTCCACCAACGATAAAACACTTTGAGAAGATCTGGGCCACAGACAAAATATACTTTCCTGTTCAATGACTGTTTTTATGAGAGCATTACTCTCACAAACATACATAAAATTACAAGTTAGATTAATAATTTATTCTAAAAGAGGCAGTAAAATTTAGGGCATTCCTGTAAAACATTAGGTCTAGAAGATAAACGTTTTGTAATATGTACTTTAAAAAGTTGTCTTTTATGATTTATTTACCTTCCAGTGCTTATGAACAACATCGGGGCAAATCATTTTCTGTGTGGTTTAAAGATCATTGGCACGCAAATAGGGTATGATATAAATTTAGTCAAGCAAAATGATGCTATACTCATTAATCAAAGCCGATAGTGAAAATTTGGCAAAGAGCTTGAAACTGGGGATATTCTTAGTACAGTGTGTTTTCCCTTAATTACAGAGAATGCAAACAATTTTACCTTTATATCTCCCTGGCCCATTTATATTCAAATACCTAATTTCTACTATTCTCACCCTCCTTTTTCTTGCTTGCCACCTTGTCTCATGGTTGGCAAACACATGATGCACACTCACCTCTCAAGAGTTTTCGCACTACTCTTTTCTCTGATGGATTGTTTCTCCCCACACACCTCAATCGCTGGCTCTTTTTAAGTCTCTATTCAAATGTCCAAGTATCATTCATGACTTTCTAGAATACTCTGTATAAAATCACAACCTCCAACTTTCCCTTTCCTATCTTCCTCATCTCTCTTATATTGCTTTACAAAAGGCTTTATCCTTTGCCATTGTGGCATACTCTATATTTATCAGCATATTTATTTTCTCTACATTTTTTTCTTTTTCATCTGCTGCATAACATACCACTCTGAAACAATAGCCTAAAACAGTAAGAATAATTTATTTTGCTCACGAATCTGGGAGTTGACTGGACTTAGCTATCAGGTTCTCATCAGAGTTTTGCATGCAGTTATGCAGCTATGCAGTGGCTGGGGTTCAAGTTATTTGAATGCTTACCTCCTCACATTTCCCACACCTGGGATAAGAAGACTCAAACATCTGAGAGCTGGAAGAACTAGAGCTCTTCAGGCATATTTCTATACATCTATATGTTCTCTTTCCAGTTTGTCAATTGTAGGATTGCCGGGAGTGGTACATAGAGACTCAGAATTTCCAAACTACTGGAGAAAGATGGGAGCTATTTTGTCTTTTACGACATTGACTTGTACCTCATGTGGCACATAACTGCTGTGGAATTTTACTCACTGAGTAACAAAGTCCTGTGTGTTTCAAGCAGAAGAGGAAAAAAATGCAGGTGCCAATGCAGGTAGGGCAAAGTTCTGCGAGAACAGTTAAGACCAGAAATATTATAGTCAATTTTGGAAAATGCAGTCTATTACATCCCACTAGAAAGTAATGTCCCCAGGAGCAGTGGCTTTGTTTAGGTCACTGCTGTAACCCCATTACCTAGAAGGGTGCCTGGCACTTCCCAAGAGCTTAATCAATGATTTTTGAATGACTAAATAAATAAATACAAAATCTAAATAATAGAGGTAAAAAACTATTGTACATGACCAATATTTCTGATATTTTCATAACAATAAAGAAAAATGTTATGTAAATGTCTATGACTGTGTGCTTAAAAGGTGTTGTGATTCTTTTTTTAGTAGAATCCCACTTAATTTTTTTTCCTTTTTTATTAACTCAATGTAGATTGACCAAATCCAGCATGAGCTCATAATTTCTAGCTTGAAGTTGATATTTGAAATCTTGATTTTAGGAATAATTTGAAAACTAGACAGACCACAAAGAGAATATGCTACAACGTTTTTTGCCTCCAGTTTCTTTAATTTTTAAATGTTTTTGCAGAAAGCTTAGGAATGTTACATAATCACTTACTAGGAAGTAAGTTTATGGCATGGTCAATTTTGCTTCATGATTATCTCTTTTGTGTTTGCTACAACAACCCCTAGCATGTAAAAGGTCCTTTAAATTTGGTAGAGAGGGTCAATAGGTCAAAACTATTACCAAGTTTATAGGTACAAATTGCAGAAATTTTGAAAATCTTAACTTTCTTGAATTTTAAAATTATTTTAAATCTAAACTTTAATTCATAGAGAAATTAGATATATACTCTCTAGTTTGCATACACTCATTTATCTATTAAACTGTACTAAATGTAAGAGTTTTACCATATAATGTTTATTCTCATTTATCGTTTATTGGTGACATGTTAAAAACAATTAAATCACAAAAAGGCATAGAATGAAAAGATCAACTTAAAACGAGATAATTTACCGTCGGGGGTGGCGGGCGGTGGGGGAGGCACACAGTGACAGCCTATTATTTTCAAAGTGTATTGCTGTACTCTTGTTTTTGTTTTGTCTTATATTTTGCTCCATAATATTGTCCATATCTTGAAATAGCTTAATTAAATTATTTTTAAATGCTTTCTATTACAAAATGCATTTTCTTTCAAAGTACTTGCGTTTCTTGTACTGATACATTTTAATCAAGTTGATTTATCTCAGTCAAAAAGCTAGTAAGTGGTATAATCCCCCTGAAGTCTAACTATGAACACTAATCAAGATCTAGATGTATAATGTATGCTTTGGTCTGACTGTGTGATTTGTGTGTGTTTCATGAACTTCTGGTGAATTAAAAACGTGTCAAAATGTAAGACTTACTTCTATGTATATCTGCATTTCACATAGACAATAGGTTTGTTATCTCTGACATGTCTTTAAAATGCCAAAGACCAAAACTGGAAGAGATTATTCAGACTGAATTGCACAAGTGCCATTCATAGTGCTATATCACATATCATACACCTCTTTGCCTTTTTGAGGAAAAGTCCACTTTGGCTTTTCATTAGCCTATGATAGTTTAGAAAATAAATTATCTAAAAGACCAGAAAATGGAAAATATAAACTATGGTTTTGTCAGAATAATATAACCTGAACAATCTAGAATAAAGCATAGCAATCTACAGAATAAATGGATAGTAATTCCAGCTTATTGAAAATTAAGGAGCTATAAAATGCATTAGAGAAACTTGTTTTTTTTGGTATGCTACTTTTCATAGAACTTTTTCTTTGCATTTTGTGTGTGTGTATGTGTGATACCCCAACATATATGGCCTATCCATGTGTGTGCACCTGTGCATAAGCATAGTTTATTATAAGGTCATAAAAAACAGGAAACATGGAGAATAAGGACCGGAATCTTGAAATGTATGGAAATGACTGTTTCAGTGATCTTAGATAAGTCTTCTGAGCTTCTGAGATTCACTGTGATTAATTTAAAAGTTTAATGCATCATCATTTTCTCAAAAGTTAAGCTGATTTCAAATACAAAGGGGGACACAAATCCTTCAAAGTCACAAGAAATCAAGTAGTTACCCATTTCAAAATAGGGTGGAATAACATAAAATCCCATATTGGTCAATGTTACTCTTGAAAATTTCATCGGTTAATTTTTGGTTACAGGTTTTCAGCACTTGGGTTGTGGGGAAATGGTTTGAAAAGTTAAAACATAAAATTTAACTACAATAGGGTTTCTCTCTTTTCAATCTCCCTTTTCTCTCCCATTCCTCTATTTCCTTTTTTTTCTTTCTTCGTTTCTCTCCCTTTCCAAGTTCCAGTAATCTTTACAGAGCATTTAGTTACAAATAGACATCATGCTGTAATTACACTAAACATAATTTAAACTTCATGGTGATGTAGCATTAGTGGCTGCAGTGCATCAGAATCCATCTCTATGAAAATGAATTCTCAGTATTTGGTGCCGTTTAAAAGAAAATAATTATATTCTGTACTTTTCCATTATATCAATGTTGGCCAAATTGAGCTTGAATGTATTACGTCAACATTATGAATGCTTGAATGATTTTCAACATAATATCTGTCTTTGTTTTAAAAACTATTCTGACTCGTTTCCCTCCATCTTATTATTTTTTAAACTGGCGGTTCAGTTTTCTAATGTTAGTAGTTTCAACAAACTTAACGTTGCAATTAATTTCAATGTCTTTGGGAAGCTAACTAAGGTTAAAACCCTATTACTGCTGGTGGCTAATGTAAGGACTTTTCCTTGACATCTGAGGTATATAATTCAACATAATATTCCAAGTTCAATAATGGGATTAGCTGGTTATGCTGCACAATTGAGTAACAACTTTAGAGTAGTTTTTTTTCCAATTCTGTGAAGAATCTCATTGGTAGCTTGATGGGGATGGCACGGAATCTATAAATTACCTTGGGCAGTATGGCCATTTTCATGATATTGATTCTTCCTATCCACAAGCATGCAATGTTCTTCCATTTGTTTGTGTTCTCTTTTATTTCATTGAGCAGTGGTTTGTATTTCCTCTTGAAACTTTCAATCAAATGCCTGCAAGATCATGCATGAGGAACAGAATGAAACAAAATTGACTAAGGCTTATTGAATTCTAAACTATACCTACTATACAGATCATTGATTGATTGAATTGAGACAATCATTTGATTACTTAATCTACTGAAGAGAGGAGAAACAGAAGCCTTTCCATAGAGGAATAAAAATGAAATTACCACATATAGTCTGTAATTATTTTAGGCACATTGTCTGATTTACAATAAAAACATTAAAAAGATATTTAAAAAAGAGGAAAAAGTGGCAGATAATGAAGAGAGAAACAGTAGAAGAAGGCTGTAAATAATCATACACTGAAATTAACAGAAAATAATTTTAATATAACTCATGCATATGTTAAAAAAGAGGGAAAAGACAAAACAAATAAATAATGGAATATTTCTGTAGAATTGGAGTCTATATAATTAAAATAGTAGTCTAGAAATTTTAAAATTATAGTATTTGAAATCAGGAAATCATTTTATGAATTTAATAGCAGAATAAACATAGAATATAAGATTAATAAACTTGAAGCTAGAGCCATAAAAATATTCAAACTTAGGTAAATATAGAAACAATAAGAAAACGAATAAAGCTAGTTATTAAAGACATCTGGCATACAGTGGAATAATATAGTATATAGTCAGTCATTTGTAACCATGGGTTCTGTATATGGGGATTCAACCAACTCTAGATTGAAAACATTCAAAATAATCACAATAAAAAGAATAACACAATAAAAAAATACAAGTTTGAAAACCATGAGGTACAGCATCTCTTTGCACAGTTTTTACATTTTATTAGGTACTATAAGTAATCTAGACATGACAAAGCGTATGAGAGGATATGCATAGATTAAATGCAAATACAACATCATTTTATATTAAGAACCTGAGCATCTACATATTTTGGTATCTGCGATGGTCCTAAAACCAATCCCACATGGATACCAAGGGATGACTGTAAGCGTAACTGCAGTCACCATTGGAAAGAGCAGATAATGGGATAAAAGCAACATTTCAAGAGATAATATTAGGGGATATTTCTTCAAATTAATGAAACGTATCAATCCACAGAGTCAAGGAACTCATGAAACTTTTTCAAGCAGTGTAAATATAAAACCATACATTATAGACTCAGTGACACATTATAGATAATCTGCTCAAAGAAAAGAGAAGGTAGCCTGAGGAAAAAACTACATTGTATTTCTCAAAAGATAAAGAAAAATAGGGATTACTGTCTTTTAAACGAAAGTCATGGAAGCCAGAGGAAGATGAAATATTATACCATCTTTAATATTTTGGGACGGGGATGGAGGGTTGGGGAACAAAATCCTAGCAACCTACAATTTAAAATCTGGAGAAAGTGTCCTGAAAAAGTAAAGGCAAAATAAAGATGTCCTATAAGGATGGAATCTCACTCTGTCACCCAGGCCAGAGTGCAGTAGTACAATCTTGGCTCACTGCAACCTCCGCCTCCTGGGTTCAAGCGATTCTCCTGCCTCAGCCTCCCAAGTAACTGGGTTTCCAGGCACCCGCCATCACGCCCAGGTAATTTTTTGTATTTTTAGTAGAAATAGGGTTTCACCAACTTGACCAGGCTGGTGTCAAACTCCTGACCTCAGGTGATCTACCCAAGATGAGATAATTTCTAAAGGCAAATCTTCACTATAAGAAATAAAAACAATTCCCCAATGTAAAGGCAAACGATATCAGATGAAAGTATAAAACTGCAGAAAGAAGTGAAACATACAGGAAATGATAAGTATACATAAAAAATTTAAAAGTAAGCTAACTATTTGGAAAATGATAATAAAACTGTCTTTTAATATTTATAAATCTACAGTGTCAAACCAATCAGGAGAGGCTTCAATTGTAAATTTCTCTCATTGTTCAAAAAGGTTAATGTCATATTTTTACATATATGTTAAGAAGTCAAGGATGCATAATGTAACCTCTAGTATCACTGCTGAAAGAATAATATAAAAGCAGTTTACCTAAAAAGTTAAAGAGGGCATTAAAAAGTCGAGAAAAGAATAATAAAAGATCAAAGAACAGGTAAGAGAAATCAAGATCAAATAGCAGGAGGGCAGAAAAAACCCATATATCTGCAATTACACTAAATATATTTAAATTAAATCCTCCATTCAAAAGATCAACATTAGCTGGAATTTTTAAAAGACCCAAATATATGCTGCTCAAAAGTAACACACTTTATATATAAAATAGACTGAATTAAAACACTAATATAAAGACAGTGGTTGTATCTATATTGACTTCAGATTAATCAGATTTCAAGACAAGAAATATTATGAGAGATAAAGTGAAACACCTTATAATGATCAAGATCAAACAAAAGGAGGATACAAGGATACAAAGCTGTATATACCTAAAATGAAAACTGACAGGACCCAAAGAATAATCAGGTGTATTCATAATTATAGTTAAAGAATTTAATACACTTCTTTCAATATCTAGAAAAAGCAGGCAAAAATAAACTTTAACATATAAATTTTGTAAGAACACTGTAGGGAAATTGTGTTTCTATATCACAGCAGCAAATAATAGAAAATGAAATTAAAAATTATAAATAGATTATTTACCTTATTATCAAAAGTATAAATATCTACAAATAAAATTAAATGAGAAAATATGCATATCTCTAAAATGAAAGTTATGAACATTGAGGAATATTAAAGAAGACAAAATAAATATAAAGGCATGTTATGTTTATGAGTTAGAAGAATTTCTATTTTGAAGGTATCAGTTACCATTAAGATGATCTATGTATTCAACACAATGACAATCACAATTCCTTCCTTTTTGTTTTGTTTTGTTTTGGGTGTGAAATTTGATAAGCTATTTTGAAAATTTAGACAAAAATACAATAGATTATGAATAGCTGATTCACTGTTTGTATCAGTCCATTTCAGACTGCTTATAAAGACATAGCCGAGACTGGGTAATTTATAAGGGAAAGAGGTTTCATTGACTCATAGTTCAGCAAGGCTGGGAGGCCTCAGAAAACTTATGGCAGAAGGGGAAGCAAACATAGCCTTCTTTGCATGGTGGCAGCAAGCAGAAGTTCCCAGCAAAAGGGGGAAAAGCACCTTATAAAGACATTAGATCTTAGGAAAACTCACCACTATCATGAGAACAACAGCATGGAGGTAGCCACCCCCATAATTCAATTACCTCCCACAGGGATCCTCCTATCCTATGTTGGGATTATGGGAACTACAATTCAAGATAAGGTTTGGGTGGAGACACATCCAAACCATATCACTATCAGAGAAGAAGACTGTTGAAAAGATTCCTTATAATGTTTCAAGACTTAATGGAAATCCACAGCTAATAAAGGCACTAGTATGGTATTAATAGTAAAAAACAGACCTACAGAAAAGAAAAGAGTCCAGAACCAAACCCATTTATTTGCGGTGAGCTAATTAATGTAAAGTGTACCAACAGAATGTAACAGGAAAAGACTGCCTTTTCAACAGATGATACTGAGTCCATTAGATATTTATAACTTTAATTTTCTCTTTTTTCATGCACAGGAACAATGTCTGTTGGATTATAAAACTAAATTCCATTAAAAAATCAAAATTTCTAAAAGCCACATAGGATATCTTTGAAGTAGGCAAAAATATGTGAAATACGTCACAAAGAAAATGCTCACCGTAAAAATAAAATAACTTCATTAGACTACATTAAAGTTTTAAAATTTTGGTAGACGACACCATTAAGACAGTGAATAAGCCAAACCAGAGAGTTGCAATGATGCAATTATATATACAATATATATGATTTAATAGATTTGGGATGGTTATCTATTTTTTATTTTGGGGGATACATAGTAGTGTATATATATAGTATATAGTAGTATATATATAGTATATAGATACATATAGTATATATATATATAACTATGGGGTACATGAGATATTATGGTACAGGCATACAATTGTGACAATCACATCAAGAAAAATGGGGCATCCATCACTTCAAGCATTTATCTTTTCTTTATGTTACGAACAATCTAATTATAGTATTCTAGTTATTCTAAAATGTACAATAAATTATTATTGATTCTAATCACCCTGTTTTGCTATCAAGTACTGGATCATATGCATTATATCTAGTTATATTTTTTTATCTATTAACCATCTTCAACCCCCACTTCCACTACCTTTCCCAGCCCCTGGTAATAATAATTCTACTCTTTATCTTCCTGAGTTCGATTGTCAAAAATTGTTTAGCTCCCACAAATAAGTCAGAACATAAGAAGTTTGTCTTTCTGTGGCTGGGTTATTTTACTTAACATAATTGCCTCCAGTTCATCATGTTATTGCAAATAACAGGATCTCATTATTTTTCATGGCTGCATAGTATTCCATTGTGTGTATGTACCACATTTTCTTTATCCATTCATCTGTTGATGGACAATTAGGTTGCTTCCAAATCTTGGATAATGTGAATAGTACTGGAGTAAATACGGGAGTGCGGGTACTTCTTCAATATACTGATTTCCTTTCTTTTGAGTATATAACTGGCCGTGAGATTGCAGGATCATATAGTAGTTCTATTTTTAGTTTTTTTGAGGAACCTTCAAACTGTCCTCCATAGTGTTTTTACTAATTTACATTCCTACCAACAGTGTATGAGGGTTCCTTTTTCTCTGTGTCTTGCTAGCATTTATTACTTCCTGTCTTTTGGATAAAAACCTTAATAACTATGGTGTGATGATATCTCATTGTAGTTTTCATTTGTATTTCTCTGATAATCAGTGATGTTGAGCACCTTTTCATATACCTGTTTGTTACTTGTATGTCTTCTTTTGAGAAATGTCTATTCAGCTCCTTGCCCATTTTAAAATTGAATTTATTAGATTTTTCCTACAGTTTTTTTTAGCTCTTTATATATTTTTCTTATTAAACCTTTGACAGGTGCAGAGTTTGCAAATATTTTGTCCCCTTCAGTGAGTTGTCTCTTCACTTTGTTTATTGTTTCCTTTGCTGTGCAGAGGCTTTTCAACTTGACATAATCTCATTTGTCCATTTTTGCTTGGGTTGCCTGTGTTTGAGGGATATTACTCAATAAATCCCTCCCCAGTCCAATGTTCTAGAGAGTTTCCCCCAATGTTTTCTTGTAGTAGTTTCATAGTTTCAGATCTTAAAGTTAAGTCCTTATTCCATTTTAACTTTATTTTTTATTTTATTTTATTTTTATTTTTTATATAGCAAGAGATAGGGGTCTAGTTTCATTCTTGTGCATATGAATACCAGTTTTCATTCACATTCATTGGGTCTTTAGGTTTTTTTAGTCCATTCAGAACCTATGTCTTTTGATTGCATAGTTTTAGTCCACGTACATTCACCGTTATATTGGAATGGGGAAGGGGTAAAGTAGGTGATTCAAGACGCTCTTTCCGGCCCTTTCCTTAGTATGAAGTTAAAACCAGGTACGTGATCACTTACCTGGTTTTTAGTTCTTACGAACATGCTTTTTGGCGTGAGGATAGTTGTGCAATTTGGTGTTTTTGCAGGGTGGACAATAGCTGGAGGCTTCCTTTTGGCCATCTTGAACTCAGGTTTTCCTAGATACTTTAGTATTTATAAGTATGCATGAATAAATAAGATATAAAGTACTAATTTAGTATATATAACTTACATTGACTATATATATTTTTATGTACTTAGGCAATGTACTGTATATATTCAGTATATGTTTTTTAAAATTCATACATATAAAATTTAAGTATTTATAAATTTAAATATAATTATATATCGCTTTATACAAAATTCTCACTTTATGGGAATTATATATTAATTTCATATATACCCACATATACTTTTCAAAAATAGATTCATATATGATATATACCCTCAAAATTAGTGAGAAAAATACAGATAATTCAATAAAAATACTTCACAAAATATTTACATAGGTTTATATATGTGAATGTAAGTTTCAACATTATTATTCATCAGAGAAATACAAATTAAAGCCACAACGATATTCAACCACACATTCTAGAATGGATAAATTTAAAAATACAAATGATATTTATGTCTTTTTCATAGAAATTAATTGGAATCTCCCCACAACCACTTTGTAGAACTTTTTATTGAGCATGAAAGATTAACATGTGCAGACCCCATGTCCCAGCAATTCCACTTTTAGGCATACACCCAGTAGGAAGGCTTGCATATGTTCATCTAAAAAATATGTAAGAATATTCCCATGATTATTTGGAATAGCTCCAAACTGAAATCAACTGAAATGTTCACTAAGAATAGAAAGGGTGAATGAATTAGGATATATCCACGGAAAGAAACACTACGTAGCAGTGAGAATGAGCAACTAGGTATGTGAAGATGGATCTCACAAGTCTAACGCCAAGCCATTCACATAAAAGTGTGGATACTGTATAATTACATTTACAGAAAGTTTGAAAGCAGGCAAAAATACTACTTTTGGTGTTACACATTATAATAGTTGTAACCATTGGGTGGGGAAAGCTGTGATGGAGGTGCTAAAGGGAACTCTGTGGTGCTAAGATTTAATTTTTTGATCTATGACCTCATAATACAAAAATTCATTATTATATATTTGTGATTTGTCCACTTTTACTTGTATTTTGCAAATGATGAGAGAAAGTAAAGAGGAGGAGGTACAGGTGAATCTGAAGAAAAATGTACTAGACTTTACTACTGCTTGCAGGTGGGTGAGTTTGAGAGATATTACTGGTATGTTCCTTATATCTTTCACTGAGTTGTAGAACTTAAGAAAAAGAAAAAACAACAGCTAGATTTGGGCAGAATGTGGAAGAGTTGGGCCAGTACCTTTAAATCTTCTAGAAAGAAATGTCAGGTTCCATGGCATATAGTAGTATTTGGGTGTATCATTTAAAAAAATCATTGTAGGTGATCAAAATAAATAGAAAAGGATCCACCAGTAGTGGCTTTCTCTGAAATACGGGGAAATTGTTCATTGGAATGGAATATAAAAATTTCCATTTCTCATACCACTTCTGCTTTATATACTGTAATTTTGATACAGCCATGTGACATTTCTATCTTTAGATAAATAATCTCCAGCTGTAGAATATGTGGGTTTGGCCAGATTACAAGGATTGCCCTTTCCAGATCTGAAGTCTGCAATTCTCATGACTTTCAACTTGACTCACTACTAAAAGCATACCCAAACTCAATTCCTCCCTTAATTTAGTAAGCCATCTCTTCCATTAAATTTTCACTTCCCTTTGATTTCCTTTTTATTCTCCTCCAGAAAATACCTATTTAAAAACTTGTTCTAATAATGGAATGACAATTTATATCAATCTTACTTATTTCCCACACAAACTTACATTCCTATTTCCAGTCTAAGCACAGTTTATTCACAGGTCTGTTCCATCACAAGATCCCCATTGACTCAGTTCTGAAAGGAAAGGTGATAGAAAATGTTTTTTTTTCTTAGCTCCAGGCATTTTCTTGTAGCTTAGTGGTCATTAATATTCCTGTTGGCAATAATTTTGTTATACTCTGACAGTATTGAAAACCATCTTACCTGAAGTAACAAAAAAACCTTGAATAATGTCTAGTATTTATTTTATGCTTTACATTTTGCAGTGTTTTATTATATAGTCTATGATAATTAATTCTTGTAAGAATGCTATGTTAACATGTATCAAGACAGGCAGTATGAGCAATACACATGCCGTAGGGCAACTAATGATTTTATCCTCTTCTTCACTCATATTCTTTACATTTGAAATTAATTTTAATTATACAAGTAGTACATGAATATCATTATAAAACATTAGAATATTATTAATAAGACAAAAATTTCTTTTAATGATTAACCTTAATTCTACTTCTTTTATGAGAAATAGATCTATTTATGAGTTCAAAGTATACCTTTAGGCTATTCAGAACAAATACATAAACCCATTCATCCATAAAATGTATAACATATTTTTGGTTAAATAAATAATACATATATAAATATATAATACATAATATTTGGGGCTGTATATATATATTATATGTAATAATAAATTATATAACAATAAGATAATATTAATAAATTCAATCAAACTGTTGATATAAGCTGATATTTAACATTAATAAAATAGTATACAATTTGATGTTTAATATTAATACACTATATGCTATTTTGGCTGAATATATATTACATTAATTATTAATTATGTCAATATATAATTAATTGAGTATGCATTAGGTAACTATTAATTATACTACTATTCTATTAATACTAATTAATACTAGTATAATATATATTTAACCAAAATATAATATATATAGCAATATGATATATTAAAATATATTGTAATATATATTCAACCAAAATACAGATTTTACATGTAATATAATATATTATCACACTGTAGGTGTTATTTACCTATTTCCTTTGGTGTTGGTTAGGTATTGTTTAGTAATTAGCCTTCCTTCCACATCAGTACTTACTCATCTGCATCACTCATCTTAACCAGAGTATAACATTACATTGTATGGGCATGTAAATGTTTATTTAGTTATTCCCTATATGAATGGATATTTAGATTGCCTCAATTTATATTAGTTAAGTCAGTGACTATCCTTTAATTATTTTTCATGTGAAGATATAAGTACTTCTCTTGTTAGGTCTTAAGAACTTGATGCTTTGCTTAAACTTTTAATAGTTACTACCAAAATGACTTTCAAAATGTCTGTCTTATATTAAATTCTTACAAATCATGTATATATCAAATATGTTTCACCAATATTTTTAATCTATAGGTACCAGTCTAATGGGTAAATGGTGTTTTTTGTTGCTTTAATTTCCATTTTTCTGTTGATTTCTGAGATTAGACCTCTCATTTTTAGTTGCATATTTTTTTCTCTACAAAATGCACATCTTATGCCTAGATTTCTATTGGATATTTTTCATTTTCCTAATGATTTAAATTGTTCATAAATTCTGCATACAAATATTTTGCTGTAGTGATGTACATACTTTTTCTGAGTCTTTTAGCCTTATTTTGTCTTTTGATATTATTTTACATTTAGATGTATATAATTTTTATTTTATTGCTTTATCTTTTTCAAAAAATCTCTTCATACATCAGGATTATGATCATATTCCAGATGTTTCTGAACAATATATTTAGGAATTTACTGAGACTTTATTCAATGTTGTAAATTAGGCTTTATTTTTCAGAATTAATTTCCAGTTTCCTGGGGCTAATTTGCAAAATAGTCTATCTTTTCAAAACTTCTTTGAAATACCACCCAAATCTTTTATATTCCGCTGGTATGTTCTCTTCTGGCATCAGAACTATACTTTTAAATTGCTGTTGTTTTGAGTTTTGGTACCTGGCAAAGACAATTGGCTTTGTTTCTCTCTAGAGAACCCTGTCCAATACAATTATGTTTATATCTCTTTACTTAATTGTTTTCTTTCTTATCGCAAGTCTATCTTTGTGAATAGCATATTACGAATTAAATTTTAGCTTATTCTTGACTGTTTGTCTGTTAGTAGATACATTTCAGGTATATTTTTATTTACATAAATTGTGATTATTGCCTTGTGTGACCCTATAGCTTCTCTATTATAATGTTTTCTATATATTTCCAAATCTCTACCCCACTTTTTATGTTTTGTAGTTGTGATATTTTTTCCATTGATTTTATTCAGTTGCTTTTAAGTTATGTCTCTACTTCTATTCCAATAATTCTTCTCAAACTTGTATTACATCTGTCTAAACCTACTTTTGTAACAAAATTAGAGTTATCATCATCTATTATCCTCTCACTGAACAAAAAAGAAACCATATTTTTAATTCTATCTGTTCTGCTTTTTACTATCTCATCTTATATCTTGATACCATTAAAATTTGCTGTGTTCAAGAGTGTAGTATGTGAATTGATAGTACATTCCACTGCCCAAATTTTGTTCTGTCATATTTTTTATCTTATGTATAAAGGATAATCACCAAAGAGACACCAAATGACAAAACACAGCAATAAAATATTAGAAGATATTCAAATATCATATTCCACCGTCATTTTCTTAACAAAATAGCAAGTCATCATTACATAGTCAATTAAAGATACAGTGGGATTGTTCCTTTTATAGTTTACAGTTAAATGTATTTCTAGTATAATTTTACTATGTACCAAAATTTTCTGATAACAACACATTTTTTCAGCTCTGTTTTAGACTGTTTCAAGATCAATAGACTATTCTTGCTACTCAGAACTTGTGATTTTTCTATTCAGTTCCAACATAGAATATACTAGAATAAACAAAATGATCTTTTACATACAAAATCAGTTTCACTGCAAGCATAGTGAACATATTTTTCGTAAAATTGTGTTGTTAAAATTAGATTGTGTTATGTATTCCTGAAGTTCTATATGCTGATCAATATTATTTATAGAATCCCATCTTTTCTGCTCAGCAAATCAGTTCAAGTATTTTCTATTTTCACATTCTCAAAATCTAATTAGATACCAGAACTGCTAGGTTTTATTCAATGTCTTGACCTTTCAAACTTTGGTTTTGTTTTCTGGGAGAATGTCTCTGCCTAAATTTGCAACTCACTGATTGTCTCTTTCTCTCTGCAGATTCTTTTGTTTGTTAAGAAGCCAATTCAAATGATCAAAATTATAATTGTTATGATGCCTTTTCATGGCTATGTCATTCTGCTAACATCTTTCAGAGGATTAAAGTTAAAGTTATTTCAAAGTTCTATTTTCTTTAGTCTGTTTCTACAGAGATAAGTTATTTCATTTGTTGAGTTGCTTGCCTCTTGATTACCAGAATTTCCCCCCAATGGTATTCTTTATTAGATTTGATACTGTCCTTCTGCATTGTATTTTTTCTGTACAGCATTTGATTGAGGACAGGAGAAGCTGCTGTGGATTGGGTGAAGGCTGTTTTCAGTGAACTCAGGGAATTCAGGAGACGTGCTATGTTCCTGAGCCTGGATGCTCCCCGTGTCTCCCAGAAGTCTTCATTTACTCCTCTATCCTTAACTAAACTGCCACATAAACTGTTCCTGCCTAGGGCTGCCACCTTGTCCAATGGAGTTGGGAAAGAAATGTACAAGAATTAATCTACTTGGCTGCACCTACTCGGAATCCAACTTACTACTCTA
This sequence comes from Piliocolobus tephrosceles, assembly GCF_002776525.5. NCBI lineage: Eukaryota > Metazoa > Chordata > Mammalia > Primates > Cercopithecidae > Piliocolobus > Piliocolobus tephrosceles. The sequence continues at coordinate 14,021,039 of NC_045435.1, forward strand.
TTGCTTTCTCCTTAGTCCACATATTCTTGTACCTTTCACCACTGTATTAGTTTGTTTTCACATTGCTGATAAAGACATACCCGAGACTGGGAAGAAAAATAGGTTTAATTGGACTTACAGTTCCACATGACTGAGGAGGCCTCAGAATCATTGTGAGAGGTGAAAGGCAGTTCATACATGGTGGCGACAAGTGAAAATGAGGAAGAAGCAAAAACAGAAACCCCTGATAAATCCATCAAATCTCGTGAGACTTATTCACTATCACAAGAATAGCACGGGAAAGACCAGCCTGCATGATTTAATTACCTCACCCTGGGACCCTCCCACAGCATGTGGGAATTCTGGGAGATAAAATTCAAGTTGAGATTTTGGTGGAGACACAGCCAAACCATATCATTCTGCCCCTGGTCCGTCCAAATCTCATGTCCTCACATTTCAAAATCAATCATGCCTTCCCAACAGTCCCCCAAAGTATTCATTTCAGCATTACCCAAAAGCCCACAGTCCAAAGTCTTATCTGAGACAAGGGAAGTCCCTTCTGCCTGTGAGCTTGTAGAATCAAAAGCAAGCTAGTTGCTTCCTAGATACAATGGAGGTACAGGTATTGGGTAAATACAGTCACTCCACGTGGGAGAAATTGGCCAGAACAAAGGGGTTACAGGGCCCATGCAAGTCTGAAATCCTGTGGGGCAGTCAAATTTTAAAGCTCCAAAATAATCTCCTTTGACATCCAGGTCATGCTGTTGCAAAAAGGTGGGTTCCTGTGGTCTTCCTCAGCTCTACCCCTGTGGGCTTTGCAGGGTACAGCCTCCCTCCTGGCTGCTTCCACAGGCTGGCGTTGAGTATTTCTGACTTTTTCAGGTGCACAGTGCAAGCTGTCGGTAGATCTACCATTCTGTGGTCTGGAAGATGATAGCCCTCTTCTCACAGCTTCACTTGGTATGCCCCAGTAAGGACTTTATGTGGGGGCTCTGACTCCACATTTCCCTTCTGCACTGCCTTAGCAGAGGTTCTCCATGAGGGCCCTGCCCCTGCAGCCAACTTTTGCCTGGGCATCCAGGTGTTTCCATATATCTTCTGAAATATAGGCAGAGGTTCCCAAACCCTATTCTTGACTTCTGTGCACCTGCACACTCAACATTAGGTGGAAGCTGCTAAGGCTTGGGGCTTCAGCCCTCTGAAGACACAGCCTGAGCTGTACACTGGCCCCTTTCAGGCATGACTAGAGGGGTTGGAATGCAGGGCACCAAGTCCCTAGACCACACGCAGCATGGGGACCCTGGGCCCAGCCCACAAAACCACTTTATCCTCCTGGGCCTCTATGTCTGTGATGGGAGGGGTTGCAGGAGGTTCCCTGACATGGCCTGGAGACATTTTCCCTATGGTCTTGGGGATTAACACTAGGCCATTGCTATTTCTGTAGCCAGCTTGAATTTCTTACCAGAAAATAAGTTTTTCTTTTTCTTTTCGTTTCTTTTTTTTTGGAGTCTCGCTCCGTTGCCTGGGCTGGAGTGCAATGGCATGATCTCAGCTCACCACAACATCCATCTCCTGGGTTCAAGCAATACTTCTGCCTCAGCCTCCAGAGTAACTGGGATTGCAGGCACCCATCATCAGGCCTGGCTGAATTTTGTATTTTAGTAGAGATGGGGTTTCACCATGTTGGCCAGGCTGGTCTTGAACTCCTGACCTCAAGTGATCCACCCGCCTAGGCCTCCCAAAGTGTTGGGATTACAGGCTTGAGCCACTGTGCCTGCCTGGACTTTTCTTTTCTATCACATTGTTAGTCTGCAAATTTTCTGAACTTTTATACTCTGTATTCCTTTTAAAACTGAATGCCTTTAACAGTACCCAAGCCACCTCTTGAATGCTTTGCTGCTTAGAAATTTCTTCCACCAGACACGCCAAATCATCTCTCTCAAGTTCAAAGTTCCACAGATCTCTAGGGCAGGGGCAAAATGCCCCCAGTCTGTTTGATGAAAGATAACAAGAGTCACTTTTGCTTCAGTTCCCAACAAATTCCTCATCTTCATCTGAGACCACCTCAACCTGAATTTTATTGTCCATATTGCTATCAGCATTTTTGTCAAAGTCATTCAACAAGTCTCTCGGAAGTTCCAAACTTTCCCACATTTTCCTGTCTTCTGAGGAGCCTTTCAAACTGTTCCAACCTCTGCCTGTTACCCATTTCCAAAATCGCTTCCACATTTTCAGGTATCTTTTCAGCAACACCCCACCCTACTGGTACCAATTTACTGTATTAGTTTTCATGCTGCTCATAAACCCATACATGAGACTGGGAAGAAAAAGAGGTTTAATTGGACTTACAATTCCACATGGCTGGGGAGGCCTCAGAATCATGGCAGGAGGCAAAAGGCACTTATTACATGGCAGTGGCAAGAGAAAATTAAGAAGAAGCAAAAGCAGAAACCCCTGATAAACCCATCAGATCCCGTGAGACTTATTCACTATCATGAGAATAGCACGGGGAAGATCAGCCCCCGTGATTCAATTGTCTTCCCCTGCGTCCCTTCCACAACATGTGGGAATTCTGGGAGATATAATTCCAGTTGAGATTTCAGTGGGAACACAACCAAACAGTATCAACCACTGTGTAGGAAGTACTCTTACAGCAGTCCAAAATTAGTGTAAGAATTACTCTCTTATTCTGGGCTGTGATTTTCATTTTCAATGCAATCTGATATGATTTCTGTCTGCCTAAGATTTCTCATGGTCTCTGATATTATGAAATTAAGACTGATAAAAAGAAGTGGTAAAATGAGATGTTTATACACTAGTGTAAAATAATGGTGGATTAGAGCTTCCATAGTGATTCTTTCTAAATAGCCCATTAAACATCGGTGAAAATTACAGGAAAAGTAGCACCATAGACTCATGTTAAAAAAAATATGGAGAAACCAAGTTGGGAATTATACTGACTACTTGTTGAAACAGAATAGACTGAGAAACACAGTTTGGGGTTTCTCTCTGTCTCTCTCTCTCTCTCTCTCACACACACACACACACACACACACACACACACAAACCCCACATGGTCTTAATCTTGATTCCTTTGAATACAGAGCCTAGGGAAAAACTAACAGGTTAATGTTGTATTGGGAGATACATTCCCAGGGAAGCAAGAGTCAAGGATCTAGGAAAGTGAAGGCAGGAATGTGGAAGAGCAAACACAAGATTCTGCATTTCAGAGCTGGCCGCGACTTTGCCTTGAAACACACTGTTGCTAAGTTACATAGGACATACTCAGATAAGTGACATGGAAACCCCTGAGTTGGAAACAGTCGGCCAGGGAAGAGAGAGAGAAATTTATTTGCTGTATCTTTCCTGCTTTGTTTCTGTCTTTGGTCAACGTCTTACCCTCAGGACGTCTATACCCCATAAGGTTTTTTGTTTATTTGTTTAACCTGGCCGATTCTCTAGGAACCCTCCAGGGAAACCCAAGCTTTATTGGCCATAAGCCAGCCACTGTGTAGGCATAGGGGTCTCTTTCTGTCAGTTGGCATCAAGCAAAGGGTGCTTCAGTCTGCAGTGTTGGTATCAGCAGTGGCTATCAGAACTCTACAACTCTCGGAATAGTTTCTGCTACAGCTGATCTGACCAAGAAACCAGGCAAGTGGCCAAGGTCTGAAGAGGCATGGCTGAATTGATCTGGAGTGGCAGGTAAGCTTGTGTCTTGAAAAAGTTTCTGAACCAGAAAGAGGGAAAAATGCCAATGAAGACAATGAGCAATGAATTTAACTCCTGTCCAATCTCTGTGTATAAATTGAGACTGGAGGGATTGAGTTGACCAGAAAGAAAACTTGGTAGTTATTACTCGGCAATGACCAGAATTTTGCACCTACTCCAACAGCTACAATATTTTAAATTTTTTCAAACAATGCAAATTTTAAGGACCAAAATGGAAAGAATAAAGAAATGGATGAAGGCATTATATAGCCTACGATTCTTAACCATCATTTTAAAAATTGATTCACAGACCACTGAAGTAGATTCTGGAAGTAATGGATGCTTTCAGTAGGGGAATATTATCTGGAATGTTCTGGAAAAAAAAGACAAAATCCAAGAATGGTTTAGGTGTTATGTAGCATGACCAAAAGTGGAGCAGAAGAATGTTGAGCACACATGACCTAAATGGATGTCATTTTGCTCCCCCATATGAAGCTAGGTGTTATGGCAGAGCAATGGTTTGATATAAGCTGAAGGCCTGAAAGGGACAAGCTGTAAACATCAAAACAAAGAGTGAGAAGAGCTAAGCAATTTTACTCTTCCTTCTGCTTTTTTGCAAAAAGAGACAAATAAATCTCCCCATACAATGCTGAGAAAGAAAAGGATAGAAAACACAGTTTGATGATATTAAAACAAAATTGAAAGGGAGCATCATCTTGAAAACTCACAAAAAATATATTTCAAACAATTTTTTAAGAAATCATAAGCTTTATTTTTTAGAACAGTTTTAGGTTTATAACAAAATTGAAAGGAAATATGGAGTTCCCCCATACCATTCCCCCATTTTCTCCCACTGTTAACATCGCCCATCAGAATGGTGTGTTTATAACTGATGGACCTACATTAACATATAATTGTCACGCAAAGTCCATAATTTAAATTGGGGTTTATTCTTGGTAGTGTACATTCTATGGGTTTTTAACAATGTATGGTGATGTATAATGATACCAGTGCTGTACTATCGTACAGAATAGCTTCACTGTCCTAAAAATCATCTGTGTTCCACTCATATAACCTTCCTTCCCACGACTCTTAAAAATCACTGATCTTTTTAACCTTCTGCATAGTTTTCCAGAATGTCAAATAGTTGCAATCATGTAGGAAGCAGCCTTTTCAGTTTGGCTTCTTTCATTTAGTAATATACATTGAAGTCTTCTCTGTGTCTTTTCATGGTTTGATAGCTCATCTGTTTTTGGGCTGAATACTTAAATAATATTCAATTGTGTAGATGTACAACAGTTTATCCACTTACCTACTGAAGGATGTATTCATTGTTTTCAGTTTTTGGCAATTATAAATAAAGCTGCTTTAAATATCTGTATGCAGGTTTTTGTTTGGACATACATTTCAACCATTTTGGCAAATACCAGAGTGTGATTGCTGGATCATATGATAAGAGTATATTTAGTTTTTGGAAGAAACTATCAAATTGTCTTCCAAAGTGGCTGTAATATATTGCCTTCCCACCAGGAATGAACGGAGTTCCCATTGCTCCTTATCATTGCCATCATTTGGTGTTGTCATTTTTACAGGTTTTGGTCATTCAAATTGGTATGCAGTGGTATCTCGATGTTGTTTTAATTTTAAATTCCCTAATGATGTATGATGTTGAAAATCTTTTTATATACTTATTGCCATCTATATATCTTTGATGACGTATATATTTAGGTATTTGCTCATTTTCTAATCTGGGTGTTTATTTTATTGTTGAGATTTAATAGTTCTTTCTGTATTTTGGGTAACTGTCCTTTATCAGATGTGTCTTTTGCAAATGTTTCCTCCCAGTCTGTAGTTTGTATTCTCATTCTCTTGAGATGTCTTTTAAAGAGCAAACGCTCTTAATTTTATGGAAGTCCAGCTAAACAATACTTTTTACAATAAAAATATTTTAGAAGACGTATTCTTGTTGTCACAAAATAATAAAATTACTGTGTTGCAATAAATAGAAGCAAGAGTATTTGACCATAAGATTTAAAAAATAAAAAAAAATAGTTGATTGAAATTGGTTAAATTATCACCACTACCCTTATACTTTTAGACTGATACTCTAGATCATTCGATTACAGAAAATAGGATTTTGAAAGAGAAACTATTTAGAAACATTACCTATTTTAATTATACTCCTGCTTATGGCTGGAGACTTCAATTATAAAATCAATTTACTTCACGTATGAAAGGGTATGTTAAAGACCAACTCACTAACTTTGTATTTGAGTTATTCTTACAATAAATAATAGCTCTACCATTTCCATTTAAGTATTTTCATGGTTAGGTATACAGATATTTGTTTTTCACATAGAATAAACTGCTCATAAAGTAAGAATTTGGTACAAAGGCCTAAAACGTAAACATAAGGATTGTCTGAACTGTTTTGCATTTAAACTTTTGACTAAGAGTAATGTGATTCACTTGCTTTTTGTACTATTCGGCAAAGTTCACTTTCCATTATAAATTGGAAGACATCAAAAAAGTTTTGTCAACAAACTTCTGGATTGCATAACTCTTTTTCCTCCAACTTCAACTTCACTTTGTCTTAAGGCTACTTTAAAAAGATAAAAACAAAACATTAGAAAATCAGGAAATCTCCAAACATTCGTTTTAATTTCTTGTAAAAAATATGTTGCTGATTAGAGAAATCAGTTCACTCTGATGAGAACCTGATCTATACCAGGACCAATCTCTTCATTTTTATTCTACTTGTCAGAAGTACATAAAAGTGGGTAATATGCTGAAAGTAGTTATGTAGGATGTTGGGGCATTTTAACAACGTGCTTTTCTCTGGGAGTTGGGTTATCAAAGGTAAACAAACTTGGTATGCACCTGAACGTGGCAGTGATAGAGATAGATCTCAGTTTTGATGTCAGTCGTGTTTACTGTAGTCATTAACTAGAGAGTAATTCAAAACACAGTGAATATTTTGAGTGAAACTAAGAAGCAAATATTTAGACTCCACCATTATATATTTTCTCATTTTGTATGATGATTCAGCAACTGAAGGAAACATTATTCAAGTATATTGTGGAAGCTATGAAAGCTCGTATGTGCGTTTATAACATTATAAAATGTTAAGATCCATCGGCCTAACATTTTATCAACTTAAGCCCTGTGCAATATGATTCATATTTCTTCTGCATATTCCATTATAATGAGATTGGAAGGCCAGTTTTTCTTTTAATAATAATTTTGTTTCTCAAATTTATTCATATTGCTTTTGTGGATTTATGTAAGAAAGGGAGAGTCATATACATTCATTCTGATTTGTTATCTCATTAGATGTCTGCCTTGTGATACAGTCCTTTATTTTTGGGATACATTGTAGGACAGCCAGTCAATTAGACTTTCATACTAGAAAGTAAAGGGGAGTAGCAGATGTGTCAAAATAATGTGGAAATTCATTGCATAGAATGGTATACATAGAATCAAATTGTATAAACATTTGTTTTGCCAAAGCAGAAAATTAAGCTTATGCCGGATGAGGAGGATTGTTTTTATCTCTAATGTCCTGTGTGAAGGTGTTAGAGAAATGGACTTAGTGTCTCCATTATTAAGGTTTCAGGAAAGAAAGAGTTGAGGAAAGTTTGAGAGCATAAAGTTCTCTATTAATACCTATGTTTTTATCAGGAAAATTTATTCACACTGCAGGTAAAACATAGATAAGAATTAAGTCCCTTTGGTTCTATAGAGTGCTTTTCTATGCTGAAAGGAAGGCATGGATCTTGTCATTCAATAGAATGGTAACTCTCATGATACATGACCATTTTCATTATCCTTTTCATCATTCCTCTGAGTCCAAATCTCCATTACGTTCATTAACTAAAAAGTCTTTGTTTAATGTTTTTTTTTATGTTTCATAGTAGAATTATTATTTTTCATACTGCAATGTATTTGGAAATCATAGGTATCCACAAAATGTACAACAGTTCTGATGTAGATTCAGAAGTACAATGTAGGGAAATCTCTTATTTTTAGAATACATTATAAGATATCTTTAGTTTTATTATTCATTTAACTTGCATTTGGTTGTATTTTTAGCTTAAGTTTTGATTACTAAAAAGCACAGAACTTGTAACTTGAGATGTGAAAGATTTGTGATTTCTTACTTTTCCTCCATTTACAGTTGAAGTAACTGAAGTCAATTTTATTTTTGTGATAGTTGTTGAGAGAGGGGACCCCTGGTAGCACAAAGAGGGTGGAACATTCCCTCACTGCCACATAACCATTTGTTTGCTCAAGTCATTCCAAACAAAAAAGCTCCACGTCACAGCAATGAGGTTGCTGTATTTCCACCTTGTAAAGATATATTTTTGTACTCCTTTCCCGAAAATCAAGTCCTAGAATTTTCCTAGAATAGAAATTCTGAGGCTACAACTGGGAGGGAATCTACAGCTTTTAAATTATCATCATTTAGAAATGATCAACATATATAAGCAAATTTTCATTTGAAAACCAACTCTTTACATTATGGTATGAAACAAAAATAGTATTATTCAAGAAACTATATATTTAAATTTTAATTATATTAACTATATATTTACAATGTTTTCTATGCTGTCAATGCATCCTTGGACTACCTTCTGGAATAAACAAATGCAAGTAAATGTAGAAAATATACTCAATTTTATTGCAAATGTTTATTCTCACAAAAAAATTGATGCAAGGTAAAAAGGAAGAGAATTATACTAGATTTCATTATCTTATATTGCATGTTTTTCAGACCAATGCCTGTGTTCTATGAAGTCTACTTTAGATTAGATATTGAGCAGTCTACCAGTGATGACTTCCAGAAATGTTTTAGAAGTAGATATAGGTAAAATAAAGATAAATGAATTCCCTTATAATTCTTCTAAATGAAGTCAGATCATTATACTGATAGTATTTGATATGGTTTGGCTGTGTCCTCACCCAGATCTCATCTTGAATGGTAGCTCCAATAATTCCCACGTGTTGTGCGGGGGGGACATGGTGGTAGATAATTGAATGACTGGGAGTGGGGGAGTCAGTTTCTCCCATACTGTTCTCGTGGTAGTGAATAAGTCTCATGAGATCTGATGGTTTTATAAGCGGAAACTCCTTTTGCTTGGCTTTCATTCTCTCTTGTCTGCCTCCATGTAAGACATGCTTTTTGCCTTTCACCATGATGGTGAGGCCTCCCCAGCCATGTGGAAATGTGAGTCCATTAAACCTCTTTTTCTTTATAAATTACCCAGTCTCGGGTATGTCTTTAACAACAACATGAAAACAGACTAATACAGTATTATTTTCATTAAAATTATTCTCAATTGAGTTATAATTTATAAAATTATCGGCTGGGTGCGGTGGCTCATGCCTGTAATCCCAGCACTTTGGGAGGCCGAGGCAGACAGATAATGAGATCAAGAGATTGAGACCATCCTGGCCAACATGGCGAAACCCTGTCTCTACTAAAAATACAAAAATTAGCTGAGCATGGTGGCACATGCCTGTAGTCCCAGCTACCTGGGAGATTGAGGCAGGAAAATCACTTGGACCTGAGAGGCGGAGGTTGCAGTGAGCCGAGATGGTGCCACTGCACTCCAGCCTGGTGACAGAGTGAGACTCTGTCTCAAAAAATAAAATAAAATAATAAATAAATACAGTTCTCTAATATTTTATATTCATAGTATAGGCTTTCATTGGAGCAGTTTATATTTTTAATCTAAAGTTGCCCCTTACACTGATTTGTACACAGTTTATTTAGAAAGTAACTTTTCATAACATAAATTGTCAAGGACCCTTTTTTGCCTACAGTAAATGTTTCAGGATGTTAACCCCAGACAAATTTTGTACTCTTATGAGATTCTCTAACTGAACCAGAAATAGCTTGTCAAATACATTCTTAAGTTATTGCAAATATTTTGTGAAAATAAACATGATAGCCCAATTGATAACTAAATCATAAGAGGGTTTTTTTGTTTTTGTTTTTGTTTTTTTACTTTAAAGGAGCAGACTTCTTGATAGCCTGAGAAACAGTGAGAACATTCCCACCCCGCACCACCCCCTGCCCCACCAAAAAAGAGAAAAACTTTTATGATAGCTCTTATGTTATTATTGTGGACAAAAAATGTTTACTGGTACATGCCTTAACTTTGGTTATAGAACTTACCCAGAAAAAGGTTCTACCTAAAGCTCCTGACTTCATATATTTACTCATGAAAATTATAGTAGTGCCAATAATAATTACATTAATCAGAGTTAGTTGTGTTATAAATCCTTACAAAGTGTTAAGCACTACATTAAGTGCTTAATGTACATTGTCTTCATTAATATTCAGGACAACCCTGTAATGTAAGTCCAGCTAGCATTTCTGCTCTGGTGAGGTGAAACTAACCCTTAGAATTCCAGCATTTTATCTCCGCCACCCTGTTGGAGTGTGTCATTGCCAGGACTTGAATCCAAATGGCTCTGCCTCGGCAAGTGCTCTTCACCACCATCATACTTTCCTCTTCTATCTAGATAACATTTTATTACCAGAAGCATTGGCCAAATCTAAAGATATTTTTCTTAGATTCATGTTCTAATATTTGTCTTTATCTCTAATAATGTTCTTTTCCCACAGAAATTTTATGAGTAACTGTAATTTGGCTGAGTTAAAAATGACATTCGTTTCGTTCCCTGGGTTTAGAGACTACCACCCACTGAAGTCTCTCTCTCTTCTCCATACCCCTCAGCCTTTGTATTTTTAGTAAACATTGAGAGAAACTTGTTGGTATTGTGAAATGCTGGTCTCGGCCCAGGGATATAAAAATATAAACCACAACTTTGAAATTTGTGAAGCACTGTAAGAATGAACTTGAACTTATCTACAATTAAAGTTTGGGTGTATTCAAAGTCTCTTGATGAACAATAAATCCACATGTGGGGTCTGATAGATGGAAAAGAAAACTGGGGTCTTGAAATAAACAAGCCAAAACCAAACACATAAATGAGTTTGCCAGGGTGGGTGAAACTGAAGCAGGGTCCAGATTGGAAGGGATTAATGGGTCCACGTGACATATGAGGCTGCGCTTCACCCTATCAGAATCCTCTGAGAAGTTTCATTTTCTTTTCTTTTTTTCTCTTAGTATAGAGGTTGTTGGGTTCTGCCACCAATTACCATAATTTCATTAGAATAAGAAGTAGAGCCAGAGAATCTATATATATTTTAAATATCTCACTGATTGATTTGGGTTCACAGCCAAGTTTAGGAACAACTGACATAAATGAAAGAACTGTGTATAAAGGTACAGAGCTCAGTTGTGACAAATACCTTTGAAAGAGCTTGTCCCAGGGCACAAAATAAATTTTTCTGTCGACCTGAGAAGAGCAGCCAGGCGAGCAGTCAAAAAAATACCTACAGCCTCAAAAAGGTGACTGATGGGCAACACGGAGGTAATTAATTTTATGTGTCAACCTGACTGGATTAAGAAATACTGAGATATCTGGTACAATATTATTTCCGAGTAACACATGAAGGTGCTTCAGAAGAGATTAGAATTTGTGTTGGTAGACCGAGCAAAGAAGATTAACCTTACCAATGTGGGCAGATATCATGCAATCCCTTGAGCACCCAACTAGAACAAAGAAGTGGAGGAAGGGCAAATTTGTTCTCTCTATGATCTGGAACATCCATCTTCTCCTGTCCTTAGACGACAGCCTTCCTGGTTCTTGGGTCTTTGAACTTGGATATGGACCTAGACCACTGGTTTCCCTTGTTCTCAGGCCTTTGGGTTTGGACTGAGAACTACACCGATGACTTTCCTAGGTCTCCAGGTTGCAGAGAACTGGTAGTGGGACTTCTTAGCCTCTATAATCGTGTGAGCCAATTCCTCATAATACATCTGGGCTGGCATGTCTATATCTTTCTCTATATCTTATTGCTTCTGCTTCTCTGGAGAACTCATACTATTTTAAGGCCCAAAAAGTTGAGTTGAGCCACAGTAAGAGCAAAAGACCAATAGTATCAATGACCCAGAAAAGAAGTGAAGGCAGTGATGCTAGAAAGCTGCCTCCAAGAAGCCTGAGACCTCCACTATCTTGTTTATTTATTATGTCTAGTATTTAGAACTATATCTTGCTTACAGTAGTTGCTCAATTAATATTTGTTAAATAAATTAGTGAATAACGCTAGGGTAAAGAACCTAGAATATTTCATCACCATAACATCACAAAATATCAAATGCTAATCAAACTCTTACTTATCTACACATATACTACTTCCCAAAAACCTAAAATAATTGATGACAAAGATATCTGATAAAGATTGAATTTTTTGTTATTCATGCAAGTGAAAGCTCAGGGCTTTGAGATTTTTAGAACAATACATTTAAAATATAATACATTTGTACTCACAGGTGTAGCAAGGGACATACATTTCAAATGAAAATATTTGATATATATTTCTTCCTCTCTTTGAGACCTGTCCTAAACCACCTGGCAAATGAGAACTCTAGACAATTGTAGTTAATGCTAGACCTGTCTTCACCTAGTTGGTTAATTTAGCTTAAACCTGAGATTATTAAAATCCATGTTTCTAAAATATGGTCTCGTTTGACTGGTTCCTTGGAGAAATATATGTTTGCCAGTGTAATCATAGATGACCAAATTCCTGGTAGGCATTTAATATTACCTGCTGCAACAAAGATGAAGCAGCTGCTCTGTCTTCATTTGTCTTTAGAACCCCAAATTAAAGGGAAATAAAATATAAAACGTTCAAAATTAAATAGTTCTTGCATATAAGATAATTAAAGGTACTACCCAAAGCAAATGTGTCAACGAGATTCTCATTTCTACTCTAAATGAAACTACTTCCTTCTATTTCAAACTAAGTAAAATGTCTGATTGTTGTCTCCCCACTAGTGTGAAGATGAAGTTTCTAAGTGGAGCTTCGAAAATTCCTAATTTTTATACTAAACTTTCTACTTGTCTTGAATATATTTCTTCAGCAATCTGAGAAACTAAAAGGTTTCTTTATTCACCAGGACATCTAGAACTTAAATAACTTATTAATACAAAGACATATCCCTCAAACATTTCTTTTCAGTTTCAGTATGTACAATTAGATGTGACTGCTTCTACCAATATCTTTCTGTAATTAGTATCAGACATTACACTCTCTTAAAGTAATGTGTCCAGTCTACAAGGCGATTCTATGTCAGTATTTGAAATTAAAAATAAAACACAGCCTCTGAACAAGGTGATATGTTCAGGTTTGTGATTGACAGCTTTTCTGATATGAGTAAAATGAAATCATTTGCTCCAAATGCAATAGTGATTATCAAAGTATAAACTTCAATTGTTTTACCTTAAAAATATTTGTGTATACCACATCAGTATCTTTTCTTGCCACCTCTCAGATTTTTGCAATATTTTGTGAAAGGTTTTACTTTAATGAAACTCAGTCTTCCCAGACAGAAACTCCGTGAGGCTAATGCCAATTTTTCAAAATGGCATGATAGAAGTACAGAAAATTTCTATTCTGCGTGAGATTTAACTGTCATATGATAGAAAGTAAGACAGCCACAACTCAGTTTTTCAACATATGAAAATATCATCAAGCTCTCAAACCCATCTTGAAGAGCACTTCCATCTGATTTAAAGTGATTATAATGACTATTACTTAAAAAAGTAGCTGAGACTAAAATATCATAATCTCTTTTAGATTTGGATGCTTTTTCTCATTTGTTTTAATAATTGGGAATCATCATTTAGATTTAACATTTTTTGAGTCTAACATTCATCTTATAAAGCTAGTATGTTAGAGGAAATAAGAATCGTTTTCATGAACAATTCCTAGTTCTAAATATAAACTATATCTTACAATATTATAAGAATCATTAGAAAAAGGGTACATATTTTAAAAAGATCCTATGGGATGAATTGTCTTTGTATGTGTAAAAGGTGATTAGATATCTCCCTCGCACTAGTCCTAAAACCACAAAAGTAAATTCCAGATTGATTAGGGCCTTTAATGTAAACAATATACTAGAAAGAAATATTTCATATATTCATGAATTTTTTAAGTGCTACTAAAAAGCTGTATTCCATGTGTCTAGCAAGTCCATAGCTTTTCTGTCTAGTGTGAGTCCACTTATTCTGATTAAATTTAGTAAACTTTTAAACAATACTATATTGTAAAGAATCTGATTTCTAGAGACCCATAAAGTCAGGGATGGAGCTGAGCGCTTAACAACATGCAGCCTTTATTTAAATTATCTATTATTATAAAAAATGCTTTATCACATATGAACAAGGAAAATAAGGCAAAAACCCCACATGGCAAACTGATTCTTTTCTTATTGCCATGTTCAGCATTGACTTGATAGAAATGACCCCAGTGTCTGTTGACCAGCAAGTCAAAATGATATTCTTTCAAGTTACTTTAAGAATGTATGTTTTATGATAAAAAGATGTTACAGTGATACAATCTCAACTAGTGGATGGTGACGGTGGAAAGTGGGGGCTTGGCAATCTAGAAACAAAAATGTTCAAAGACTAGATGCTGGAAGCAAAGCTAGTTTGGATGTGGGAACACAGGTGGTGTGGTTCCTCAGATACCACTCATCTCCTCCTTACACAGTGCTCATTCCCCAGCATGTTTATCAGTTGAGAGGAGATGTTATAGGTGTGAGTGGTAGGAGCAGATGCATAAAAATATAAAGGCAAAAAGGGGTGAGTGGGAGAAAGATCAGTGTTAAAACTGAATCCATGCTGCTGAATCCATATGTGCTTACTGAACATTTTGTTTGTGGATAGTCAGGACAGTAAGAAAAATAATTAAAAATATCAAAAAATAAATTCACAATATTGATTATTAAGGTAATCTACGGGAAATTCTGGGAAGTTGATGACCTACAGGAAGCTCCTTTTCACTTTATTCCTACATGTAATGAGTTTTCCCCCCATAGAGCAGGAAGCAAATGAGACTAGAGCTTTCCTCCCTTGTGAGCTGGGCAAGCTTGAACATGAGCCTCAGAGAGGGGCAGGCGTCTCTGTAAAGACCTAGGAATTATTGGAGGCAAGGACAACATCTGTTCCTTGTTAAATGTGTTGGATTTTTGGTCCCAGGTGGCCAAGCAGAAGCTGAAGGGATGAGGTAAATCCTGACACCCTGAAGCTGGACAAGGATCCTCTTTAGTGGTACAGCAATATGTCTGTTTCTACATCACTGCCTACTTCCACCACTTGTAGCATGGAAGACAACTGAGATAGTCCAGCAACTAGCTTGAGTGAGATGATAAGGAAAATTGACATCTTATCGGAAGGGCCCAGTAACTAAAGGAAAAAGTGCAGTCAGAAGAAACACAGCACATATTCAGCCAAATAGAGATAAAGAGAAGTAACAAACTGAATCAGAAATAAATTTTATATATATATATATAATGAATTCATATACATAGTATATGAATTACATATGTACTACATATATAATGAATGAATTACATATACTACGTATATATGTAGTATATTATATACATAGGATATATATAATAAGATATATCATTTATGTATATGAGTTTTTAAGGAAATTGAGGCCAAGCCCAAAAATGATTTCCAGACTTCTAAAAAAATGCTTTCCCATTAGCAGCAATAACAATAAGATCAGTAGCTATACCAAAGGAAAGAATAATAAATATTTAAACTCAAATTCGAGGTTTCAGAAGATATCTCAGAGCACAGAACGAAAGCACAAGATCGTGAAGGAAAAAAATCACAGACTTGAAGGACATAGCCAAGTGAAATTATATATGAAAGAACAGAAGTTCTAGAAAGTGAAATGTAAACTGATGGTGGAAGGACCAAAATTGGGCAGTTAGAAGAAGTTTTTCCTGACCTGAAGAAGGGCTGAAGAAAGGCTTCCCTTTGACAAAGCTCAAATTCAAAGATGAAGTGATAAGAAAGGGCACAAAAACCAGGTATTTCCTGATAAAACCTCTGAACACTAAGAACCAAGACAATCATAACTTGTAAGATTCAAAGCAGACAGAAGAAGGTACCTACAAAGGAAAAACATTATCTGCAACCTTGTATTCAGAAAAACATAGAACAGCACCTGCACAATGCTGAACTGAGAGGACAGTGAAGCAGAAGCACTGTAGTCAGCTAAGTTATCATTTGGCACATTTATTTAATGATAACCAGAAACTTAGGGAGTTTATTATCCATCGACATGATCTCAGGAAAAAAGTCAAGAAAAGCAACAGTGTCATTCAGGGCTCTTACTGCTAATGATAGAATATATCCTGGAAGTTTAAACAGGAAAAATAATCTATTAAAGGGTATTTGAGGGGTCACAGAATTTCCAAGAAACTGAGATTGTCAGGATTAAATACTATGTACCATATTTTTTTTCAGGGATTACTCTAGGGAAAAAAAAGTAAAAATTTCATTTATTGTCTGGTAAATTGTGTATAGAAATGAAGCGAAAGACCTGTACAAAATATAATAGGTAACGGGAAAGGTTACCTCTGGGAATAGAAGAAAGAGTAAAAATAGAAGAGGAAAGTGATGGTCTTACTTTGTTCTATAAATATGGATACTTGATTTTATAGCCAAGATGTTCAAATGTTGTATTATAACAATGTGAAGTATAGTAGAATTTTCTATTCATGATTTCAAAAAAAGAGAAAATAAGATAAAAATGCATACAATATTAGACACTTGTTTTGCCTTTTGTGACATTCTTGACTGTTACTTACATTCTAAGCAAGGTGTTTAGCTTGGTCTAACAAAGCAAGAGGCTGTCAGGTAGCTCTGATGAGTGTGACTTAAAACATCCTGTCTGTTAATATTTGAGAGATAAAAAGTTACATGTAATGTGACCTTAACTTGGCTGTCTTCTGCACAGGCTAGAATAAAGGACTGACATTGTTTCAATAGAAAATATATCCACTAGTATGCCAAGGTCATTACAACTTAATTGCTTCAGATTTCAATCAGCGATTTATCAAATATGAATACCCTTTAGGGAGAAATGTATAAAAACCTGAGCTCTGTGTAAACTATATCTTGTGATTTGTATAGCAAAATATTTCACCAGCGTCTTTGTAAAATACGTGAGTACCCATGAGGCCAAGAATCAAAATACATTCCTCATTTTGCAGAATTTATAGAGATAATAAATAAAACGTAGTGGAAATGTCGCCACATTATATTTTAGACTGAATTTATTTATTTGTCACTTTTTAGTTTTGCTTATCTTTCAATTAAAATGTTGTTAAATGTGTAAAGTGATTTCTTAGGAAAACAAAAGAAAAAATAAACCCTTAAAATTCTGTAAAATGATATTATTGGCTCTCTTTCTTGGTGGACAGAACAAGTCACCTTGGAAGATAACTTTTTTGTTCCGGGAAGAGTCACTGGAATGGACCTGTTAACGTATGTAAATAAAACACAAATAAGAAGCAATTGTGTTTGGAGAATTGTATAGTAAGACGATTGTGACCTTGAATTTCTCCCAAAGGTTCTTGGAATGCAGAGCTGCGCAGAAGGTAGGAGGCAAAGATATTTGAATTGGGGTAAATAAACTTCCTAAAGGGAAAGGGTTGAGACCATAATCCTTTTCTTTTCCTTTCCTTTTTTCTTTTCTTTTCTTTTCTTTTCTTTTCTTTTCTTTTCTCTTTCCTTTCTTTCCCTTTCCTTTCCTTCACTTTGCTTCCTTTCCTTTCCTTTCCTTTCCTTTCCTTTCCTTTCCTTTTTTCTTCTTTTTTTTTTTTTTTGTTTTTCAGATGGAGTCTCACTGTGTTGCCCAGGCTGGAGTGCAGTGGCAATATCTTGGCTCCCTGCAACCTCCACCTCCCAGGTTAGAGCAATTCTCCTGCCTCAGCCTCCCAAGTAGCTGGGACTACAGGTATGTGCCACCATGCCTGGCTAATTTTTTGTATTTTTAGTAGAGACAGGTTTCACTGTGTCAGCCAGGATGGTCTCAATCTTGACTGCCTCAGCCTCCCAAAGTGCTAGGATTACAGGCATAAGCCACCACATCCAGCCCATAATCTTTTTCTTTTGAGATTTAATATAATTAAAATTTTTCTCACAGAGGGTCATGGATCAAACTGATGTTGATTGGAAGGAAATTTATTGAGGACACCCAAGAAGCTCAACATGAGGGAGAAGGAATCTGCCTTGCTAACTCAGGCTCACCACTAGGGCTAGACATTCTAATTGGAGAGTGTAGTCTCAGGAAATATGTCACTATAGCTGGCAGTCTTTTCTAGAGTCAATTTCATTGGTGTGGGAGTGTGAGCTGAGCATTTGAGAGTGAAATGTTATGATCTATAATATTGAAACCCAATGCCAGGATTGGTGTAGTGATCTGGGTCACCAGGAATAGAACTCCTGCTATGAATAGGTATTCCATAGAATATGTGAGAGTAATTGTTCAATAACAGTATTATAGGCTAAGAACAAAAGCAGAAATACCAGTGTCTAATCAGCTGCCATGCAAAATACCATAGACTAGGTGGATGAAATGACAGGAAGTTATTTTTCCACAGTTCTGGAGGCTGGAAGTTTCAAGTTAGGATGCCAGCATTGCCTGGTGAGGGCTCACTTTTGGGCTTGCAGACAGCTGCCTCCTTGCTATGTCCTCACATGGCAGAGAGAGAAAGATTGGGTTGAGGGGAGGAAGGCAAGGAGGGAGGGATGGGAAGAGAGAGAGAGAATGTGTGTGTATTTCTTGTGTTTCTCCTTATAAGGATACGAAATCCCACCATTAGAGAACCACCCTCATGTCCTTATCTAAACCTATTATCTCCCAAAAGCTCCATCTTCATCTCCTAATGGCATCACATTGAGGGTTGGAGCTTCAACATTTGTTTTTGGGATGACACAATTCAGTGCATAGCATCCAGGAATTGAGCAGACTTTGCCTGATTCTTCATCTGAATTATGCGAATAAGAACGGCCCTCTTTACTGAGTAAACCTCTGGGTTTAATGAAATATCAGCTAAGGTTCTACAGACATTTTGATCTTCCAACTAATCAGAAAGGAGAGTCTCCAAGAAATTAATTGGAATTAAAAGCAGTGTGAACTATTGTAATGGCTCTGTGAGGAGCTCCATGTACCCACTCGCCAGCAAACAATAATCAATGTGGAAAATTAACAAAACTACAATCATTTAAAGTCTGAAATTTGTCCTATGAGCAAACCGCGTGCAAAGACACTTTATTCAAAAAACATTACTAAATTAGTACAGACAGTACAATCTGTCTGTGGCCTTTCGGAAAGAACCTGCTCCCTCGCTCTCACTCCCTGGCTCAGCCTGACAGAAGCTCCATTCTTAGTGGATGTGGTCAAGAAGTTCAGCTTCCTTCCTCCTTCAGCTCCCAGTCAAGGACTGCAGTCTTTTCACAAGAAAGGCAGCTTCCAGCATTTCTCACCCGCTCTCCAGTTTTGTCTTACAGAGGCTGATTCTGGGAGAGTGCAGCCAAGAGCTTGGGGTTTCCCTTCCTCCACCCAGCCACAACTCACAGGACAGAGGCTTTAATTCAGGCATGGCAGACTGAGAATTCTGGGAGGTCTGTTGCTTTCACCTGAGCTCACTAATAAGGTAAAGATTCCTTCCATTCCAGAAAAAGCAAGTCAAGAAGACCAGAGGCTACTACTGATGCTGAATAACCATCTCATAAACCACTCATGTCATTCTGAGAGAAGCAAGCCCATGTCCTTACTCCCATCTCTGGAGCAGTAGCTTAGAGATTTGCTAAGGGAGTAAGGCAGGCATGCAAAATTTAAGTTGAAAAAGTACAGTAAATGAAATAAAAAATACAGTAGTAGATTAGAACTAAAAGATGAAATATTCAGCAAACAGGAAACTAGGTTGAAAGAAATTGTGCAATCTAAATTACTGAGATAAAAGAATAAAGAAAATGAATAATGATACAGAGGAATATAGGACATCGTTTACCATCATCATACTCCTAATAGGAGTACTAGGAGAAGAGATAAGAGAGATAGCAGTAGAAAAACTACTTAATGAACTAATGGTTAAAAACTTTTCAAATTTGATGTAAAACATGAATATATATATATTCAAAAAGCTCCAAAATCTCCAAAGGCCAAACTATCAGAAAGATGTGATTATAAACATACAGGCACCAAACATAGCCTCAGGATACATGAAATGGAGACGAAAAATAGAAGGGAACTTCCTCAACCCAATAAACGACAGCTGAGAAAAATCCATAGCCAACATCACGGTGAAAGATTAAATGTCATCCACCTAACATCAGGAAGAAAGACAAAATTCTCCATTCCTGTCACTTCTCTTCAAAACTTTACTGGACATTTTATCCAGTACAGTTAGTTTAGAAGGAGAAAAAAAGGAAGGGAGGGAGGGACGGAGGGAGGGAGGGAGGGAAGAAGGAAGGAAGGAAGGAAGGAAGGAAAGAAGGAAGGAAGGGAGGGAAGGAGGGAGGGGATGATGAGAGGCAGAGAGAGAGAAAAAGAGAGAGAGAAGGAAGGGAGAAAAAGAGAAGGGAGGAAGGAATGAAAGAAAGAGGGAAGGGAGGGAAAGAGGGAGGAAGGAAGGAAAGAAGGAAGGAAGGAAAAGAAGGAAAGAGTGAAGGAGGGGAGGAGGGAAGGAGTGAAAGGAGGGAGGGAGGGACTGGGGGCACCTAGACTAGAGGAAAGATGTAAACTGCCTCTTTTTTGAAATTATAATATTTTGTGAGCTGGATCTGGAGATGCTCATGTAAGAACTGTAGCCCATGAAAATTTTGTGGCTGAAATTTCACTAAATTACAGGAGTTGTACGATACAGAGAAGGAAGCATTGAAACTTACGTCATTCTCAAACTTTAGCTTGAATCAGAATCACCTGGAAGGATAAAATATAGATTGCAGGACCACCTCCCAAAGTTTGTGGTCAGTAAATCTGGGGTGGAGCCACAAAATTTGCATCTCTAACAAATTCTCAGAGGTTATTGGCCAGGGGACCACACTTTGAGAATGACAGACACTAGAATCAGAATAATCAGGTCTTAAATCTTGACTTTGCTTTTAGTAGCTTGAAACTGTCAGTGATTCTTCCGACTTCTCTGATGTTCAGAGATTTTATTTATTCAAATATTCAGATTAGTCCATTATTAATTAATTCACATAATTTTTAAAAGAAAATGTTTGTGTTTATCTTGAATGACTTTGTAGACATTATTGTAAAATTGCATGAGAAAATAAATTCCTAGCACATTTTTTGTCACTTGATAAATGTGAATACACAGTACTTGCTTCTATTCTGTTATGCTTTAAATAATCAATTAAATTTATTGAGTCACAAATGAAAATCTAATGGAAATGTATAAGAAGCTATATCTAATACTCTAAATTAATGATAAATGTATATTTTTACTTATAAAACAAATTATTTGTACACATAATTCTTACATAAAGTAGCAAATGTATATATAATAGCTATATGATATTTTGTGCATATTAACTTTATGTGAATATGCTGCAACCGTATTTTAATTATCTGTTGACAAATGACTCTCATATTTTACTTGGAGGCAAATGGTAAATGAAATTAATAGTAATTTGCTGTATTACTAATTAGTAACAGGCAATAATGGATCACCCATTGTAATAGGCTAGTAACATTTCATTTATACCATACCCTCTGGGAAATTAAATGTTCAGAATCAGTAAAACTTTCCAGATAATTAATGTTTAATTCCTTGAAATAAAATATTTACTCTTCATCTTGGCTTTGTAAAACACTCTGAGGCATGTAACCTTTTACTTGTTTTATTTTAATTTTTAAAAACGATTATATCAAGTTGGGAACATTAGTGTTCCACTATGCTTGAATACCAGGGTGTGTGCAGGGGTCTTTGAGGAAAATTGGGCTTAATATCCCCTTTGGTCATTTTGCCATAGCTATTTTTTGCTTTTCTACCTCTTTTATCCAATAGCAGGACAAAATCTAGAATATGTAATATAACTATTTAGTCAAAATGGTCCCATGTCGTTTTTGTCTTCATATTTGCAGCTCTTCTTGTAGTCCTGCGGTCACTTTTTGCAGTAATGTGTCCACTTACTTATCACTATCCCTCATAGGCTCTGGTGTTCATTCTACAACTAGGGAATATCTGGAAACCAAGAGGTTGTTTTAACAGAATTAAATATATTCTGTGTCACAGGTGTAATACAGGAATGAGGGCTGAAAATTCTGATTTGGAAAAGGTGATGTTATGATTTAGTTATTTACTTACAGGCTTAAGACTATTCCAAGATGATATTTCCTGAAGTAATGACTGCCAAAGAAGATGTGGTTGTTCTTTTTAATTACACAATTTAGTTGTTTTGTATATAATTATGTCACAATGTGTTATTGACTATTATTTAAGTTTTAGAACATTCGCATTTGCATAGTAACTATTTCTGACTTCCTGCCTTTGTTTCTCTCTGGCTCCCACAAGTCTTTGCCTGTAAGTCCCACAAGATGTGGTACTCTGGCTCTCCAGCTCTTTCCAGGATACCTAGCCCTTGGAATAGCAGCTTTCAGCTCCGGATAGTGGATAAAATTTGTTGAATGTCACTCACCTTGCAGTTTATAATCACCTGTGTTCTGGGCCAAGATATTTTGATACAATAGTTCCAGATAGGGGGCAGGTTTTGGGATTTTATTATTTATTATTTTTATTTATTTATTTATTTTTGAGGCAGGGTCTCCCTCTGTCACCCAGACTGGAGTGCCAAGGGATGATCATAGCTCACTGCAACCTTGAACTCCTGGGCTCAAATGATCCTCCCATCTTGGCCTCCCAAAGTGCTGTGATTATAGGAGTGAGTCAGCATGTCTAGCATCTGAATGCCTCCTGTGTTAGCTCTATGATAGCATTAGAAATATAAAGATGATATGGAAAGTTACTACCTTTGAAGCATTCACAGTGATATTGAGCTGGATGTAGTTTTAAGTATTTTGTACTGAAATATCATAATCACTCTCATGCATAAATATGGCATAGAATAAGTAGTAATTATCCCATTCAACAACACACCTTCCATTTTCCCCGTGCTCTTTGGCTTGAAGACCAGCTATGTGTCCCGCTCTGTTGCCCGGTCCAGCAATTCTTGGGTAATTCTTAATACTGCTCTTTTTCACTCTCATGTCAACTTGGTCTCCAAGTCTTATGTTTTTTAACTTCCTATTTAATGTCAGAGGATTTTTATTTTTTCACTTTCTTTACACTACTACTGCCATTTTTTTATTTTCATCATTTTTTATTATCTTTATTATCAATCATTTTTTATTATCATCTGTATTCTGTTTACTGAAACAGTATCCTAACAGGTCTCCTAGCTTCCAGTTTTGATACCCTGTAATCCACTCTCAAATTGTTCTAAAGCACAAAACTAAACATATCAGTCATTTCCATGCTTAAAACCCCTCAGTGTCTCCTCATTTTATTAAAACTACAATTCGTATCCTTCTATTGTATAATGCCCTACATAATGAACTTCTATGTTTATTTCTTAAGTATCGTTTATTTGCTACCCATAAGCTAGTTCTAATAAACTACATACTGTGCCCTGAATCAACTTGTCAACCTCTCTCTCTCTTTCTTTCTCTGTATTTCTCTCTCTCTCTCTCTCTGGATTTACATTTTGTTATTTTCTCTGTTTATAAAGTTTATCTTCTCTTCAATCTCAACCTCATTATACTAGTTAATACTCTCCATCCCTTAGTATTTATCTTAAACCCCAACGTCTTCAGGAAACCTTTACTGATCCCCAAGGAACATTTGTTTAGTAGCATTTGAATACATAACAATGGTGATCCTTCTATTTAAATATCCTACCTTTCCTGGAGCACAATTTTAGGAGGAGGCAAGACTAAGAGAACATCTCTGTAGGTTGATCCTGCACCTGTATTTGAAATGAGAGGGAGAAGAACTCTCAAAACCTGTGCTTGGGCTCCCATTGCAATAGGGGTGATCTGGGGTCCCTGGAATCTCTACAGTAGGTTTCTAATTCTCTATACTTGAGTAATTGCTCCAAAACCTGTGGTATATCTTCTAGTCCACATTTCTGGGTCTCTTAATCTCCTTAATTCTGTCAGCACCCCATACATACATTCACTTGGTCCATTTCCTATATACTCATGGCAATACATTTTTGTGGGATTCTTAACCGTTATCACTTGATTCTGTATTATGATCCTTCCTCCACACTATTAAGGTGACCACTGGAGAGGACTGGTTTTGTAACAAAGATGTGTATTTCAAAAAACTAGCTTTGCATAGTCAGAAAGAAAGGAAATGGAGATCAGTATTTACCAGTGCTATCCATATGATGGTACTGTGTTGTCTGCTTTGCAGATTTTACCTTTTCTAGAATCCTTCAAGATATTAAAGAATTTAATTAAGGAATGTTATTACTATACCTAAGGTAAGTAATTCTTTAAGGTATGTGAGTTTATATCTATTTTATACATAATGATGATAAAGTCAAGAATGGAAGAGATTCTGGGATTAAAACCCTTAGATGTGTTGACCACAGTGCCTAATGGCAAATTCCCATGATGCTTTATAAAACAATAATTTTTACTGCATGTGAAATCCTGCAGCCTTTCTTTATCCCACAGGATATATGAGAATCCTCCCTATGTGAAAGGTTTTAACATTAGAGAATTAAATCTAAAATGAACCTCTGATGGGAAATCCAGTGATAATGGGTAAGTGGAAATTTGGTACACCATTAAGCTTTCAGTGTTACGAGCAAGAAAACATGAATTTGTCTAATAACACAGTAATTATTACCAAATTTCTTTAACTATAATAAAGGAGTATCGGCCTGGCGCGGTGGCTCAAGCCTGTAATTCCAGCACTTTGAGAGGCCGAGACGGGCGGATCACGAGGTCAGGAGATCGAGACCATCCTGGCTAACACGGTGAAACCCTGTCTCTACTAAAAATGCAAAAAAAACCTAGCCGGGCGAGGTGGCATGCGCCTGTAGTCCCAGCTACTCCGGAGGCTGAGGCAGGAGAATGGCGTAAACCCGGGAGGCGGAGCTTGCAGTGAGCTGAGATCCGGCCACTGCACTCCAGCCCGGGTGACAGAGCAAGACACCGCCTCAAAAAAAAAAAAAAAAAAGGAGTATCTGTGTAGGAAGACTTGGTTACATTAATTATGGTATTATTTGCCTCAAAGAATAGATCCTATAATCAAACTCTTTGCTTAAGCCCTCTGCTTCTTATTGATCTCTGACCATAAGAGCAGGAGGGTTAAAAATCATAGAAACCACATGGATTGCTTTATGAAAAAAGAATAAATTCCAGTCTAATTTTGTCTCATAGAAAAATCTTTACTTTTAAGTCATGTACATAAATGCATTTTCACAGAATAGTATTATGTTCACTCCCCTCCCGGACACAAAAGAATATATGTTGTCTTCTCTCTCTCTCTCTCATCATTTATTTCAAGACATTTCCCCACCAAGTCTTCCCTTTCTTTTCTGCACTATTTCTTTTTCTTGCTTTAAATTCCTTTCAGCATACAAAAAAATGATACTAATTAATTTTAAAACAAAAAAATTCTTTCCTGTATTTACCACCAGATTCCTATTTATACCATCTGTCTGTCCTCCTCTCTACAACAAAACTGGTAGAGTAAGGATTCTCCAACTTACTTCCTCTCAGTTTGTCTTGAAACCACTTTTATCAGACTTACATCCCCACAGTCACAGTTAAACTAAACTTGTTGTCTTATTTCCATGTTCTAAAGCTAATGGTCAACTCTCCAACTTAATTTTGACCTTTCAGTCAAACTTTTTCCAGGTGATCCCTTTCTTTTCCGCACATATTTTCTTCTCTTGACTATGAAACACCACTCTCTTGTTTTTCAGCAATATTTGACTTTTCCTTCTCAGTGTCATTTGATGATTTTCCTCATCTCACTTATCTCTAAATTTCGGAGTACCCTGAGTTCCACTTCTTGATGGACTTCTCTTTTAAATCTACATTCATTTCTTAATTACATCATCTGATTATGGAGCTTTAAGTCCCAACTCCAGGCTGGCAATTCCCGTGTCTACATTTTCTTTTACATCTAGAGCTTAAACTTCTCCCCATACTGCTAGATATTGTGTCTCAAGTGCCAACAGGCATTTCAAACTCAGAGTCCAAGTCTGAACTTTGCATTACTCTTCAAACCAAGATCCTTTTCAATGATCCTGTTTCATCTAGTAGCAAATCCGTTGTTCAGTTCCTCAAAAACCCAAGAGTTATCCTTGAGTTCTCTCTCTTTTTTTTTTTTTTTTTTACATCATATCTTCCAGAAAATCCTGCTGTTTCAACTTTCAAAACATTATCAGAATTTGAGGATTGTTCATTATCTCCAACTGCTATCATTCTAGTTCAAGCTACTGTTACTTCTTGTTGGCTCAGAAGACAAAATCCAAATTGTCTAATGAATAACACTAGAAGGTTTGGCTGAGCAACAAGCGAAGGAGCCTGGGGGTGGGTGTGCTTCTTCTGCCCCACTTAAAGGGGCTTTTCCAGAACTCAACTTTTGTGGAGAAAAGGAAAAGGCTCTGCTCACCCTGACACCTGAGTGCCAGTCCCCAAAAGACATCTGGTGGCTAGCAACTGGTGTTTTTTTCTTTTCTTTTGATTTCTTTCTTTCTTTCTTTCTTTTTTTTGACGGAGTTTTGCTTTTGTCGCCCAGGCTGGAGTGCAGTGGCGTGATCTCAGCTCACCACCACGTCCTCCTCCCAGTTTCAAGTGATTCTCCTGCCTCAGCCTCCCAAGTAGCTGGGATTACAGGCGTGTACCACCACGCCTGACTAATTTTTGTATTTGTACTGGAGACAGGGTTTCTCCATGTTGGTCAGGCTGGTATAGTGTTTTTAGACAAGCTTTTGAACATCAGATTAATGTCTCAATCATGACTGTTATCTACACATGAGCTTGTTCTAATGTTGAAATCTAACAAGAGGAGATCAGAGGGCAGAGAACATGCAGTTAACTGGTGACTTGACAAAAGTTGTTTAAGTGGAACTTGGGGATAGAAATTTGATTGGAGTGAGATTAGAGAGAATGTTAGAGTCGGTTATCTATTGTTATCCCTTAGTTGAAAAGTTCTCCACTGCAACCTTAATCCCATACTAAGTGAAATGTCTTTGTCCTCAACCACCTAGCTGTGTACCTGGTTACTCTACATTATTGTAATAATCTCCCGACTTTCTGCTTTCATGGAGTCCCTCCAACCACCTCTGTATCAATCTCTTGCAGCTGGCTGAGAGTAAAGCAAAGTTCTTAAAATAATTTACAAGGCTCTGTAGATCTGCCCCCTTCACGACTCTCCCCCACACTCACACCGCTCCCAAATACTCTGGCTTTCTCATTGTTCACTGATCCAGTCAGTTACACTTCAGCTTCAAGGGTTTTATCCTTGAGGTTTTCTCTGCCCGGAATTCTCAGTTCTCTGAAGTCTAAATGGATTGCACCTTCATGCTTTAAGGCCCTCAACTTTTATGTCACCTTCTCAGTGAGAACCCAGTCTGAACACCTACCCGAATTGCAATTCAATTATCACTGACATGTTCTTTCCAGAGGCCCTTTCTGTATTAATTTTCTTTTTGGAAGTAACTACTAATAGACTTATATTTTATTTACCACCTTATTTGTTTTTCCTACTCATATGAACATGATAGGAATTTGTGTGTGTTTATTTTTTCACTGATGTATTTATAGAGATAAGGTGTCAGTAATTATTTGTTGAATGAATGAATGACTTTGTGGGGACTCGAGTCAACTTATAGTAAATTGAACAATGTCAGATGAAAATTTGAAAGGGCTGAGAGAATTGAACCCTCAATTTCCCTTGAAACTTCCTTACCAGCAAAATCAGACCTTCCCCCAAATTTAAGGAAACCAAATATTAATTTAAATAAACACTTTTAATTACTTAACATCAGAGGGAATTTCCTCCTAATCTTTATGGGAAAGGATATGAATAATGTAATAAAATGGAAGATGGTATATAAAGTTGTTTTAGGCTAAGTGTATCAATATGTGTTCAGTTACTTGAAATTTAGGAATTAAAATGTTAGCCCCAGTCCCTAGGATGGAACTTAACAGTTTGGTTTGTTGGTTAATGAAAACCTGTACTTAATAATGGTCTACAGTTAATGAGGTTAAGATGCCAGAATGTCTCTGGCATGCTATATAGAGAAAAGAGTCTGAAAGTTTAAAAAATGGAAATGTTGGAGTAAATGTGTCATGTTCATCCTGCTCAGAATCCCTAACCATATGAGCATTTGACTAACTAACCTGGTGAAGAGGATGTAGTAAGCTCTCTTTATACTTTAATGAGACACGTTTATACCAGAGTGCAGGCAGTAAACCCTGAGAAAGTTTAGGGGCTGCCATATCAGTGACTTCCTCCGGTGCTTGGGGAATGTGGGGCTATTCCTCCAAAATGAAAGACAACTTAATATATCTTGTATTGCCATTGGGGAAGAAAGAAGCCAAACTGTAATATGTTGGGGTTTTATTGAATTTTAAATTGTGCTGTTCTGTCTCATTTACTGGGAAATCTATAAAGCTGTCAGTTCCGAGTGAAACTCAGAGCAAGAAAAGGTTCCACAGCAGACCAAGTAAGAGATGCAAGCTGCTCTGCCATTATACCTCATGACACAGCACAGTTAATTCTGAAGACAATCTGTGTGGCAGATAGCAATGCTGAATGGGGCCTCTACCAAGCCCCAGCTGAACAGTTGAATGCAGAGTCCATGCCTCTTCCTCCTGTACATACTAGGCCCATATTATTCATAAAATCATTATGTTGGATATTAGCAGCAACATGTCATTGTGAAATAAAAATGCTATATGTAGGACCAGCCTCCAGAGTTTTAGACTGCACAAGTAGTTAACATAAGCAGACAGCTCAAACTCCCAAACACTCTTATGGTTTCACTGATTCTTACTTAATCCACACACAGGTGCTCATATTGAGTTCTTAAGTATCAGGAAACTGAAAAGGAAAAGCATAGGCCTGGTTGACAGATGTATTCACACAGTAGCACGTTTCATCTCGCAGTGCATAGTTGCTACATTACGACCCAACTTGGGGGGAGGTAGTAGAAGACAGTGGAGAAGAGAAATCTTTTCTTAAGCTGAATATCAAGCAGTACATCTAGTAATTGTCTTACATATATATTTTTTAAGTTGATGTATGGTATTGATCTATATTGATTCAGGGGCTGTGAGTAAGTCTTGTCTTGCTGGTAAATGAAATAATAATATTAGAATATTTGCAATAAGAAGGATTGGGAAGATATATATGGATGGGCATTCTAGGATGAGGAAAAGGGAAGAATTCATGTACTACTGGATACTTCCCAGAGTACCTATCACAGAAGAGACTTTCAATAATTGGGTAGACAAGATGAACCATCCTTTGATGCTATTCAACCTCATTCTTCAAGTATTCCGTTGCTTTCTCAACAGACTCAGGTATAAAGAGGATATACAGGTAGATATATGAGATAGGCATGGTCTCAAAAACATGAGCTTTCCCTCCTTAAGGCCAATTTGGCTACCACCTGTCAACTTGTCAACAGACGTTACAATTAGATTACTCTTGATCCCTTCCCTCAGGTGTGAGGCACTAATGTGTCTTCATGGAAATAAGTACATATGTTCTTTTTTTTTTTTTTTTTTTGAGGCGGAGTCTCGCTCTGTCGCGGACTGGAGTGCAGTGGCCAGATCTCAGCTCACTGCAAGCTCCACTTCCCGGGTTTACGCCATTCTCCTGCCTCAGCCTCCTGAGTAGCTGGGACTACAGGCACCAGCCACCTCGCCCAGCTAGCTTTTTGTATTTTTTAGTAGAGACGGGGTTTCACCGTGTTAGCCAGGATGGTCTCGATTTCCTGACCTCGTGGTCCGCCCGTCTCGGCCTCCCGCTGGGATTACAGGCTTGAGCCACCGCGCCTGGCCGGAAATAAGTACATATAAACTTGCCTTCTGTGTCTAAAATATTTTTCCCAGAATATTCAATAGTGGATTTACAGAATGCCTTATTTATGACCACGTTATCTTGCACATCATAGTCCCAACAGCAAACTTATTTTACAGTCGCAGAAATACCACAATGAGCTCAAGTGCAAGGGATTCACTGGTTTTGAAACAAACTCCTCACTCAGAGGAGAAAAGATTGATAAAAGAGTGTGATAGCCCATTGAAGATTCACTTACATCCTGCACTTACACTGTAATCTGTGATTGCAATCTCTCTTTAGCCAGTATAAATTTAGGAACCAAGAAGAAGTTGGGGTTCTTTCACTGATGTATAGAATAATTTATTGGGACAATTTACTGCTCGTTCCTGTAGCCTTGAGCTTAGTGGGTTTGTAGGTATAAATGGCCAAAGGAGGTGCACATATACTATAGTCATGGTTCCATTACATAGGAAGCTGAAACCACATCCTGCCTATTTGGGGCTTCTTATGCTACTGAAATAGGATTAGAGAATAAGATCAGTCTTTTGCTCAGAGTGCTTAGTCCCAATCATAAAGAAAAAATTAGTATGCATCTGCACCACAATGGAAACGGAAGATGAATCCAGAGGATTCACTAGTGTGCCTTTAATTATTCTCATGTCCAGTAATAATCATCAATGAAAACTGCATCAATGCAATAAAGACAGATCCACTGAAGATATGGATCCTAAAGATATTCGTATTTGGATTACTCTACTAGGTAGAGATGCTGTCAGAGGGTAAGATGTGCTGCTCTTTACAGATGAGATGTGGTCGGAGGTTAAGAAGAACATGGAATGGTTGTTGTAAGAATAAAGATAAAATTATTTGTTTAGGCCTAGTGACCAGGCACATAGTTGAACAATTTAGCAACTATGACTAAAGCTAATCATTCTCTTTTCCTTTAATTATCTGTTACATTATCTGAGAAACACAGATAATTATTTGTGTTATACTTTTGGTTCCATGGGGAAGTATAAATAAACTGAGATTATCCCTCAATGACAGTGTGTCTTCCCTGGGCTTGCTGGTAGCATTTTTTTTCCTCTGGGCAAAGATTGGGAACAGATGAAGACTGGAAAAAAAAAAAGTGGAATGTGGTTGATAATTCTATTTGTTCTTCTCCATTTTAGGCTGTTTTCTGAACTTTACTACTTGCTGTGTGTCTTCAGAGGCTTGCCCTTACAGTTCAACTTTGACTCCGTAAACTCTAGCTTTTAATCCTTGTAGTTGCTACTTCTCTCTACAAATGGTGTTCCTGTTGCGTGGGTCTAAATCAGACTAGGCTTTCATTTTTTACTCCTTGCTTTTTCATGGATGGCAAAAGATTACAAAGATTCAAGTATCTGGGTACCTCAATATTACCTTCTCCTTAATACCTGGCACACTCTTTAGAAGTTTATTCATTACATTGACTTCAGAATCCCACAAGCATGCTTCCTGTTTTCGATAGACTATGACTAATAACACCAGATTCATCAGAGAAGGAAGAATAAGAGACTGCTTCTGCTTCCACAGGAGCTGCACAAAAATTTAGGGATAAAAGGTTCTCAGGCTCACTTGAGTACCCAGATATACCCACCCCATGTCTTTCAGTTCTGCTTTTCCCCCATTCATACCCTCGCTTTACATAATATACTTGGTACAATTTCGTTTCCATCTTGACTGGTGATTCTGCCACCTGTGCAATTAGATTTTAGAACTAATTAACAACCATGTTTTCCCTGCAGCTTCAATAAGTACAATATTATTTTAAATGTTTTGAAGCTCTCCTGTTGCTTGCTCCCTATGCCTTGAATGTGGAGTTCAATGCTCTGAACTTGCTTTTCTGTAATTTATCCAGTGTCAGCAGAAGTGGTCATTCCGCCTTGCAATTTAAGTAAGCATCATGATTGTTGTGGTGAATAATCAAATGAATCTAAAGTCTTCCTTTTGATTGGCACTTTATTCCAAGCAACCATAGGTGATAATTCATGTAATCATAACACTCCTGCAAATCATTGATTAACAATATCCCACTCATCCAGGCAAGCAATTCATCTCAGAAATCCAACTTGAGGATTTTATCTTGGGACTACCCCTGGTTTCAAGAATGTCATTAGTTAATTCAAACCAGGAAAGCAAATGCTACTCTGAATATTTAAAACACAGAATTTAATTCAGGGAATCAGTTACATCGTTAATGGAATAACAAAGAAACTAACAGGAAAATGTGAAAGAATCCAAGGTGAGCAATAGCAGGAATCTTTTGCCGTTGCTAAGCTAGAGGGACAAAGAAAAAGAGTGTTGTTTTCAAAATTCAGGAGCCTGGATCATTCACTGGAACCAAGAGTCACTGGAGATCAGCCTTGGGGAAGCAGTTGCCAGCAATGGCACCTGACCCTGCTTAAATTCCTTGTGGCCAAATTCAACCAGAAGCCGCTTGACTCAGATGTCTAGAAAATGCAGCCTTGAATAGGTCAGTGTTTGTCTGACACTAATCTGAGCAAAAGAAAAGAGAGGAATCCCCTTGAGGTCAAACAAGCCAAGGGATGACAGAATGTTAATGGGCTTTGTAAAATTCCAGCTCACTTAGAAGAGAATTGAGATCTTACTTCCTAAAACTTGTCAGAATAGGTCTCAATCCAAGTCTTGACTTCTTCCTTCTCAATGTAATTGCACTTTTATCCAGTATGGGTTTGTAGAAAGTAAAAGTAACAATCCCAAGCAATTTAAGTAAATATAAGACTTGTTACTTTCAACCAGGTGAAAAAATTGTTAATACTTCTATGTTATTCAACCAAAAAATTGCTGCCGGTTTCTAAATATACACAAATGCTTTCCACAAGTACTTCTCCTTCTATACTTTAGCAAGTTCTTAAAAGAACTTGCATCTTACTACTTTCAGTTATAAGAGTTTTCAGAATCCATTCCCTACTGGTTAGATGATATATGAATCTACAAGTAAATGCTTCTGTGCGTCATTTCTTAGGCATCTATATAACTGGAAACCTGACACTTAAAATGGCCATTACTCAGTCCAATATGTGATGCATATGTGATGCTCTTTCAATCAATAGTTAACAAAGAATAGATTACATAAGTAACCCTTAGCTGAAAGTCTCAGATAGCTGTTGTCATTGTGGCCTTTGGGTAGAATTAACACCATCAGAAAAATAATGGATTTATATCTATGATCAGAACAACATACGTGTCTTCCATGTGTTGTGAAGGCAATTTCCTATTACCTCTTTTGACTAATAATCAGGACCTTTCCTTGCTTACCAAGATGACCTTATGCCAGAAATCTGAAGCTAGCTTTGTTATCTTCTGCATAAGAATGTCACAGCAGGATTTGGTGTATGTTTTTCTTTAAGCTTATAGACTGCTACATGTGGCCATTCGTAACAGTAAAATTTGAATGTTTGTGCTCAGCCTTGGAAGCATTCTGCCAATGGTTAATTTAGCTTATTTTATGTGAATATATATATTTTCTTTCTCTCTCCAAGAAACAATCTCTAGTTTTTACCAGCGAATACTCAAAAATAGTGATTCCATAACCTTCCTGCAGTTTATCCAAGTACCGTGAGAAAATTCTTTCTATTCTGGTGCCTTAGGCTAGATTCCTCTTGCACTATCTTCAGTAAAAAGAAAATTACAATTCATTGTTTTCTCATAAGCCAGAGTCAGTTATTGTTCCTTATCGCTTTTTTCTTTATCTTTATGTCAATTCTACTTTCAATCAAATGTATCTTCTGCTATTACTTTTATGTTAAGAAATATAACATTCTTACATAGACTCCATGTGTTTCATAAGTTTTGTGTTTTACACATGTATTTACTTTCTTCAAATTTTCTTCAAAATCTAAGATGTTACTTCTTTTTGCTTATTTCTCTTTTTCCTGCAGAACTTTGCTCATACCTTTACTATAAATAAACTTGGGTTCTGTTTATATATCTACTTCCTCACTCCTCTCAAAGAGGAAGGATGAGAATCTCTTATCAGTGTTTTGGTTCAAAGTGCTTTTCAGAGCCTGGCACAGACAAGAACTCAACAAATATTTGATTCACTAGATGAATGACTGTAAGCATAAATGTAGTGCTTACATGTAAGGCAGTATGAAACCGCTAGACAGAAACTGCCAGCTTCTATATCTGACCCATATTTAGCTCTATAATAAATAGTCTACAGGTAGACTTAGACCAGTGAGTTGGTGTTTTCTACATATGGTAACTCATTATATATATACATGTTTTTTCAACTAAAAATGAGGTAGTGATTTTCTTATTATAACAGAAACTCCATCCTACATTTACCTAAATCCTCCCATAATATACTATGAGATGCGAGTTAACAGTGAAAAATCTTATTTTGCCACTATTATTTTGTTAGTGACTAACAGTGCTTAAAACATAGCAAATGTTCAGTATTTGTTGCATTACTTAATAAATTAATTCTTATTTTTATAGATTATAGACTGTGTCCTTTCTAACAGATAAAATAACAGAGGAGTGAATAGAACAATAATTTATAGTGACCAAAATATAACTAAAAGTATATTTAGTAAACTTATATTCAGCTTCTGTTCTCAGTAATAAAGAAGATAATAGCTAATTATTTTTGATCATTTATAATGAGACCAGAAACAATAATTAGAACTTTATATAGATTGTGTTTTTAATCTCTAAACAAGTCTTAAGGTGGAGAGTCTCCTCTTTTATAGATAAGAGACTGAGAAAATTACCCTAAATTATACAGCTCATAACTGACCTTGTCATGATTTAAACAATGTTTGACTCAGTGCCCATGATCTTTACTATGCTGTTAACTCTCAAAGCATAAAGGGAACTTAATATTTTCAGTGAATGTTAATGTGCTGTAGACAAAAATACAGGCCCAACTATTCGCATTAGCAAAGTGAGTCAAGTTGAAGACGTTCTTTCATTTTATTTTATACATAAATATGTTTACTATGCTTTGAAATAAATTGTATTCTTCCACTATGCAAGGATGGCTTCTCGACCAAAGCAATATGTGCGCTTTCAACAAGCCTGCTATAGGATGGCATTGAACATCTCTAAGACACTCAGCCAAAACTAGGGCACAAAATGAATCCTCCCCTCAGAAATCACCCATTGTTTTAAAAGATGTGTTTGTGTATTTTCTCTCCTGAGGAAAAGCTTTACTAGCAACTTTAATTTTCCACAAAGAATCAATCAGAATTTCATTTCAGTTCACAGCTATATTATATAACTTTAAATTATTAAAAATCATTAACACATATAATGGGTGCATATTTTAAGAAAATTTGACTTATAATAGGCCATTAACTCAACATGTGACATTTACTATTTCCTCCCCAAATACTATTATTGTAGAAGTTAGATTATTTGTGAAATAATATGCAGTTATATTGATAGCATAAATCTGTAATAGACTGAAGAACATAGTCTGACTTTGCTTCAAGGAGAATAGTAAATATATCAGTTGTCTTATTTTATTTAATGCTTACCTATTTTTTCATTTCTTGATGTTAAGTTATATACTCGATTGTCTCTTCTCTCTCTCCCTCTCTCTCTCTCTCTCTCTCTCATTTACTCATTCTCTTTTTAAATTAAGACTACAGGTATGATATTTTTTAATGCAAAAAATCTGCAGATTTTACCTTGAACATGTTTATATCCTTAGAAAATACATGCCTTTCTTTAAATTAGGGGAAAAATGTTTCTTTAGAACTAAGAAAAGTATTACAGAACCAAATGTTTTAGGGAAGGGATATAATTTAGAAAGGTTTCTTAAAATGTACTGAAATCACAGCAGAGGAAAGCAGGTCTCCACATTCTCAGCAGGTTGCTTGTAAATCCAAATGACATGCAAGATGTATTGAAATATTCCGTGACGGACTCGCCACATTTACTGCGGCATTAATATAAGAAGCTCCTCCAACGGTTCACCTTCTTGCTTACTGATGAGTGGAATTGTTTGTGTCTCCACTGGGACTGTAATTGGCACTCACCCTTCTCTCAGCCTTTCAGAATATTGGCATTTCTTTTGAGGAAATTCTAAAGCAAAGGAGGAACTAAATGAGGGCAGGAGGATCTTTTAAATAGGTAACATCATCCATCAAGTACCAACTCTTCCAACATTCTCAAGATTTATTTGGGTAGCAGCTATTGTCTCTTGCACAATGGAAGTGACAGAAGTAATAACAATATTTTTGCATGTTGCTTCCTATCTTACCTATAGAAATTAGAGTCAATTTGCAGCTTTTTTCTAAAGCAATGCTTTCTGCCTCTAATTTCATCTGCTGTGAAAAATGATTCATCTTTTTTTGACCCATACATAAACTGCATTTATAGATCATTTTAATGATACAATAAGATTTTATTTTAACAAATTCTTTTTTAGTCAAGTTTTCTTATACATAATAATTTTCTACTTAAAACAAACTCTAACAGTATAATACCAAAATTGTTTATTGAACATTCAGATGCCAGTCAGTATGCTCAGCATTTTATACATGTTACCTCTTAATCCTAATATTCATTTATTTTAATATTATTGTCCTTATTTTACTAATAAAGTAATTGAGAATCAGGGAAACCAGGTGATAGTTTCAATAACTCATTTCTTAAAAAGTAATTGGGCAGGGTTTCAATCTAGACTACTTTGGCTCAAGTATTTGATCTCCAAGCCTGCATCTTGTTTTATTAAGAAGAGTATTTTTCACCCACGTATTTGCCAACTGAGAAGAAACATATTTCACAAAGGAATCTTGTTGTTTTAAAAATGTATTCTCCAGTGTTGCCTCTTATATGTCAAATATATTTTCCTTAAAAACATTTTTAGTTTGCTTTGCATTCCACTACACACTATTAAATACCCATAAAGTTGTTTATATTTCATTTTAACCCTTGTGTTTATTGTAAGATCAGTAATGATGATGCCTCTTTTACTCCTGATTTTATTAAACTATATCTTCTCTCTTATTTGCTTCATCAACCAATTTTGAATACTATGTTGATCTGTTTCAAAGAAAAAAAGCAACATTTGGTTCATTGTTTTGTTCGTTTTGATTTGTTTTCTATTTTATTGATTTCCACTGCAATATTTAGATTTCCTTTCTTCTTCTTGCTTGGAGTTTAGTTTGTTTATAATTTTGTTCAAGAATACTACATATACTTGCTAATTTTTATATTGTTTTAGCTATTACTGAAAACTGGTGTACTAAAGCTTCCAAATCTTATTGTTGCATTTTTAAATTCTTCCTTCATTATGTCAGTTATTAATCCATAAATTTGGGGGCTCTGTTTTTCTCTGAATATAGGTCTCTAATCACCATATCTTCCTGATGAATTGTTTTTATTATTATAACATCCTCATCTTTGACTCCTTTAACCTTTTTCTTTGTTTTAAAGTCAATTTGTTCTATTAGCACAGCCATTCTTTTTTGTCATTCCTGCTGGCATGATGTATTTCTCTAAACTTTTACTATTGATGTATTTATTCCTTTGAATCTTGCAGATGATATGATATAATGTATGACTTTTTTTTTTTTTTTTTTGAGATTGAGTCTCACCCTGCCACACAGGTCGGAGTGCATTGGCATGATCTCAACTCACTGTAATCTCCGCTTCCTGGCTTCAAGCGATCCTCTTGCCTCAGCCTCCCAAGTAGCTGGAATTACAGTCATGCACCACTGTGCCAGGCTAATTTTTGTATTTTTGGTAGAGACGGGGTTTTGTCATGTTGGTTAGGCTGGTCTCGAACCCCTGACCTCAGGGATATGCCCACCTTGGCTTCCCAAAGTGCTAGGATTACAGGGGTGAACCACCGCACTCGGCCTGTATGGCTTTTCTGTAAACTGTACCTGAAAATCTGCCTTTGTATTGGTTTTTAAATATGTATATTTAATGTAATTATTTATAAAGTAGGATTTATACCTCCCTTTTTTTTGGCGTTTGTATCATGTATTTATTTCCCTCTGTACCTTCATCACTGTGATCTTTTGTGTCAAATAAATATTTTATAGTGAAATATTTTTGTTCATTTTTTGGGTTATTTTCATAGTGGTTGTCCCTGTAATTACAATATATTTCTTAGTTTATCATTTATTTTAGAATAATAAAATTTAATTCTAGTAAATATACAAATTTTTTGTGATATAGTTCTATGTTCCACCTCCTTTGTGTTATTATCATATATGTAATATATATCAACTTTAAGCTGTATAAGTCCAACGATATAGTTTTATAATTAGAGTTTCATGCAACTTCTAAAAAATTAAGAGAAGAGAGAACAAGATGTATTTTTTCTATCTTTTGTATTTATTTACATTACCACCTTTATTGGTGCTCTTCATTTCTGTGTATGGATGGACATTATGACCTGGGACCATTTCCTGTCAGCATAAAGGAATTGCATATATTTTTTAAAGACCTAACTGCTAGCAATGGATTATCTCAGTTTTGTTTATCTGGGAATGTATTTCACCCTCAGTTTTGAAAACTATTTTTGCTGAATATAGAATTCTTGGTTAGCCATCATTTTTTCCTTTCAGTACTTTAAATATGTCAGTATTCTGTTTTATGAACTTAATCATTTCTGCTGAGAAGGCAAATGTTAATCTTAGAGTGGTTTCCCTATCATTTTTTATTTGTCGCTTTCAAGATAATATCTTTGTTTTTACTTACAAATGTTTTGCCATAATATGCCTATGCATAGATATTTTGTTTCTATCCTATGTACTATTCAGAGTCCTACTACTGAGGCAAAAATAAAAGTGATTAATAGTATAAAAATAGTTACATGTAATATATAAAGATACATTACCAATACATTTATATACTTTTGTAAAATGATTGTAGTGCATAAAATACTACTAATGAAAAATGATGAACTACAGAAACACAGTTGTGGCTGGAAAAGATCTCTTGCAAAGATAGCTGCAATCAGAATTGGGGAACCTGGGCCCAGCACTGTGACTCTGGGTATTCTAGATTTCACATTCCACTAGCCAGTTACATAATAGACTTTGTGCTTTGTTACACTGGAGTGGCCCTATAACCTTTGGAAATGTCTGAGTCAGAAAGTGATCTTTTTTTTTTTTTTGAGACGGAGTCTTGCTCTGTCGCCCAGGCTGGAGTGCAGTGGCGCGATCTCTGCTCACTGCAAGCTCCCCCTCCAGGGTTCCCGCCATTCTCCTGACTCAGCCTCCTGAGTAGCTGGAATTACAGGCGCCGCCACCACGCCCGGCTAATTTTTTTGTATTTTTAGTAGAGACAGGGTTTCACCGTGTTAGCCACGATGGTTTCGATCTCCCGACTTCGTGATCCGGCCACTTCGGCCTCCCAAACTGCTGGGATTACACGCGTGAGACACCGCGCCCGGCCGAGAAAATGATCTTTTAACAGAAGGCATCGCTTTCTGAGACTCACTTTCTTCAGGGCAAGAAGTTTTACTAGTATCTGAAGCAGATATTAAAGCTAAGGAATTCATATCCTTTGGACATTGCTGGCTCTAATCAGGGTTCAAGTTTTGCCAAATGCCTATTCTTTTCCAGATATGATGAGTTGAAATGTATAGAAATCTAGATGTACAATGGAAAAGATTTGGGAGTAGCAGGTAGGAGTTTACATATTTCACTTTGGACTTAACAATATGTTAGCTGGATTGAAAAGAAAAACTGTAGTGTTTAAGGAAAACTGAGGCAGAATGAAATGACTGCTACATAGAGGTATAAGTCAAGTTCTGTGCAGGAAGAAATGACTGCATCTGATGTGGGATAAAAGGAAAAGCTTCAAGGAGGATATGGCATTTGAGTTTACTAGGTTTGGATTGGGACAAAACAGAATTTCATGATATAAGAGGAGCATAAAGGCACAGAGCTTTGTTGGGTACATATAGCTGTAGTTAGACATAACAAAAAGTAGAGGTTATTATAGAAGCTGGAGAAGCAAGCTTACTTGGAAGTTAGACAATAGATTAGAATTAGATCATGGGACGTGTTTGTTATTTATTTAATTCCTTGAGGTGTAATTGAGGGAGTGATAGTATTTGAATTATATTTTAGGATAATAATTTTTGAAGTCAAGTAGTATAATAAAGGAGATTAGGGACTTCTTATTTAATGGATAGAGGAAGGAATGAACGTCGTGGACTATCTATTTTGAACCCACCATAACTTACAACACTTATTGAAGAACACTTTGCACTTCTC
Source organism: Piliocolobus tephrosceles (assembly GCF_002776525.5). NCBI lineage: Eukaryota > Metazoa > Chordata > Mammalia > Primates > Cercopithecidae > Piliocolobus > Piliocolobus tephrosceles. The sequence goes on from NC_045435.1 coordinate 14,060,961, forward strand.
AAAATTACCTTTCATACACAATTCCAGATTTCATGGATGAGAGGACTCTCCTTTCAAAGCAGAACAAAAAAGAAAGCTGTTTTCCTCAAAAAAGAACTGCAGCCAGAAGCATCAGAGTATGTAAAATTCATAGCAGTTTCCTAAGAAGCTCTTGCTAACCACCTGCTTCTCTGCTGCAGAATGAGACGGGTGGTGCAAGCTTTTCAAGGATTTTTGAGTATGTGACAGCTTTCTTCCAAACTTTTAATAATCACTTTCAAGATCAGATTAAGCTCGTCAGTGTTTTATTCCTCGGCCTTCAGTGGCATCAACACTACTTTGGGCACTGGCTTCCTAATTTTTATCCCGGGAATATTTCCCAATAATCATGAAAGCCCTTAATTAGACATTAAACCTTTATACTCAGAAAATATTGAGTGCTTCTGTTTTCCTGGCTTAACACTGACTGGTGACATTTTTTGTATAGTAGGCCTAACAGAATCTGAAAAATGATACTATGGAACTAGCTTTTTAATCTTATTAGATTTGAATTTAGTAATGGACTCATTGTCAGTGAAAAATGGAAAGTACAACACAGATTATCCTTAGCCTGTAGTTGTAAAAGAGTTAACTAAATCATCACATATAGCTAAGTACTTATATAAGGAAAACTATGGGAGAACAGGTAATTGTAGCAATACAAGATAAGGGAGGAAAACAGTACAAGAATTGTGGAATGGGCTGGCATCTTCTAAGTGCAGTGGAAAACCTGAAGAAGGAAAATGACAGACTCACTGCTTTGAATTTCCAGTTTAAGGCCAGGGATCAGAAATAATTTAGTATAGTTTCACAGCTAACATTTGTGAAAACCAAATCTAAAGTCTAACCATTTTGGCAGCTGTATTATTTAACAGAGAAATCAATTCACAGTCTCATCAGTTCTTTTTCATTGGGTATTGGTTTGGAACAAGTAGAATCCTGAGAATAAGAATGGAACATGTGGCAGGTGTTGATAAATCTGAATACCTTGACTTCTCTTATGGTTTGAACTGTGTTCCCCACCACATTCATATGTGGAAGTCCTAACCCCTAGTACCCGAGAATGTGACCTTATTTGGAAATAAGATCCTTGTATATTTAATTCATTAAGATAAGGCCAATTGGTAGGCCCTAATCTGACTGATATCTGCATGAAAAGAAGAAATGCCATGTGCACATGAGGTGGAGATCAGAGTGATGCATCTACAAGCCAAAGAGCACCGAAGATTGTCAGCAAACCACCAGAAGCTAGTAGAGAGGCATGGAACAGATTCTCACAGCCTTCAGAAGAAGCCAACCTTGTTGTTGATAGCTTGATCTTGGAGTTTTAGGTTCCAGAACTGTGAGACAACAAATTTCTGTTGTGCAAGCCACCTAGTTTATGGAACATTTTTAGAACAGCTCTAGAAAATGATACAAATGCCATTCTTCAAACCAACCAAGGCCAACCAGGAACTCTGCTAGGAGATGATCAGATCTACAATGTTATTGTAGATAACAACTGCCCACGCATTCGTCATAATCTTCTTTATGGTAACACCAATCATAATTGGAGGTTTCGGCAACTGGCTAGTCTCACTGATAACTGTTGCACCCGATATGGCATTCCCTCTGATAAATAACATGAGCTTCTAACTTCTCCCCTCCATCTGTACTTTCATCCTCAATAGTAGAAGCCAGGCACTGAACAGTTTATCCCCCTTTAGAGGAAACCTAGCACATGCAGGAGCCTCTGTGGATCTGACCATCTTCTCACTCCACTTGGCAGGTGTTTCTTCTGTTTTAGGGGCCATTAACTTTATTACCACAATCATTAACATAAAACCCCCAGCCATATCCCAGTATCAAACACCCCTTTTCATCTGATCACTCCTCATTATAGCAGTCCTTCTACTCCTTTCTCTCTCAGTCCTAGCCGCCAGCATTTTTGTGCTATTAATTGACTGTACCCTCAACACTACTTTTTTGACCCTGCAAGCAGGGGTGACCCTATCTTGTATCAACATTTATCCTGATTCTTTGGTCTCCCTGAAGTGCATATCCTTCTCCTACCAGGCTTCAAGATAATCTCCCATATCGTAATGTATTCTTCCGGAAAAAAGGAACCATTTGGGTATATGGGCATCGTATGAGCCATGATATCAATTGGCTTCTTAGGACTTATCGTATGGGCTCACCATATATTTACAGTAGGAGTAGACATAGACACACCATCATACTTCACCTCCACTACCATAATTATTGCTATCCCTCTTGGCGTCAAGGTCTTTGGCTAATTAGCCACACTGCATGGGGGTTACATCAAATGATCTCCTGCAATATTCTGAGCCCTGGAATTCATCTTCCTTTTCACAGTAGGAGGTCTAGTCTGCATTGTACTAGCTAATCCATCACTAGATTCTATCTCACATGATACATATTATGTTGTAGCCCATTTCCAGTACGTCTTATCAATAGGCTTGTTATTCGCCATCATAGGAGGCTTTGTCCACTGATCCTCCAATTTTCAGGTTGTATACTTAATCAGACCTATGCTAAAATCCACTTCACCATTGTATTTAGAGGTGTTAATTTAACCTTTTTCCCATAGCACTTCCTCAGCCTATCTGGTATGACCTGACCTTACTCCAATTATCCTGATGCATCTGCTGCATGAAATATTATCTCATCCGTAGGCTAATTTGTCTCACTAACAGCAGGTATATTAATAATCTTTATAATCTGAGAAGCCTTTGCTTCAAAACAAAAAGTTCTAACAATTGAACATTCATCTACTAATTTAGAGTGGCTTTACGGCTGTCCGCCACCTTACCACACATTCGAAGAGCCAACCTATGTGAAAATCTAAACAGGAAAGAAAGGAATCGAACCTCCAGAAACTGGTTTCAAGCCAATCTCATAACCTCTACGACTTTCTCGTTAAGATATTAGTAAAATCATTACGTAACTTTGTGCAAGTTAATTTATAGGTTAAATCCTATATGTGTTAATGGCTCATCCATTTCAAGTAGGCCTTCAAGACGTATCCCCTATTATAGAAGCACTGCTCACTTTCCGTGACCATGCTCTTATATTTTCCTAATTAATTCCCTGGTCCTCTCTATTATCTCTCTGATACTCACAACAAAATTAACTCATATTAGCACCATAGATGCCCAAGAAATCGAGGCTGTCTGAACTGTCTTACCTGCCATTATCTTAATTCTAATTGACCTCCCATCCTTACATACTCTGTACATAACAGATGAGGTTAACAACCCTTCTCTTACCGTCAAAGCAAATGATATTGAAGCTATGAACATACAAACTGAATAATGAGGCTTCGATTCTTATATAGTACCAAGAGCAGGCTTAAAGACGGGAGAACTTCTACTCTTCAAAGTTGACAACCGAACAATTTTCCCAATAGAGATCCCCATCCGTATATTAATCTTATCTGAAGACACCCTGCACTCATGAACTATCTGCTCACTGGGCCTCAAAACAGATGCAATCCCTGGGCGCTTTAATCAAACTACCTTGACAGCTATATGATGAGGGCTTTACTATGGACAGTGCTCAGAAATTTGTGAGTCTAACCACAGTTCTATACCTATTGTCCTAGAATTAATCTCCTTAAAATACTTCGAAACCTGATCCACATCTGCACTATAACGTAACTGTAAAGCTACCCAGCATTAACGTTTTAAGTAGAAGACGGAAGTGATCTATACCTCTCTTCAGTGAATGTCTCAACTAGATACTTCTACACGATCCATTGTTATCCTGTCAACAGTCATACCCTTACTCTCCGTTTATGCAGTTAAAATGATCAAATTTCATTTATCATACCCCCCCAACACCAAAAATAACCAAAACACAAAACATAAAGCCCCCTGAGGATTAAAATGAATGAAAATCTATTCACCTCTTTTACTACCCTGACAATTCTAGGTCTACCTGCAGTAGTATTAATCATTTTATTTCCCACCATACTATTTCCAACCTCCTTTCATCTAATTCAACAAAGATTAGTTCAACTTGTACTAAAACAAATAATAATTACCCGTAACATCAAAGGATTAACCTGATCCCTTATACCAAGCTCCTTAATTCTCTTCCTTGCCTCAACCAATCTCCTCAGGCTTCTACCCCATTCATTTACAACAACTATCCAATTGTCAATAAATCTAGGTATAGTAATCCCCTTATGAGCAGGTGCAGTAATTACAGGCTTCCATTTTAAACCAAAAGTCTCCTTAGCTCACTTTTTACCACAAGGCACACCTATGCCACTTGTCCCTATGCTAGTGATCATTGAAACTATTAGCCTATTCATTCAACCAATGGCATCAGTTGTGTGATTAACAGCCAACATTACAGCCGGACACCTACTAATACATTTAATTGGAGGAGCCACACTAGCACTATCAACTGTTAGTCTTCTCATTATTCTAATCCTACTGACCATTCTCAAATTTGCCATAGCCCTTATTCAGGCTTATGTCTTTACACTATAGTAAGCCTTTATCTATAAGATAACACGTAATGACCTACCAAACACATGCCTACCATATAGTCAAACTCAGCCCCTTACCACTAACAGGAACTCTCTCAGCTCTCCTAATGACACCTGACCTAGCCATGTGATTTCACTTTAACTCGATCACTCTTTTAACCTATACCTAGTATAGGTTATCTTATCTACCAGATTATTGAGGACCTCCTATGCATCCTGTTGGTGAGTATCCAATTAATTTGTGTCTTTGCCTGCAGAAGCAGCCTTCCTTTTCTGACTGAGGATTTTAAACTTCTCTTTACAGAGATAAAAAGAGTACCTACATTATTAAAAACAATTATGTTTAGGCCACAAATTACACTGTAAGATGCCACCATTGAAAACAGCTTCCTGAATCCAGTGGGGAATAACAGAATCTTTGAGATGGAAAGAACAACGGCAGTACTTCACCTTCAGAAACAAGACAAGCTTTGTTACTATAGCATGACTGGAATAGTAGTGAGAAGGATTTTACCCAAAGAAGTACTTGTGGTTACTTATTGATAGTCATCACTGTGACTGATACTTGTGTATTTACTAAACTGTTGTCTTATTCATTCAGCAGTGGCCCTAGGAGGTAACAGTATAAGTAATCCTCCCAGTCAGCAGAGCTTTAAACATTAATTTTGAGTGTTCACTGTCTGGAAGAAATAGCCAGAGACACATATCTACATAATTTCATGGACAGTGACTAATGATGTGGATGAATTTTAGAGGAAAAAAAAACAATACTAGTGACATGTTCTAGAGTAGAAATATTAGAATGGACCTTTCGTAAAGGCACAAATTAATTGCATCCTCACAAACAGGATGCATAGGAGGCCCTCAATAATCAGGTAGATAAGATAACCTATACCATGTATGCCAGCCTGTCCTCTTTACCAGCCACCTCAGGCCTTGCTTGACATCAGAATGTTTTCACTAGTGGAAATAACAAAGGTTCGTTTGAAAAGGAAGGTGAGATGTTCACCTGTCTTTTAGTCACATTAATCTTTTATGCAATTGAATCCAGAGGTAAAGGAAAGGTTTACTATCTTGGCAAGGACCACTTAAAATAGAGATTTATAAATACGTAATGGGAGCCAATGTGATGGTTTTTAATATTCAAAAGTAAAAGCTAATGCAAAGTACAGAAACCCAACCCAGGCAGGACCACTAATAACACAGATCCTTCATCCATAAAGGCACAGTCACCATACCAGGTAAAACTCCCTGGCATGCTAAGATGGTGGCTAAAATCAAGATGATCAGAAAATGGTTAATGGAAGAAAGAAGTTGCAAATACCATCCATGGCCATGTATCCAGTTTCATGAATGTGCTCTTACTATAGATTTAATTATTTTATTTAATAGTTATATATTTGCATACATTAGTTTTTCCATTTTAACTTTTTCCTTGTATTGAATATAAATGCATTAATATTAGTTCAGTATTTCAATGTTTCAATTATAAATATGTCTATATCCACATATGTATATGTAGATACATAGTTTTGTAACTGATTAGAGGATAAATAAACTTCACACTGAGATGTATGAATGGCATATCAGACTTTGTATCTCCTCTTTCAAGAAGAGGATGAAAAGTCTTCAGTTATGTGGGTAGTTATAGCACATCAACCTGAAGCTTATTCAAAATTTTAAAATGAAAAAAGCAATGAACAGAAAAAATAAATTGTCAGGTTGTCAGTTTTCAACTTGACATTATTACTGTCCTTTTCCCAGTCTCCTCTGCGTGTTAGGAACTATATTAGCTAGAGATGTCTTGTTTTATTCAAGGTTAATTTGCTAATGAAGGGGACCCAGTCCAAAATATGAAAGACAGAAAAGAAGAGATCAAATGTAGCCATATGCATGGAGATTTGAGATTCTCAGTGGCTTCCCACTTTTCACTAAGCACTCTTTGCTTTGTGGCTAATGACTAAGATAAGAGGTGAAAGCTTCATAGAAATTCCTGAGAATTACAGGAACTTTCTAGTAAATCTTTGAGAACAACGTACGATCACCTTGATGCTTTAAAGTGAGCTTTCCAGTGTATGCTTATTTAATGTTTGGCGGTAGCTTACCTGATTTTTAATAGACGTCTCATTAATAGTCCGCCAGTTCTTACAACAGTCATCTAAGTTTATATTAAACCATTTATATTTTACATACAGTGTATGTATGTTTTTTAATCAAGTTTTTTAATCAAGTCCTGAATTATAAAGTGAATAAAGTCTGGACCAGGAAAATGGGCATACAAAAATATGGATTTCCACTTTACATAAAACATATTGTTTATTTATTGAATGGATAAGAATATGAGTAGAATATGATGAGTTAAAGTTAATCATACTTTATGATGTTGTTTGAGGAATATATTTATAATGTGTGCATTATGTGCAGTTTTTTTATATTATGACTCATGCAACAAAAAGCCCTGAAGTTCAGCAATAAGGAAATGCTCTCATCTAAATTAACTATTAATAGGGAAGTTTTCCTGTAGATAAATCTGAAGTCTTACATTCTATGTAACGGATTAGAAATACCAAATTTATAATTTTGTTTTTATTTTAAGACTGGTACCAGATAATCCCAGCATTTTGGGAGCCCGAGGTGGGCGGATCACCTGAGGTCAGGAGTTCAAGACCTGCCTGGATAAATAGTGAAGCCCCGTTTCTACTAAAAATACAAAATTAAAAAAAAATACAAAATTAAAAATAAATAAAAAAATTAAAAAAATAAAATAAAAAAAATAAAAATACAAAAACTTAGCCAGGCATGGTGGCGCAGGCCTCTAATCCCAGCTACTCGGGAGGCTGAGGCAGGAGAATCACTTGAAACTGGGAGGTGGAGGTTGCAGTGAGCCAAGATTGTGCCATTGTGCTCCAGCTTGGGCAACAAGAGTGAAACTCCATCTGAAATTTTTTTTTTTTTTTTTTTTTTTTTGAGACGGAGTCTCGCTCTGTCGCCTGGGTTGGAGTGCAGTGGCCGGATCTCAGCTCACTGCAAGCTCCGCCTCCCGGGTTTATGCCATTCTCCTGCCTCAGCCTCCCGAAAAATCTGGTACCAGAATATTTTTCCATAACTGTTCATAAAACTTTATTTTATTCTGCAAAGCCCTCATTGACAGTAGAACTAAAATTAGTAGGAAATTTATGCAGAAAAATTTACTCAATTTTTAGTATACCTTGGGAGTTAGCATGTTAAGTAGTAAAATATCTGCATTATCTTAGTCACTATTACTGTTGCTTGCTATTATAAACCTGTTTTAATTAAATGTCTTATCGTTATGTTACATATTTATGTACAATGTAAATTAATAATTTTAGCTTAATTCTCTTAGAGTCTATGCCCATATGAAATGAGATTAGAGCTTTAAATGTCATGATGCCCAGATGCAATGGCCAAGAAATATTCAAAATAAATCTATAAGAAGAGAATAAAGACCTCAATATAAAAAAGCATACTGCAGCAATATGCTTTATCTAGATTGCTTGCAGGACTATGTAGCTAAACTTATTTATAATTTTTTTATTATACTTTAAGTTCTAAAGTACATGTGCACAATGTGCAGGTTTGTTACATATGTATATATGTGCCATGTTGGTGTGCTGCACCCATTAACTCGTCATTTACATTAGGTATATCTCCTAATGCTATCCCTCCCCCCATTTTTTAAGAAAACCATTGAATTATATAATGAAGAGCAACCGAAATCAGAAAACATGGAATGAGGTAGGCACTAGAAAAAAATGGTTAAATTTTGTATTGTCTTTCAGCATTCATTTTACAAATCTAAATTATTTTCAAAAATTGTTTTAATATTAATAAATTATTTATTGGCTAGTTTTTATTAGCATGACACAGATTATAGATATAATCTTGCACAGAGGATAAGGTTGGTAGTTTAATCAATAACAAAGAAGTGCTGTGTACTAAATTTACTTACATAAACAAACCAATAACTAACATTTACAAGAAAATTATGAATTTTAGAAACAGTAATTTTAACAAGTCTATTAGACACCCTCTGAAGAACAAGAACCAGCAAGATACATAGTCTTATCAATGACTGTGACACTATAATCTAATTTAAAATAATTGAATTATTAGGGTCAATTGAAGACAATGCGATTTTGGGTGATAAACTATAATCCATTCATTAAAGTCAATTAGTAACTAAGACAGTAATAACTACCTTCAAACAAATGGCTATATTGATTCTTATTACAAGAGTTTAACAGAAAATCAAAGACATCAAGTGCAATAGCACTTAGAGATAATTCACAATTTCTAACGTAGTCAGAAATGAAATCCTCTCATACTTAAATTGTTGCTACTAAATGTAAGGTGCTCAGAAAAGAGCATTGAAAAATAAACAAATAATATATATGGAGAATCTTCTAGGTGGTGGTGTGCAACATATTACTATCATGTCTAAAACAATTATAAATGAACTTTGAAACCATTATGCTAAGTGAAATAAGCCAGTCACAAAAGAACAAATAATGTATAATTCCACTTATTAAAGGTACTTCGAGGAGTCAGATTTATTGAAACTCAATGTAGAACACATGGTTGACTAAGGAAAGAGGCGAATAAAGAATTACTGCATAATGGGTACAGCTTCAGTTTGGAAAGATGAAAAACTTTCTGGAGATAGATAGCAGTGATAGCTGCACACAATGTGAATATACTTAATGTCACTAACTATACCCTTAAAAATGGTTAAAATAACAAATTTTATGGTATGTATATTTTACCACAATTTTAAATAAATAAATACATAAATACAATTATAAGACATTAATCCTATTTTCAAACAGTAGGTAATCTGTTCAGGATACAGGACAAGGAAAGTCCAATAAGGAGGAATGATACAGGCAATGATATAAGACAGCACCTGCAAACCTGTCAAATAATTGATACAGAATTTATTTCTCTTTTACAGGCATACCTGGCTACAGCTGTTGCTAAAGTACTCATCACCAATGGGCTTGTTGCATCTGCAGCCTTTGGAGCCTCTATTTAGGTTGTCTCTGATCTTGTAAAAAGATGTCCTAGCTTACCTCAGTGTTCTATACGGTTCTACTGGTTTTCTGCACGTCATGAAATGAAAAGTTTGGAAAGAATTGTATACTAAGTGTTAGAAGTTTAGAAGAAGAGGGATCTCTATGGTTCGGAGTAGATTTGTGAAACTATGTAAACAAGAAGATATTTAAAAGAGATCCTAAAATAAGAGTATGGTTTTCATAAGCATTCTGGTTTCTCAACTTGCTGGAAATAGATAGGAGGTAAGAAAGTATCAGGTACGTGCAGGACATAATGACAAATAAATATGATAATAGCACAAAATGATACTACACACGAACAGTGGGAGATGAATTTGGAAATCAGGTTAAGGAAAGCTTTGGAAGACCCGCAAATGCTGGGTGAGAGTAGGTAAAAGGGAGGCATTGGAGATTTAATCTCTGATTTTTGAGTTCAGTTGTCTCCTTGAATTACCAGGTAATGGCTCTGAAAATAATATTTCTCAATAGACTCTTTCTCTCTTAGTTTTAATATAGAGTGAATGTTTTGACTTTTAAAGGAAGTATTTCACTTAAATCTAATAGAATTTTACCAAGATCTAAGAATATTTTTTTGTAATGTATATATGTGTATAGTTTTAACATGTACAAATCTTTGACAACTAAAGAAAATATTTAGTTTATGAGATCTAAACAACTGAAGAAAATGTGTGGAAATTTCAGCTATTACTTTTGCATGTACTACTCAGTCCTCTACAATATTTTATCTCTATAAAAAGTTGTATATAATAGATTTTTAAAAACCCTAAAAGCAGAGATCTGATGCAGCAAGTATTTCCCATTTCTGAGTCACTTTATGTGATTCTTCTTATAATTCTGTTACATTTTGCTGAAATCTCAATTTAATGAGTTGTATAGGGACTGAGATGAGATAGTTTCTCTGCTAACCTGACCTAGTGTTTAATCACAATGTTTTAGCCACATATTGCAATTTTTAAAAAAACACTACCATTTTCTGAGACCACCTTGAGCTGATCATTGGAAGTCCCTGTACCTTATTATTGTATGTCATTCAAGTGTCATGACTGGAGTAGCCTCTGAGTTATATGAAAAATGTTACTTCTTGAGACATCATATATGATTTATGATGATTGTTTTTTCTCCAATTAACTATATTCTCCAGGGAACTGAACATGAATCAGTCCTCAAATCACCAGGGGCCTCTGAAACAGAGGCAGGAGAACCTTGAGCTCTTCGCAGCTGGCAAAATCACTTCTTCCCAAGCGAAGATACATCACAACTGGTGCCAGCAAAGCACATATTTCTAAATGTCCTTAAACATTGTTAGGTTACCTACTCCAGTCATGACACTGAAAAGGAAAATTCATAAACTAGAAGGCTCAGGCAAGTGGATTCACAATAAAATGATCAAGATCTGGAGTCATGGTATTGGTAATTTGAATACCTAGTCATACTTCCTAAGATTATTTTTTCTATGCTCACGAGCTATCAACAACCTTTCCATTGTCCTAAAAGTATTCTGAGCCCAAATCAAATACAAATAAGGCTGCTAGTAACAAATTTATTTACAATTAACTGAGGGCTTATGAGGGTACGATGATACTAGGTGTTGCAGCAAGAAATTTTAAAAAGTCATACTGTCTGTGTTATTTTGAAATTAACAGTTTACAAAACTTAAATATGTAATTTGTAAGTCTGTAAATTGAAAAATTAAGCAAACATTTTGAAACATAAATTATTATTTTTCGTGATTTTTGGATAATTGTTTTAATGTGACAGTAACTGACAGCAATGACTACAAGTGTGTAAGTATACACACATTACGTTTTGAAACTGATTTGATTTGTTACTCTAATGATGTTTACCTATTAAAAGTTAATTTTTAAAATTACATTGCCGACTTTCATTTTAGGAAGGGACTTTATTCTACAACATGCTGATAGTAATTGGCCGCTCAACTTTTATAGCATGCTTCCAGTGACAGGAAGTAACTAATGGTAAATTAGATATTTCCCAATTTAATAACTCAAATATAGCTTTGTTCTGAGAAAACTTTGCTTTCCTATATCTACTAATTATTGGTCCTAGTTCTAGGTCCTCAAGCTATCTAAATCAAATCTAGCCTCTCTCTCGCAGGCATTGGCAAAATGCTTCTCTTAGGTATGTATTTCTGGTCCCTTTGGGGAAGAGTGGGAGTTCCAAACAAACAAAAAAAACCCAATGAGTGGCTAATGTGATGGGTAGAAATATAGAGAGGGTTTGAGGATAGAGGGAAACAATTTGATAAAGATTAGCATGGGAAACTGACAGGTGGAAAAATATATTACTGTTGTCATTTTCAAACTGAATTACATAGGAATATATAGCTGTTTGTCAGGCAATATCAACCATAAGACATAGCTAGTGCTCAGCTTTCATGAAGGCTGTCCTGAGTTCCGATCCCATCTAAACTTATTCCTGAAATTTTATTCCTCTTCCCTTTCTTTCGGATGGTAATTTCTGGATGTTAATTGTAATTCTCACTTTTGTTCACTAGGAAGGGATATTTTTTACGTCTTGTGCTTTCCTTTCCCCAAAGGTTGGGAATAGTTTATTTGCCACTTGCCTCCAGTGTTGCCACTAAGCTCTTCTGACTCGAGTTTCAGCTCCTTCGTGCTAAAAGAAAACCTTTGTATCTCCAAATAATATTTGCCTCCTAACTTACCTATTTTGACCTTCACAATGTAGTGTTTTCCTAGGAAATAATGCTTCCCTGTCTAAAAATTTCGACCAAGTCCCCCAAGGGCAACGCTGGGAGCTAGTAGTGTGTGAACATTGATGTCACACTTAGCCTTTCTTACCAAAATGGAGCAAGACATCATCTCTATCCTATCTCAGAGGGAGATTTCTGGCTTATAAAGACTCATTTCCTAGAACCTAGATCAGCCCTCAAATCCAAGTCGGCTTAAAGGATAATAACAATGATGCTATTCAAAGGATTAGTTCCTAAATTCTCTTCCCTACTGTTCTCAGAGAACCTAGAGACAATCATATAAATAGAATCAATATATTGATAGTTCCAGATTGCTGACAAGGAAAATAAATTAAGTTTCCATGTGAGTTTGTTGCATTTCATATAGGAGCCAGGATAAAATACAATTATTAATTTTCTTGTCTACTCATTATCAACACTTAATATTAACTTTGAACGTAACATTGTGATTTACAGATTACTTTTCACGTAATTCTGCTCTTTCAAATAAACATGACCATAATTAATAAAAGCTTATTATAATATTGTATAGGCTGTATGGTACCTGTTATTGCCATCTAACATACTCCATAATAATAGATGAAGCCATAATTTAGATGATTGACAAATTGCCAGTTAGCTTTCTTGATGTATAGCTTTCTGTGTAGTTAATTATTAATAATAGAAGATTTTCTGCAATTAAGCTGTCCTTTTGCTGTTGATTCAGTTTTAACAGCCTTTAAACCATATCAAATGTTCAAAATAGTTTGATTAAACACTTCAGATCAATTTCAGAATTGTATCTATACATGTTTAATGCTGGAGAGTAAGACAATTATCTCATTCCAGTTTTAGCTTTTTGTTGTACTTCTTATCAAACATTAAAAATTGCTGCGGTGCATGCAGCATAAGAAATTTTCAGTTTTCTAAAATAGTCCCCTGTCATTTCTCTAAGGAAATGCTGTCTTGATTTTAGCCACTAAGTCCTTGCTCTGCTGAAACAAAAACAAAACTGCAGAGCTTAGTGCAACATACCTCTCCTGCTGAGACCCCATCGGTCCAGGTGTTAAAATTTGGACACTTCTTTTTTTCATGCCCTTGATATATGAAAACAAAACCAGAAGGAAGCTTGTTGAGGAAACTGTGTTTTAAACAGTAGTAGCTCAATCTGTTGATTTACAGGCTACTGATTTACAAGCTGTGAATGAATTGAAGCCTTCAGCAACAGGAAGCTCTGCCATTGGGAAACGCTATAGCTACAGCTGGAGCCCAGGGACCTGCTTGACTGCTTACAGGAAAACTCACTCCAGGAGCCCCCTGTAATCAGAGTTGTTAAGCAGAAGGAAATGTCTTCAGTGTTCTTACATGGCTCTTAATCAGATACTGACAGAGTGCCTTTGATCAACACATTTGCACCATGAGGTTAACCATAGGGTTCACTATGTCCACATAGATTTCACAGTCAGCTCCAAACGTACACAACCAACAGAGAAACTATTCAAACCCGATCCTGTTGCTGGCTCCATTTCTGTCCTCTCAACCTCCGGGTCTGTTGTGAGGATTAATGAACTACATTTTTCAAGTATCTTGCCATCTCTGAACCAGAACTGAGAGCAAACCATGAGGCATTGTTGTGGAGGCTTGTTTGTTACTTCTTTGATATCTCCACGTCTTAATTGAAGCCTTAGACAGTGGCACCAGCCCGCTGCCCTGTGTTAGGCCCTTAAGAACACAGTAGTGAAGAGAAAGAAACCTCAGGGAGGAATTATCTCACAGACAGAGATCACTGGTGGGTGACATGGCCCTGGCTGTGCTATTTTTCATTTGCCAGCTTGGTTGGTATCCAGAATCCGTGACTTGAAATGAAACTACTGTACAGTGGCAGAGCAGAGAAACAAAGTTGATGCAGAGGTGCCAGAGAAAGCAGCTCACAAGGTGCATCCCAAATTGGTTGCGGCAAGAGTTATATATTTTTCTATCACTTTAATTGCGTGTGAAATATTTCATGTACTTTGTGTTAGTGGACAGGATGGATTAACTCCATTTTGTTGTAGGGAAAAAGAAATTACTGGGTCTGCACTGAACTTGATGTGGGGAGATATGGGTAAGGTGATACTACTACATTCTTTGAGTAGGTATTGCTCATGACAGGATGAAAGCTTAGCTCTTTACATTGATGTATTCACTGGATAATATAGAAAAATATAAACAAAAGTAGGTCACGAAGTTGTGCAAAACTACAGATTATAGTCATGTCTAAAATAGGAATAAAATAATTGTAACAGAAAACTAAAATCTAAGAAGAGCTTTTTTTCAAACTTAAATGTTGACATTGAATTGACAATATGTCAAGAATTACCAAGAAAAACAAAGGCAACTGTTAGAAAGAAATCTGTTTTTAAAAAGCATTTACATCTCCTCTTTTAAGCAGTAAATATAAAATTCAAGATATAGCTACTTTCATAGTACTTAAACTACTTGGTTTTCATGAGAAAAGTATACACACAGGAAATTGAAGAATTACTTTGCATGCTCTAGTTATTGACCTGTAAAAATAAATAGGGAAAAATCAGTGAGGCAAAATAAGAGATAAGTGGTTATGGTTACTTTTTGATATATTACCCTGAACTTTAGCATGATTAAAATTTAGTAAAGAAATTTTTTCCTTGTATTTTTTCAAATTGGCTAAAGTTATGATAATTTAGGGGAGCAGTTAACAACTTCACCTCCCAGGCATCAACATTTACTTCAGATGGAGTCTCACTCCACTAATTGCTTGAGAATTTGGATGCTATAATTTATACAAATGAATTGCAATCTAAAGTAAGTAATTCTCAAAGCCTTTGTCTCTAGAATTCACTTATTTTATCTTTCAGTGAAATTCAACTTCATGATGAACCAATTTTTAAAAGTCATAATAAAATATTTTTTTCTAATTATCAAGTGTGATACTTTAATGAAGCTTAGCAAAATTGTAACAGCACCAGTATAATGGCAAATATGCTAAGTCAGGAAAATTTGTGCAAGAGTTTGAAATGAGAAAAAGAGATCACTGGGTGTCCTTCGAATAGAATGCTGAGCATTGTATAACTGCTGCTCTGGGATTATCTAATTCAACAGAGGTATCCATCTGTGATAGACAGAAGTTAACCTGGAGAACCTGAAATAATGCAAATATTTCCTGGAAATGATTCCCTCTCATGACAATGCAAATGAATCTTGTACAGAAGATCAATCTTGATAATTCACATTTGAATTAGTCCTAACATCTTACTATATTCCTCATTAATTAGTGGGTTAAATAAAATATTTGACTACTGTTCATTTCATATTAGTATGAGAGTCACGATTTTACCTGCCTGAAAATTATATTTTAACAGACGTGAGGCAGATAAAAAGAGCTCTTTCAATTAAAATAAAATCTAATTTATTTCAGTGTTCTCTGAAAATAGCATTCCTAAAATAACAAATGTTAAATCTGCTTGCTAAAAATACTCAAGAAAAAAAGTCTAGAATGTACATTGCAGAAGAATATTTTTGCTTCATTTATTAATGTTTCTCAAGAACCTAGAGCAGTGTTCTTTTGTGCGCATTCAGTGTTTGTTGTTCCAACAGAGACAGAAAATAAATATTCAAGAAACAGGAAAGAAAAATATAATCAAATCTAACAGGAAATAAAATATGCAAATATCAAAAGAAATGTGGAAATCTTCTCCCTCCCATAAACAATTCAATTTTAAGTGGTGTCAAATTCCATATTAGAATATACTCCAGAAAGAGTGAGAATAAAACTTTTTAAATTATTACCTGATATCACAAGGGAGTTTTAAAAAACTTTGTTTTCATTTTCTTTCTTTCTTCTATTTTTAGATAACCGTCATACAAAGCTAGCTAATTTGAAAATACAAATGTAATCTAGAGGTCTGTCAGTTGAACTCAGAGCGGTGATTCTGAAGACCTCAGAAGTCATCTTGGGTTTAGTTTTTTTTTTTTTCTAGTAAACATAAATAAATAAAAGGTACTACAAAATTAATATAGTGCAATAGAATCCTATCTTTTCCCTTCATAAAACCTGTAGAAAATAAATGTGAATTAGGAGGTCAGCTTAAACTCTTCCATTTGACAAACAATTACACGTTAGGTCAACTTCTGGATCAGAAGATACCTAATTTTCGGGTCTCAGGAATGAACATCTTTATATTTCTTATCTATCCACACAGGCAGAGTGCAGGACCAACTATATTGTGTGACTTCATTTACAGCAGCGAAGTCCAGCTGCCTATTTGATACATCCAAACTTCTCTCACCCCACATCATGATACTCTAGCCACATAATAAATTAATGGCAAATAAAAGACTCTCCTCGTCTTTCACTAAAGCTAAAATATCTATATGACTCACTTTTTCATACAAATATTCCCTACCAAAATAGTAAATACAAATTCAGACTTTTGACATAAATATTGCCACCTCTTGAAGAAGTAATTTGTGAAGATTTTATAACACAATCGAATTTTGAGGAAAGGTTTGGATTAAAAAAAAGAAAGAAAAAAACGTGGAAACTGCAGAACACTGAGGATAAAATGTCTCCATGAGAAGGGAGAAATGATGTGGAATAGAAATGGAATATGGAGGAGGGAGTAAAACAAAAGCAAATCACCTGTGGCTCTTTTACAACTGAGAGTTTCTTTCTCTGATATTCACTGAAGAGTTTCAAAGCCTTTCCTTCATCAACTATACCTAACCTTGTATTTTATCTATATACTGGATACATTTGAGAAAATGATAGTGTAAGTTTATTTTTATAATTTAAGATTAAAGATCATTTATATTGTCTGAGCTAACTTGCAGTAAAACCAAAGCTTAGCCAATATACTGAATAAAGAAAACAACTTGACTGTCATTACATCGTGTCCATTGTTTTTCAATGAGCTCTCCATTAAGGCCAGCGATAGCTTCTTGGGATGATTCATTAAAAGTAATTGCTATTTTTTATTAACTTGTAGTTGAGAGTTCAGTGTTACTTACTTTTTGTCAGTTTAGGAAGTACAGATAATTTTCCTTATACAAGATTTCCTGATGATAATTTGCAGAAAAAAATATTATTTGAAGTTACAAAAGAAATTACATTATGACCTAAATTTCCAGTGGTGTATAAAATATATAATGTCTTAGTAGGATGTTCTTGATTTTAATCACAAAAAAATCACTTTTTCATCCAAAACATTTAAGGGTAAGAAGGAGTCTTCAGAAATTCAGTGAGAGGATGGAAGATACAAGAAATAAGCAAACTTAGAAAGCTAAAACATTTAAAAAGTAAATTTAAACAGTGTATTGCCCATAACGATTTGGACAATTAAAACATAATAAAGTGACTTGATTACTGACTTAAGATATAATGGCACTACTGTCTCAAGGTTGGCTTGGAAACTGCACAGACATACCTCCTACCAATAGGATCTTTCCCTTTTCTTTCTTTCCTTTTTAGAACTCATGCCTGTAATCCTAGCACTTTGGGAGGCTGAGATGGGCAGATCACAAGGTCAGGAGTTCGAGACCAGCCTGACCAACATGGTGAAACCCCGTCTCAACTAAAAAAATACAAAAATTAGCCAGGTGTGATGGCGGGTGCCTATAATCCCAGCTACTCGGGAGGCTGAGGCAGGAGAATTGCTTGAACCCGGGTGGGAGAGGTTGCAGTGAGCCAAGATCACGCCACTGCACTCCAGCCTGGGCAACAAAATGACATTCCACCTTGAAACAGGAAAAAAAAAAAAAGACTTTATTTAAGAATAATTGGCAATTGGCAATATAAACAGCAAATATTTAAAGAATTTAACTTGATGACTTTAGACATGTGAATATATCTAGAGAAGTATCATTGCAGTCAAGTTAATGCAAATATCAACCACCCCAAAAGGTTTCTCATACTCTTTTACAATCCTTCCTTCCTGATCTCCTTGCCCTATCCTCTACCGTTCACCCAATCCCAGACAATTTCTGGTCTGCTACCTATAACTATAGATTAGTGTACTTTCCAAGGATTTCATATCAATAAGGTTCAATTATTCAACATCTTTATCAATACTTGGTTTGGTTGGGATTTTTAATTTTCACCTTTCTAAAAGTCATGTACTGGTATCTCATTCTGGTTTTAATTTGTATTTATCTAATAACAATTTGTATATAGAATTGTCTGTGTGCATGTGCTTGTGGGACATTTTTATATATTTCTCAGTAAAGTGTCTATTCAAAACTTTTGACCATGTTTTTTTAAAGGTTGTCTTATGATTGAGTTGCAAAAGTTATTTATTTATTCTAGATAAAAGTCCTTTGTCAGATACATTTTGAAAATGTTTTGTCCAAGCCGGTGACTTTTCTTACACTTACTCAAGTGTCTTTTAAACAGCAAAAGCGTTACATTTTTGTAAGGTCCAGTTTATCAATATTTTATTTATGATTTTTGGTGTTTGTTTCCTATTTATAAAATATTTGCCCAAACCAAGGTCACTAGGATTTTCATTTTAGTTTCCTTTTCTAGAACGTATATTCTTTTAGCTTTTACATTTAGGGCAATGATCAATTTTGAGTAAATGTTTTAACACAGTGTGAGTTAAGGATTAATCTTAATTTTATTGTCTATAAATATCCTATTGTTATAGCATCATTTGTGGAAAACACTAAACTTTCTCCCTTGGAGTTCCTTGGCAATTTTTCTAAAAATCAATTGAACAGATATGTGTGGGACTGTTTTCAGATTTCCTCCTCTATTTCACTAATTTATATGTTTGTCTTCACATCAGAGTCATGTTGCCTTGATTACTGTAATTTTATAAAGAGTTAAAATAAGTTTATTTGATAATAACTCTAATTTTAGAATTGCTATATTTATTTTCATTTTAAAATATGTATAGTTTATAATCAATGCATTCTCCAACTTTGTTCTCCTTTTGCAAAGTTTGGGCTATTCTAGTTGGTTTGCCTTTTCAAATGGATGTTAAAATCAACATGTCAGTTTCTAAAAGAAAAGATAAATGACTAGTTTTGAATGTGATTGAATTGAATTAACATATCAATTTTGGAAAAGCAGAAATCTTAAAAATATGGAATTTTCCAAACCATGAATGTGATATTACTCACCATTCACTTAGGTTTCTTTATTTATCTTGGCAACATTGTGCAATTTGCAGTGTACATGTCTTGCATATCTTTTGCCAGATTTATTACTATTTCATATCCTTATTCTATTATAAATGGTGGTTTTGAATTATTTTTTGATAGCATATAGAAGTAAAATTAATTTTTGTGTATTGACTTTTATTCTGCAAACTTGCTAAACTCACCTATCATTTCCTCTACCATTTTCGGTGGATATGTAGGAAAACCCTTAGGAGTGTTTACATAAACTATTGATGGCAGTGGTGGCCCATCTGGAGTGTCCACAGTGAAGATGCCAGCTGCAACAGGGAGGGCATGACCGGGGCTGCACATTCCACGGAGCCAGCGGGAGCCAGGAGCAGGTGAGAACTCCCTTCCAAGTTGGTGGGGTAGGAGCCCCATGGTCTTGGCCACAGCCGCAGCCTCCCAGCCATAGCTGTGTACCCGGGCATCCCGATGTTCTAGGGAGCCTGGGAAGCCCCCGCTGACTGACTCGGAATTGCCTACTCCTCCTGCCTGCCCTTTCCCCATTGCTAGCACCCACTCCAATTTCAGAGCAAAGTTGAGGCCAAGCTCGGACGTTGTTGCAACCCAGCTGGTGTCTGTGTGCTCAGGGCAGTGCTGACCTGACAGAACCCTGCCACCACAGCCGCTTCTGGGCTTTGGACACTAACAAGCATGGAAGGAAGGCCAGTGAGGTGCTGAGGGCAGCTCAGAGTGGGCCTGCAGGCACACCTCAGCACAAACACCCTAGGCACCTTGGCCAACCTGATTGATGGCAGCAAGAGGCAGACAGGCTCCTGAGCATAAAGGAGTGGATCCCCAGTGAAGTCCCCCCACCTCAAACCCTGAAGCGTGGGGACTGGCGGTCGTCCCTGAAGCCTGAGGGCTAGGCTGTCAAACCCAGCTGGAGTCCACGGCCCTCAGTGAGAACTTACGGTGCTTTTTCCAGTCCTGCCCATGGCTGCTCATGGACCAATCAGCATGCACGTCCTCCCTTCTGGTCCATAAAAATCCCAGACACAGCCAGACTCACACAGACGTCTGACTACCAGCTGTGAGAAGGAGCTACCCAATTTGGGTCTCCTTAACCCATCTGAAGACCTGTTTGCAGAAAAAAGAGCTCTACCCACTCCGAGTCCAAGTCTCCTGTTTGCTGAGGGCTACACTCCTCAGGACAATCTGTCTGCAGAAAGGAGCTCTACCCTCTCCGAGTCTCCTGTTTGCTGAGAGCTGGACACGCATTGAGACGACACGCGTATGGATAGGTTGGGATGACCTGCCTGCAGATACCCACCCTGGGTCTCCTCTTCATCAAGGGCTGCACTCATCAGAAAGACCTGCCTGTGGAAAAGAACTACCCACTTCAGGTCTCCCAAGGGCTATTCTATCATTCACTGTCCCCTTGCTTACTCTCCAGTTGTCTGCACACGTCATTCTTCCTTTTCCATTTTGTGGGACAAAAACTTGGGACCCACTGGATGGTGGGACTGAAAGAGCTGTAACGCAAACAGGGCTGAAACCGCCCCTGTCCCCCACCTCCCCGGGACTGGTTGCCACATTGCAGGCAATCAGGAGAAAAGGGCTGCTGCCCTTTAGAAGCCCCAGACCTAGGGGGTCCCCAAGTCAGGGCTCTGACACCTTCTTTGGGGCTCTGCAGTTTCTGGGATCTCCAAGCTTCTGGATGTCACTGCATTCCCCTTGTCCCCATGAGTGCCCACAGCAGAAGCTGCTTGCAGTGCATCAGATCCAGCCACATGCATGCATGGAGCTGGCACTTGTGCTGGTGCCTGGAGCTACTTGCCCCGCCACAGCAGCTGGCATGCCTGGCTGGCCCCTGCCAGTGGCTGGACCCGCACTCACTTGCACATGCACCCCTCACCATTCCATTCCTGGTTTGCCCTTGGCAGGTGTCGAATTTGGGCCCATAACACAAGCCAAGTGCAGCCTGTCAGGCCAAGTAGATGGGACAAGCCCAGCAGGCCTGAGCAAAACTCGGGCAAAGATGCGAACTGCCACAAAGGTTTCTGGCTAGAAAAGCAACACTTTAAGGATCGCAAGACACTATCATACTGTCTGCCAATAAACACAGTTTTCCTTCTTTTCAAGCTAAATGTGTTTTATTTCTTTTTCTTGGTTTAGTGCACTGGAGAACACCTGCACATGTTTAGCAGAGGTCAGAAATTATATATGCTTGCCTTGATCTTTATGTCAAAGAAAAGTATCAGCGTCTCCCATTGAGTATAAAGTCAGCTGTAGGCCTTTTCTGATTGTTTTATAGCAGGTTAGGGAAGTTATCTCTCTTTTTTTACTAGTTTCCTGAGAGTTTTTATCAAGAACGAGTTTTCTATTTAATACCCCACAGGTATTGCTCAAGAAATTTTTGCACAGACCTATGTCCTGGAGATTTTCCCCAATGTTTTCTTGTAGTAATTTCATAGTTTGGGGCCTTAGATTAAAATCTCTAGTCCATATTGATTTGATTTTGTATATGATGAGAAATAGGGGTCTAGTTTCATTTTTCTGCATATAGATACTGAGTTTCCCACCACTATTTTTTGCAGAGATGACATTTTCCCCAGCGTATGTCCTTGGCACCTTTGTTAAAAATGAGTTCACTGTATGTGTTCGGATTTGTTTCTGGGTTCCCTAATCTATTCCATTGGTCTATGTATCTTTTTTTTTTTTTTTTTTTTTGCCAGTGCATGCTGCTTTGTTTACTATAGCATTATAGCACAATTTGAAGTCAGGTAATGTGATTCCTACAGTCTCATTCTTTTTTCTCAAGATAACTTTTGTTATTCTGTGTGGGGGGGCGGGGGGAGGTGTGGTTCCATATAAATTTTAGAATTTTTTTTTTCTATTTTTGCAAGGAACGTCATTGGTGTTTTAATAGGGATAGCATTGAATCTGTAGGTTGCTTTGGGTAATATAAACATTTAACAATACTGATTCCCAAAAACATGAAATATTTTTCCATTTTTTTGTGTTCTTCTCAATTTCTTTTATCAGTATTTTGTAGTTCTCACTACAGAAATCTTTCACTTCTTTGGCAAACTCCTAGGTATTTAATTTTATGTATGGCTATTGTAAATAGTATTACTTTTTAAATTTCTTTTTCACATTGTTCACTGTTGGCATATAGAAATGCTACTACCTTTGTACATTTATTTTGTATCTTGCAACTTTATTTATCAATCATAATAGTTTTCTTTTGAAGTCTCTAGGTTTTCCCAATGTAAGATCATATCGTCTGCAAACAAGGATAATTTGACCTTTTCCTTTCCAATTTGGGTCCTCTTTATATCTTTCTTTTATCTGATTACTCTAGCTAGAACTTCCAATGCTATGTTGAATAACAGTGGTGACAATGAACATCCTTGACATGTTCCAGATCTTAGAGGAAAGGCTTTCAGTTTTTCTCCATTCAGTATGATACTAGCTGTTGGTCTGTTGCAATATGGTTTTTATTATTTGAAGTGTGTTCATTTTATCTCCAGTTTCTGAGGGTCTTTATCATGTGGGAATGTTAAATTTTATCAAATGCTTTTTCAGCATCAGTTGAAATGAACATTTGAATTTTATCCTTCATTCTGTTGATATGATGTGTCACATTGATTTGCCTATGTTGAACCATCCTTGCATCCCAGGGATAAATCTCACTTGCTCATGATGCATAATATTTCTAATGTATTGTTGATTTCAGTTTGCTAGTATTTTGTTGAGCATTTTTGCATCAATATTCATTGGAAATATTGTCCTGTAGTTTTCTTTTGCAGATGTGTCTTTGTCTGGTTTTGGTATCAGGTAATACTGCCCTCACAGAATGAGGTGGAAAGTATTCCCTATTCCCTGTTTTTAAAAATGGTTTGAGTGGGATTGGTCTTAGTTCTTTAAATGTTTGTTAGAATTCAACAGTGAAGTCATTGGGATCTGCGTTTTTCTTTACTGGAAGAATTTTTATTACAGTTTCAATCTCATTACTTGTTATTGTTCTGCTCAGATTTTGGATTTCTCCTTGTTTAATCATGGCAGGTTGTATGTGTCTAGGAATTTGCCCATTTCTTCTAGATTTTCCATTTTATTGGCATATAGTTGCTTATAGCCTACTAAAAATCCTTTTAATTTCGGCAGTATCAGTTGTATTTCTGCAATATTGGTTTTATTTCTGATTTTATGTATTTGTATCTTCTCTTATTTTTCTTGGTCTGGATTAAGATTTGTCAATTTTGTTTAATTTTTCAGAAAACCAAGTTTTTGTTTCATTGATCTTTTGTATTTTTTTCACTGAAATTTATTTCCGCTCTGATCTTTATTATTTATTTTCTTCTACTAATTTTGGATTTGATTTTCTGTTGCTTTTCTAGTTTCTTAAGATGCATTGTTAGATTGTTTATTTGAAGTTCTTTCTTTCTTTCTTTCTTTTTTTCTGATGTATGCACTTATCACTGTAAACATCCCTGTTTGTACTTCCTTTACTGTATCCCATAGGTTTTGGTATGCTGTGTTTCCATGATCATTGGTTTCCAGAAATTTTTTAATTTCCTTCTTAATTTTCTCATTGAACCACTTGTCATTAGGAGCATATTGTTCAATTTCCATGAATTTGCATAGGTGCCAATATTCTTCCTGTTATTAATTTCCAGTTTTATTCCATTGTGGTCAGAGAAGTTGCTTGATATTATTTCATTTTTTTAATTGTTTTAAGATACATTTTGTGACCTAACATATAGCCTATCCTTCAGAATGAACCATGTGCAAAGGAAAAGAATGTGTATTCTGCGGCTCCTGGATGAAATGTCCTGTAAATATCTATTAGATCCATTTGGTCTATAGTGCAGATTAAGTCTAATGTTCCTTTGTTGATTTTCTGTGTGGAAGATCTGTGCAGTGCTGACAGTGTTGAAGTCTCCAGCTATTGTTGCATTGGGACCTATCTCTCTCTTCAGCTCTTGTAATATTTGCTTTATATATCTGAGTGCTCCAGTGTTGAGTGCATATATATTTACAATAGTTATATCCTCTTGCTGAACTGAGCCATTTGTCATTATATAGTGACCTTCTTTGTCTCTTCTTATAATTTCAGACTTGAAACCTATATTGTCTGATATAAATATAGCTGCTCACATTCTTTTTTGTTTCTCATTGACATTGAATATCTTTTTCCATTCTTTTATTCTTGGTCTATGTGTATATTTATAGGTGAAGTGTGTTTCTTTTAGGTAGCAGATAAACAAGTCTTATCTTTTCTTCTGTTCAGCCAGTCTATGTCTCTTGATTGATATTTAGCCCATTTACATTCAGTGTAATTATTGATAAGTAAGGACTTACTCTTGTCATTTTGTTAATTTTTTTCTGGGGCTTTTTTTTTTTTGGTCTCCTTTCCTTTCTGTCTTCCTTTAGCAAAGGTGATTTTCTCTGGTTATATGATTTAGTTTCTTGCTTTTTATTTTTCATGTCTTCATTGTATGTTTTTTGACTTGCAGTTGACATGAGGCTTGCAAATACTGTCATATCATCCATTATTTTAACAGCTTAACACTATTTGCATAAACAAACAAGCAAAATGAAACCTAATGAAAACTCTATGCCTTAACTTCATCCCCCTATTTTTTAACTTCTTGTGGTTTCTATTTATATCTTATTGTACCGACTATGTCTTTCAAAGTTCTTAGAGTTATTATTTTTGATGTACTTATTGTTTAGTCTTTCTACTTAGAAAAAGAGTAGTTCACACACCATAGTCACAGTGTTATAACAGTCTGTGTTTCTCTGTGTTTCTCTTTGCTAGTATTTGATTGAGCATTTTTGCATCAATATTCATCGGAAATATTGTCCTGTAGTTTTCTTTTGTAAATGTGTCTTTGTCTGGTTTTGGTATCAGGTAATACTGCCCTCGTAGAATGAAGTGGAAACTTACTATTACCAGTGAGTTTTGTACCATCAGACAACTACTTATGTCTCATTAATGTCATTTTCTTTCTGATTAAAATACTCTCTTTAGCATTTCTTATAGAACAGGTCTAGTGTTAATGAAATCCCACAGCTTTTGTTTGTCTGAGAGTCTTTATTTCTCCTTCATGTTTGAAGGAGATTGTTGCTGGATATACTATTTTACTATAAAGTATATTTATTTATTTTTCCCTTCAACACTTTGAATACGTCATGCCACTCTCTCGGGCTGTACAATTTCCACTGAAATTGTTGCCAGATGTATTGAAGCTTCATTATATGTTATTTGTTTCTTTTATCTTGCTGTTTTTAGGATTCTTTATCCCTGCCCTTTAGGAGTTTTGTTACTAAATGCCTTGAGGTAATCTTCTTTAGGTTAAATCTGCTTGGTGTTCGATAACCTTCTTATATTTGGATATTGATATCTTTCTTTAGGTTTGGAAAACTCACTGTTATTATCCCTTTGAATAAACTTCCCACCCCTATTTCTTTCTCTAACTCCTCTTTAAGGCCAATAATCCTTGGATTTGCCTTTTTAGGGCTATTTTCTAGATGCTGCAGATGTGTTTCATTGTTTTTTACTCTTTTTCATTGTTCTCTCTGTGTATTTTTAAATAGCCTGTCCTCAAGCTAATTTTTTCTTCTGCTTGATCAATTCTTCTATTAAAGGACTCTGATGTACTCTTCAGTGTGTCAATTGCAATTTTCAGCTCCAGAATTTCTGCTTGATTCTTTTTAATTATTTTAATCTCTTTGTTAAATGTATATAATAGAATTCTGAATTCCTTCTCCTGTTGTTTTGAATTTATTGGAGTTTCCTCAGCACAACTATTTTGAATTCTTTGTCTCTAAGGGTACATATCCCTGTTTCTCCAGAATTGATTCTTGATGCTTTCCATTTAGTAAGGTCATGTTGGTGTGGATGATGCTGATGCCAGTACATGTTATTCAGTGTCTGGGCCTTGAAAACATTGTTATTTATTGTAATCTTCACTATCTGGGCTTATTTGTACCCATTCTTCTTAGGAAGGCCTTCTTGATACTTGAAATGACTTTGGTCCTTGTAATTTAAGTTCTGTCTGCTTTCAGGGAGCACCCCAAATCCAGCAATGCTATGGTTCTTGCAGTCTCATAGAGATACTGCCTTGATTGTCTTGAACAAGATCTGGAAGAATTATCTGGATTACCAGACAGAGATCCTATTCTCTTCCCTTACTTTCTTCCTTACAAACAAAATATCTCTGTCTGTCTGTGCTGGGCCACATAAAGGTGGGTGTGTCCACAAGCACCCCTGTGGCCAAAACCACTATGATTGTTGTATTAGTCAGGGTTCCCTGCAGGGACAGAACTAATAGGGTAGATATATATATATGTGAAGGGAATTTATTAAGGAGTATTAACTCACAATCACTAGGTGAAGGCTATCTGCAAGCTGAGGAGCCAGGAAGCCAATCTGAGTCCCAAAACCTCAAAAGTAGGGAAGTTAACAGTCTGTGGCCAAAGGCCCAACCCCCTGGCAAATCACTGGTGTAACTCCAAGAGTCCAAAAGCTGAAGAACTGGGAGTTTAATGTTCCAGGGCAGGAAGCATCCAGCACAGAAGAAAGATAAAGGCTAGAAGACTCAACAAGCCAAGTCCTTCCAACTTCTGCTTGCTTTATGCTAGCTATGTTGGCTTCTGGTTAGATGGTGCCCCCCGCCCAGATTGAGGATGGGTCTTCCTCTCCCAGTCCACTGCCTCTGATGTTAATCTCCTCTGACAACAACCTCACAGACACACCAAGAACAATATTTTGCATTTTTCAATCCAATCAAGTTGACACTCGGTGTTAACCATTACAACTGCGCTGGGTCAGACCTGAAGCCAGCGTAGCACTGGATCCTGCCCAAGGCCTGCTTTAACCACTCTCTGGATACTGCCTATGTTCTCTCAAGGCCTTTGGGGTCTCTCGTCAACAAGTGGCAAAACCAACTAGGTCTGCATCCTTCACTTCAGGGCAACAAGGTCCCCCAGGTGCCAGGTGGTTCCAGAGGTGATGTCAGGGAATCAGGGACTAGAGTCAAAAACCTTATAAGTCTACCTGGTGTTTTATTGCACTGTGGGTAAGCTGGCACTAAAACCACAATATACAGTCCTTTTCACTCTTCCTTCCCCTTTCCAAAGGCACAGGAGCCTCCCCCCATGTCTGTCACCACTTCTGGCCATACGAAATACTGCCAGTCTACTGCCAATGCTTCCTGAAGGCCCAGTGGCTCTTAAGTAAGCTGTGGTGAATGCTGTCCGATCTGGGATTCACCCTTCAGGGCAGTGGGCTGCCTTCTCCTCCAGGCAGGTCCAGAAATGCTGTCTAAGAGTAAAGCCCTATAACTGGGGACCCCAACAGCCCACTTGGTGCTATACTGCCATGTAGTCCTGCTGGTAACTAAAGTGCAAGATAAAGTCCCCTTTTACTTTTCCCTCTGTTTTTCTTAAGCAAAAGGAGTTTTGCCCTGTATCCACTTCAGGTGTTGAGTCTCACCTGAAGCCAGCAAGTCTCAGAGGCTCACTCAAGGCCCTCAATGTAGTACCTGGATATCACTGCTTGTTATTCTGGGTCCAAGGACCCTTCAGTTAGCAGGCGATGAATGCTGCCAGGACTGGGTCCTTTCTCAACTTTTATTTTTGAAAGATAGTTTTTCTGGATGGCAAATTTGAAGGTTTTTCTTATTCCGTAAGCTTTGAATTGTTCATTCAGTAACTTTTTTTTTTAATTTTAAAGCTATTTCTCTAATTTTATTTCTGACATTGTTTTCAATAAGAAGTCTGCTAACATAATGATCTATTTTTTTTCTTTTGTATAGAATGTGGCTTTTTTTTTTATTGTTGGTTGGTTTGTTCCAGCTGCTTTTCAGATTTTTGTCTTCAACACTGGTTTAAAGGATTTGATTATTAAATGTCTTAGAGTCGTTTTTTTATTTTTTTTCTGTTTAAGTTTTATAATATTATTGGAAAGGTAAGTTGAACATTTTATAAAATTTGTAAATTTTAAATCGTTTTTTCCATTATTTCTTTCTCTTCTCCCCTCCTTAGTGGACTTCATATCAAATGTATTAGACTGACTGAATTTGTCCCATAGCTTGCTGACATATTTTTCATTATTCTTCAGACTTTTTTTCTCTGTGTTCTACCAAAGAGATTTTGTTTCTGTGTCTTAAAAGTCACTAACATTTTGTACAATAGTATTTCTTCTGGTCTTGATACCATCCAGTGTATTTGTCATCTGAGACTTTGTATTTGTCATCTGATATTTTGTATTTTCCATCTCTACAAATTTGATTTGGCCCTTTTTTCTATCTTCCATATCTCCCATTCATATATTCATGCCTTTCTTTTAACTTTTTGGATACCAGTTGTGTATTTGCAGTAGCTGTTTTAATGTTTTTGTCCAGTAATTTTATCATATACATCATTTCTTAGTATGTTTCTATTGATTGAATTTGTCATATGAGTTGGACACTCTTGATACTTTAAATGAATTATAATTATCTGAGAATAATGAATTTTTATGATAGATTTTTCTTTCTACTCCTTTAAATAGTTTTCATCTTTGTTGTAAGAGAGAGTCAAATTACTTGAATATAGTTTGATTCTTCTGAGGTTCATTTAGAAGGTGTTTTAGGCAAGACTAAGGTTACCTTTAGACTAATTTGGCCCAATTACAGAGGCAATAACTCCCTGAACACTTCACCTGAGGCTCCTTGCTGTCTCCTTTGCTCTAGGAAATGTGATCTATTGCCAACACTATATGAGTCTTGGTAGTTATTCCGCCTCCTTTTTTCTCCAACTTGATATGTTTTCCCTGAAAGAATTTGCTGATCAGTACTCAATTGGTAATACAAGGAGAATCTGTTCCACATCTCCAGAGTTCTCTTTGTGCAGAGTTCTCTCTGTGCAGCTATCTTCTCTTCTCTTCTTTAGTCTTTAAATTTTTTATGCTTGGCCTCTTCAAATGCTCAACTCTATTGCTATTAATGGACAATCCCAGGGCTCATGTTGCTTGTTTTTCTTCCTTCCAGGATGACTGACATGTGCCTCCTATTGTCTACTATATGCAGATCATTTTTACATATATAGTCCAAGTTTTTAATTGTGTAATGCTAGAGAGTACATATGGTTCTTCTTACTCCATTATAGCTGGAAATATCTCTGCTCTGTGACTCATGTAAATTAGATTCTCTCTAGCTTTTGAGCTATTTTATGTCTTGCACTTTCCATGGTGGTCAGTTGTGGATAATCATAGCTGAACATGAAAAACTACGCTTTATGCCAGGCATGAATGAACAGCTGTGTAGGTTGCCACCAAAGACTTGAAGCAAGCCTTAATATTATATGTGTAATGCCACGTCATAAAGTGAATGCTTATAGTCTGAAATTTTGTATTGCTTCAAAATTCGTATGTTGAAATACTCACCCCAAGATGAGGGTATTAAAAGGTGGGGCCTTTGGGAGGAAATTGGGTTGAGGGACGATCCCCTCATCAACGGGATTTATGAGTGCTCTTATAAATGAGGCCTGAGAGAGACCCCTTACTCTTTCTGTTGTGTGAGAAGACAGCAGAATGGCACTGTCTATGAGTCAGAAAGTATTTCTTCACCAGACACAAAGTCTGCCTTGATTTTGGACTGACCAGCCTTCAGAACTGTGAGAAAAAAATTATTTTGTTTATAAGCTACCCAGTTTATGGTATTTTGCTCTAGTGGCACAAAACAGACTAAGCAAGACAACAAGTAACTTGGTCTCCTATTGAGAATGTGAGCTATAATCCTCAGGACATGTATACTGATGAGAGGCTTTACTTCATATGAAACAGTTAGAATTGGACCCTGGAATCTTTTCAGTTCAAGGAAATATATCTGATTCCTATTGTCCATAGAGAACAGAGTGAAAAACACTGAATAATCTTCTGAATAATAGAATGTTTATTCAGAGCAAAGTTACCTGACCCTATTTCAGTGACGGTAGTAACTAATTCTTTTGATGAACTACATCAATTAAGTAAATGGTAGAACTGAACTTCAGTGCAAAGAGAAAATGTTTTCACTATCACATAAAACTAAGAAAAAAAAAAACTCTCTTTATCCATTGAGTAAAAATAATAACTTAGGCTAGCAAAGAGCTGTTTTTTGGAAAGTGGGGAGTGGCCGGAAGAATGTGTTGGTTGAGTCAGAGAAATTTTGGTTTTGGGGTTTTTGTTTGTTTGTTTCCTTTGATGATTAAAAGGATAAAAAATGCAAGAAGTCACATGGCCTCCAGTTTCTTGAATACAGATGGCTGGCCCACTGTAAATATTTCTGCAGGTTGTACAGCGCACAAGTCCACAGCGTGTCTTTTCATTATAGTCTACTGACTTCTTACTCAAAGTATGGTCCACAAACCAGCAGCAGTGACAACACTTCTGAGAGCTTCTTAGAAACACAAAGCTTCGTATCCTATCTACTGAATCAGAATCTGCATTTGAATAAGGTCTCAGGTGATTTGTTTATGTATGCTTATTAAATTTGGGAAATATCTATTTGAATAATGCCCTGGAATTGGGAAGTGCACACCTTTCCTGACAATATGAGTCATCTTTGAGAATCCAGGTTGTTAAAACGTCTTCTGCAGATGAATATAATGACTTGCAGAACTGCATCAGGGCCTCTGGGTAGCCAACCGTATGCTGTTTATTATCTAATACACAGGAACCCTGAAGAATGTGCTTGTCTCTCCTGTTCTTTCCCAATACCTTTCTCTGGGTTCCATCTGTCAGTTTCAGCTTAAGAATGTCATCCACAACACTGAAGGAAAAATTGCTCTAGCTCACTGGTGCCAATTGGAGAACATTCTCTGCATTCTCTCCTTTTAGCTGCTCAAACCCTGTAAACCACAATATGAAGAACTGGCTGAGTTTCAACAGAGATATTCAATGAGAGTGGCCTGATAATTCTCAAGAAAGACAACATGCACCAAAAGAATGTGCAGTTTGTATTTGTATAGACACATGCTACTTACATCTTTTGTCTTCTGAGTATAATTCCTATATCCTATAATAATTATATTGTCATATGTAGGCCAAACTTAGTATAGATTAAAACTTGATTGGATATGTTAACCACGAGCTGGATAAAGAGAGGGAACATTCCCTTCTCCCATACCCTGCCCCCAGTTAATTTTCCCCAGCTACCTTGTTAATCCTCAGCAGTTCAGGGAAAAAGACCTGTGTGCTTCACCATACTGTCCAGCTTCCTGCTTTCTAGGTGATCAAGCAGGACGAGCCAAACTGAATGAGATAATCAGGACTTTTTTCACTTACTGAGATAGTACAAGCAGGAGGCAAAAATAGACACCAACTTTTTAATGTTCTATTTTGTTGTTACAGGACGGCACAGGTAAAGGTTGGGTGGATCAGAATATGTGGGAGACCTTGTAATGTTCAGGATCTCTGAACAAAAGGTCTTGATTGTTCTATGGACTCAAAGGGATGGGAGAAAGAAGAGGGGAAAATGTTAGGAGTGGAGAAGTACTAAGTGGAAAAATAGTCTTAGTTAAGGCCTCCTGTATTAGGGTTCTCTAGAGAGACAGAACTAATAGGATAGATCTATACATAAGGGCAGTTTATTAAGGAGTATTCACGCGATCACAAGGTGAAGTCTCACAATGGACTACCTACAAGCTGAGGAGCAAGGAAGCCAGTCTGAGTCCCAAAACCTCAAAAGTAGGGAAGCCAACAGTGCAGCCTTCAGTCCAGGATTGAAGGTCCAAGAATCCAAAAGCTGAAGAACTTAGAGTCCAGGTTGCGAGGGCAGGAAGCATCCAGCATGGGAGAAAGATGTAGGCTGGACGACTACACCAGTCTAGTCTTTCTGTGTTCTTCTGCCTGCTTTTATTCTGGCCCCACTGGCAGCAGATCAGATTATGCCCACCCAGATTGAGGGTGGGTCTGCCTTTGCCAGTCCACTGACTCATATGTTAATCTCCCTTGGTAACATCTTTACAGACACACCCAGGAACAATACTTTGCATCCTTCAATCCAATCAAGTTGACAACTCAGTATAAACCATCACACCTCCCAATAAAAGGCCTCTAATCAGAGTCACCTGAGGAATGCAGGATATGCATCTGAGCATGGCTGGCTCATGGGGACATGAGTCCTTAACTGCAATTCCCTTTAGAAAACTGCAACTTACTGACCATGTACAAGTCTGGGGTAAGGAGATCAGCTTCCCCGCACCCTGAGGCCTGGCAGGCAAAGTCTTATAATTGCCTATGGTCAGGCTGGTAAGAACATATGGAATTTTGGCCTGGATCTTCACTCCTCAAATCAGATGCCTGGAAACATACAATGCAAAAATATAAAGTGTACTTGAGACAGAGAGCTCTGGTATACCCTTCTAAGCTTGTTTATATGTGCCTCACTGATGAGGTTCCCAAAAGACTGAGGGTGATACTGTAGACATCCCCTGGCAGTTCTTTAAGATAGGATTCTAATAAATAGGAGTTAGGGGTCTTAGCTAAAGAGTCCATCCCAGCCCAATAGGGAAAATAAAACTTTTATTTCTCAGTGGTGATTGTGTCCTTGAACAATATCACTTACAATTTTCAAATATTTGCTTACTTGAGGGTAAATATTTATATTTAAAAAAAATTGCTACTCTTTTAGAGCATCATACATAAAGTGCTGACAATATGGAAATCAGGTCAGCCTGTTGGGTGATATTGAGATGAGATTTTCCCAGGTTTCTAGCTGGCAATTTTGGTGAAGAGTGATACCCTTTAAGATCATCTGTTTTTTTATGCTATTGGTTTAAACAGTTTTAGATCATATTTTGCTGATTCTATGACAGAAATGGCTATAGCAAAACCCCAGGACTCAATTTCTTCCAGGTATTTTCCGCAATTATATGCATAGAAACTCTCTCTGTTTTTGTCACCCCTTGCTTCCCTAAGTTACAGTATCTATTCCCAACACGAAGTAATCTTCCCCTTCACTCTTAACTGTGCCTTGGGCCATAGCTGCCTTTGCCATTAGGCAGGTACCACCTTGAAATCCTAAACACAGCTTCTCAATAGGCAATCACCTTTCCTTTAGTCTATGGTAGGGAGAAAGAGCAGTGTGGGCTTTACAAGAAGGGTCACCTTTAAATCCACACAACTTCTCTTAAGCAAAGTAAGGGAAAGGATTCCCCCAAATAACTAGCATTTTATGTTCCTTTAGTCAGGAAGTGGAAGATTAGAAATATTTCCTTTGATTTAAACACACTCCTTATTTTAAGTCATATTTCCTATATCCCAGTGTTATGGAACAGTTTATACCGGTAATTTTTGAACATTTTCCAAACTGATGAGAATTCTCATGGAGTTATGATTTAAGGACTCATATACTACATACGAATAGCAAATGTATTATAACTTGTGAAGGTGGAATGAAGTGATTTTGAGACAATGGCCATGACACTCTTAGTAATCTGATGTTTGCAGATGAGCATGGACTTTCCATAGTCAACACTGGTTTGTAAATATCATTATAAGGAAATATTAAGTTTTTAAGTTTTCAATAGAATGCTACAAAATCCTGGAGCATACAGCAGGGTCAGCAGAGAGCTAAATATATTACCTTTTCTGAAGTATCTAAATAAATGACAACTGAAGAAGGTATAAATTGTTTTTAAGAACTCTGTCTCAGTCCTCTTTATCTAAAAATATTGAACCTCTTCCTGGAGAGGAAAGTCCTCTTTATCTAAAGAGAGCTCAATGATAGTTTAGCTCTCCAGGTTCCCAGGTAGAATATCCCTTGGGCATGAGGACTGTGAAATGGGCTGCAAGGCTGGGAAAAATAAAGGAAGGCACTCCACCTACCATGAAGAAGATAATATTTTAAAAATTAGAGTTTTTTTTTTTTTTTTTTATGGAAGAGCTATTTATTACACTAGGGAAAAATGGTGTGTACATTGGCTAATAAAAATCTCTCAAGTTTTATCATAATGACCGCTAAGGCCAAGATATGCCAAAATCAGACCAAATCCATTAAAGGTCAGACCAAATCCATGTTCTCAAAGTGAAAATCAGCTTGGTGCTGCATCCAAATATGGAGAGACAGCTATTAACATTTGTCTGCTGTTATGACTGGTCTAGTTCTCAGTTGTTATTATAGCTATGACTAGAAGCAGATGAGCTTTCAGATTCGAGAAATGTGAACCAAATACATTTCTGAGGGGCATAATCTGTTTGCTACTCCTTAGATCACAATTGATGTAAATAAAAATGAAACTTGAATGTTAAGGAAAATAAAGAAGTTTAAAGGGAAATATTCATATCAGTTACACTGCATTTCTCCTTCCAAGGAGAGGAAAGCATATACAAAATTAAATCTTCCATTAGGGATCTCCTTATGGACACACTTCTAATTTCTAATCTGATCTTTTTTTTTTGCTTGCATTTATGTCTTGTGAACATTTCCCCTAGATTAAGTCATTTAGTCTTAAATAACATCCAGAAAGAGCTCAGCAGTGTAATTAGTAGTGATTGCTGACATGATTCCTTTAGAATGGTTTAGGGAGAGCAACTTATGAGGTTCAAGACTAATCGTGCCTAGTGCTATATACACACTGGAGTGAGCTTCTTTAAAAATATTTTACTTTTTATGTTAGGTTCAGGGGTGCATGTGCAGCTTTGCTATCTAGGCAATTTCATGACTCAGTGGTTTGATGTACAAATTATCTTGTCACCCAGGTACTAGATTTAGAACCCAATAGTTTTTTTCTTTCTTTCTTTCTTTTTTTTTTTAATCTTCAACCTCTTCCTCCCCCCAGCCTTCACTCTCAAGTGGCCTTTGTGTCTGTTTTCCCCTTTTTCTGTCCATGTGTTCTCATTGTTTAGCTCCCAAATACAAGTGAGAACATTAAATATTTGTTTTTTTGTTCCTGTGTTTGTTCCTAAGGATAAGGCTCTCCAGTTCCATCCTTGTTCCTACAAATGATATAATCTTGTTCTATGTTGTGGCTGTATGGTATTCCATGGTATATATCTACCACATTTTCTTTAACCAGTCTACTGTTCATGGGCATTTAGGTTGATTCTACGTCTTTGCTATTGTGAATAGTGCTGCAGTGAACATACGTGAACAGAAGTCATTATGGCAGAATTATTTATATTCCTTTGGCTATATACCCTGAAGTAGGATTGCTGGGTCGTAGTTCTGATTTTAGTTCTTTGAGGAATTGCCACGCTGCGTTCCACAAAGGCTAAACTACTTTATGCTCCCACTAGCAGTGAGTACATGAGTTCCCTTTTCTGGTTGGTGCCTCATGCCTTTAATCCCAGCACTTTGGGAGGCCAACGTGGATGGATCATTTGAGGTCAGGAGTTCAAGACCAGCCTGGCTAAGATGGCGAAACTCCATCTATACTAAAAAATACAAAAATTAGCCGGGCTTGGTGGCTCATGCCTGTAATCCCAGCACTTTGGGAGGCTGAAGCCAGCGGATCATGAGGTCAGGAGATCAAGACTATCCTGGCTAACATGGTGAAAGATCGTCTCTACTAAAAAAAAAAAAAAAAAAAAAAAAATACAAAACATTAGCCAGGCATGGTGGCGGGTGTCTGTAGTCCCAGTGGAGCTTGCAGTGAGCCAAGATTGCGCCAATGCACTCCAGCCTGGGCGACAGAGTGAGACTCCTTCTCAAAAACAAAAACCAAAAAAGAGTTCCCTTTTCTCTGCAACCTTGCCAGCATCTGTTATTTTTTGAGCTTGTAATAACAGCCATTCTGACTGGTGTGAGGTGGTTTCTCACAGTAGTTTTGATTTTCATTTCGCTAATGATTAGTGATATTGAATGTTTTCTCATATGCTTGTTGCTGATCTTTATAGCATGCCATGCCTATTTACTTTCTTTCCAATGGGTTAAAAAATAGACTTTCTGAAACATAACTATCTAAACCCACAATACAAATGAAATGTTTGTTTCTGTCTATCTGGTGTGCTGTGCCTTGCCTCCACACTTTTTCATGCTGCTCCACGGACTCAGTCAGGCATAAGAACACAGCTAAACTCCTTCAAGGCCAATATTCTGGTTATAGAAAGAGGAGTTTTGGGGTGATTGTATTCATTCTAATAAATAATTAGAAGCTTTAGTGTTAAGTTTCAGGGAAAAAAAGGAGGTGGTTTGCATTTTAAATACCAAATATGTTCTATTATATAATTTTTATATTAAAAGAACCATTTACTTACTACCTAAATATCTAACAGCTTCAGAAAATTACTTAAAATTTAAGCCATAATAGTGGTAAATATTTGTGTGTCAGGAACCAGGCTAGGAGCATTAGAAGGTACAGAAATTGATTTGTCTTTCACGATTTTTCAATTCTGAAAGGGGAAAAGACCTATATGTAAATACAGGGAATATGATAGCAATAGATGACAGTATCATTAACGTAGCAAAATTTTAAAGTTAAATTTCCACAGAGGAATCAGTAGAACCTAATGTTGATTAAATGTACTCTGTAGGTAGAAAAAGTGGGAATCCAATTTCATACACTTTGTATTTATATATATTGGGAAATTTTAAGTTTTTTTTTTTTAGTAGGAATTTTTGAGTTTGTAATATGGTAATGTAGGTGATTATAAGAAGCACGTGGAGTTCGAGACCAGCCCAGTCAACATGGTGAAACCCATTCTCTACTAAAAATACAAAAAAGTAGCCGGACGTTGTGGTCGATGCCTATAATCGCAGCTAC
The DNA here is from genome assembly GCF_002776525.5 of Piliocolobus tephrosceles. NCBI lineage: Eukaryota > Metazoa > Chordata > Mammalia > Primates > Cercopithecidae > Piliocolobus > Piliocolobus tephrosceles. Next base: position 14,098,141 of record NC_045435.1, read on the forward strand.
TAGGGAGGCTGAGGCAGGAGAACCACTTGAACCCGGGAGGCAGAGGTTGCCGTGTGCTGAGATCAAGCCATTGCACTCCAGCCTGGGTGACAGAGCAAGACTCTGTCTAAAACAAAACAAACAAACAACAACAACAAAACAAGAAGCACGTGTAGCTAGCTCCATCTGCGTTAAATTTGCTATCCCTATATAGAAACTGAGGGATGAAACCATGCAGGTGAAAATGTGAGAATACGACTCACTTTGATTGGAACTGCATAGACAGATTTGTGGTTGAACCAAAACTAGGTGTTAGTCGTTGTCATGAATTTGGAAAGCAGATGATATGAGGGCCAGGTAAGAGAGACATCATCTGAAAAATGAAGGAAGGAAGGAATTTGATACCTGAGAAGTTATATAGAGACAGACCTAGCAGAGAACTCTACTCAGTGAAACCCAAGAAAATAAATCTTTAAGGAGAATGGAGTTGCATCAATATTGGTATGACACAAAAATCCAGGTGAATAAGGACTCAAAGTCAGTTACTGCATTTGGAAATTGGGTGACACTGACTTTTTAAAAGAAGTTTTGTCAAACTGTTGAAGACTGCACACAGGTGACAAATCAAATAATAAATATTAAAAAATAGAAATTCTAAGTGTAGACTATTCATTCAACAAATTTAACACATAAAAAACAACTAATTATTTTGTGTCACCTTTAAAATAACAAACATGGTCTACAGAAAATAAGCTTATTTGTTGTAAAGGTTAACTTTTGTCCCTGAATAAGAAAGATTTACTGCAAATAAAGGTAAAAGCAGCAAGGCAAAAGAATAAATAATTATGAAAAATAGGCATGAAGGAGTGGGTAAGGGTCAAAAGTGGAATCATTTCCTTGGCAGAAAATAATAGAGGCCTCTTTTTTTATTTTATTTTTCCATGGGAGGGAAGGAGACTTGATAGAACATATCTTGCCTGATAGTTTCTCTTCTTTGAAATGGTTTGCACTTATGTATCAGCATTCAGCTTTAGAGGTTTTGCAACCTTTATGTTTAACTGTAAAGCATGGAGCCTACCTTTCTCATATCTACAGAAGTAATATTCTTCAGAATACTACAAAATTTTTCTGAACACTTTGATTTGGCTGATTGTGGTATACCTCTCTTTAAGAGGTGATTCCGTGCTGAAATTCAGCCTTTTGGAAAAGTATTTTCCCTTGTATTTACTTTATGATGAAGATGTTAATTTATACAGCATGTCATTTCCCTTGAATAACTAGTAACTCTTGGTAAGTGGAGTTTTTCCTCAAACTCATGAAAAGTGAAAAATTACCTTGTCTCCATTCTTTTTACAAATGCATATACTAAAAATAATAACAAAGGAAGAAATGTGTGAATGACAAATGATATAGATTAACATACATTTGGTAAAAAATAATAAAAATATGTATTTTTAATTAACCTTTGCCTTACTTCAAATAAAGACATAATTTCTTAAAATAGGGGCTCTACAGAATATTATTCTAAATATCATGCAAACTAATGGCTAGCCATCAGTAAGTTTCTCATATTGATTCTATGTATACAAGCATATAAACACAGAAAAAATTTATCTTACATGCCTGCTGCTTTTGTTGAAGTTATCTGGAAATCCTATTTTATAGTCCAGTCCGAGAAACAGTGGCCCAGTAAGTGAGTTAAGAAGTTTTGGAGTCTGTCTGCCTTTGTCAACAGAAAAAAATTATTGATAAGTTCTCATTCCAGATTGTTGGTCTAATATTCCAAGTGTGGAATTGGTTCTCGATATTTCATTTCCTGCAAAAAATTGGAGCATAGCCCACTCACGTATCTGACACTTACAGAGAAGACAATGGCAACTTGTTTTACTATTCTTAGCCCACATCAAGAAAGCTCATTACCATATGTTGTATTATTTTCTTGAAAAGATTCTTAAAGTTTAAAAGTACCATTTCTGACAACCCTCTGGCATTACTAAGGCTAAAAAAGATATACAACCAGGTAGAACCATCTACTAACATTTATCCAGATTTAATATTCCCCAACTGCCAATAATTCTGTAATGCCAACTAATCCCCAAAAAACATTACTCCTTAAATTTTAATTCTTAAAAGAATCCATGTAATTTTCAAGGAGAAAAAAATAAAATAGGTTACAATTAAGAAAATACTTTAGACTTATATTTATGGAAAACTGGGCTGGGCGCAGTGGCTCAAGCCTGTAATCCTAGCACTTTGGGAGGTCAAGGAAGGTGGATCACCTGAAGTCAGGAGTTCAAGACCAGCCTGGCCAACATGATGAAACCCCATCTCCACTAAAAAATACAAAATTTAGCTGGGCATGATGGCAGGCACATGTAATTTTAGCTACTAAGGAGGCTGAGGCATGAGAATCACTTGAACCTGGAGGCAGAGGTTGCAGTGAGCTGAGATCGTACCACTGCACTCCATCCTGGGTGACAGAGTAAGACCCTGTCACAAACAAACAAATAAACAAAACACCTGGCTCAAAATCTATTAAAATTTAAAGACATTTAGTCTTTCATAGGTATTAAATTTCAAGAACACATACACATGCCATGCAGGAAGAAGTAGAAATACAATCAAATTAAATAGAAGATAACAAAACTGGAACTGAATGAAAAGCAAGCCAGCATCCCTACATTCTGTCATTATCCAAATTGTACCATGTACTTCTAGGTGGCAAACGTGAAAGTGGCCCTGCTGAAAGAACTTTAGCATTGATAGTGCCAGGTATAAGTGAGGTAAGCTGGGAGTTGGGGAGGTAGGTGAGGGGGGAGGAGACACTTCAGAGCAGTAGTCCAAGAAAAGAAAGTTGCTAATCTAGAAGAGAGGAAAGAAAATACCTCCAAAATCCACTATAACAGAAACATATAGACATTCACACACATATTCCCAAATTATGCTTCACATTAGGAAAATGATATACACAGGAGCAGACAAACATACCTAAAACATACCTGCCACATCATTGTAAAAGCATGAACCACAGACCACTGCATATTTTAAAGTACAGACTTTTTAGTGACATTTCCCATGTACTTGATCTGAATCTCTAGAAACAAAGACCTGGGATCTGCATTTTCACAAGTTGCACATGTGAGTATTCTGTACCCTACAGTTAGAGGACCGCTGATGGTTCTGCAATTATCTTCCTATAATAAACATCAATGCTTTATTTATTAATATAAATATCAAATATAAGGGAATGGAAGAGGAATACAAATAAACACAATAATAAGGATTATACAATGGGTACTTCCATTTGAATATATTATTTTTAAAAAAGCACTAGTAACCTAAGAACAATAGTCTAAGGTCTTCACTCCATCAAATTATACATGGCCACATTAATAAAATTGGTGAGCTAAGAAGTAGAAAGCTTAAATGCTTCTATTATCAAAAAAAGGAATTATTAATGTCTTGTAAAACTTGAGTAGGAAACAACAGGTGCTGGAGAGGATGTGAAGAAATAGAAACACTTTTACACTGTTGGTGGGAGTGTAAACCAGTTCAACCATTGTGGAAGACAGTGTGGTGACTCCTCAAGGATCTAGAACTAGAACTACCATTTGACCCAGCCATCCCATTATTGGGCATATACCCAAAGGATTACAAGTCATGCTGCTATAAAGACACATGCACACGTATGTATATTGTGGCACTATTCACAATAGCAAAGACTTGGAACCAATCCAAATATCTATCAATGATAGACTGGATTAAGAAAATGTGGCACATATACACCATGGAATACTATGCAGCCATAAAAAGGGATGAGCTCATGTCTTTTGTAGGGACATGGATGAAGCTGGAAACCATCATTCTGAGCAAACTATCGCAAGGACAGAAAACCAAACACCGCATGTTCTCACTCATAGGTGGGAATTGAACAATGAGAACACTTGGACACAGGGTGGGGAACATCACACACTGGGATCTGTCATGGGTTGGGGGGAGGGGGGAGGGATAGCATTAGGAGATATACCTAAGGTAAATGACGAGTTAACAGGTGTAGCACACCAACATGGCACATGTACACATATGTAACGAACCTGCACGTTGTGCACATGTACCCTAGAACTTAAGTGTAATAATAAAAAAATAAATAAATAAACTTGAGTATTGAAATAATATCTAAAGCAAATCAGATTTATAATTATTCACTTATTTACTAAGGTCTGTGTCTAAAAACAGATAGGTAGGTAGATAGGTAAATAGAGATGGAAGGGGAAGACAAGACACACAGAGAGTCAAAGAAAGGACAGAAATACAGAGACAGAGAAAAGCATATTGTTCCATTCGTTCAAGTACAGCATGAATGGGAGAAGAAAAAGGGACTTGTTAATAGAAAACAAGTAAGTTTAACAAGTTTCTGTTTTTTAAGTCTCAATCCCAAAATTCTTCTGGTGAAGATCAAATATCCACTCTTCATAAAGAAAACCAAAATCTCTTCCTGTGTGCTAACCTCACCATGTGACAGATGTCAGATATTATAACATCGTTGTTGTTGTGCATGTTTACATTTAATTCAAGAACCAAAAAGTAAATAAACAAATGGGACCACTGTGCAAGCCCCAGTATAAGAGTAATTTTGTGTTCTGGTTTCGAGATTGGAAACAGATGTAAACACTTGTAATTATGCATGTTTCAGGCTGCCTCTCGTGCACAAGACCAGTTGCTTTAGTTTTTCTGAAGTGTAGAATAAGAGATTAAGTATGAGTGCATTAATCACGAAATACAATTTTTAGGAAGGTCACTCACTTATGAACTTCTGGTGCCGCTCAGAAACAAAATGCTTGAGTCTCTTCTCTGTTTATGAAGCAGCATAATCAGAAGGTGGAAAGGAACACTAGGAGGTGGATTTGCTCTTTGCCTCTGCCACATTTCAGTCATTTGGGGTAGATGACATTTGGGGTTTGTTTGCTGATACATAGACATAATATTGGAACAAAGTACCAGGCAACCACCAAAATCAGACATTAACATGCATGTTGAACACCAACATCTATATTCTCTTTTTCCCTTTGTGATTGGGCCTTGATTTTCAGCGGATCGCAGTAGTCCTTGCTAAACATCCACTTTTCCTATCCTCTCTTAAAGCTAAATATGGCCACAGGACTAAGTCCTGGACAATTTCATGTCCATAGACGTATGTCAGACTTCCAGGAAGTCCTCTGAAATGTACTTCCTCCATTCCTCTTTTCTGCATGAATGAAGTCCTTCTGAGAATGAAAGCCACATGGTAAGAATGATAGAGTATGTACACCAACAGGAGCTCATGACTGAAAACACGGAGAACACCAAAGCCTTTTTATCAACCCTGCCTGACTTACCTCCAAAATTCTTTTATGTGATAGAGAAACAAGCTTCTATCTTACTTAAGCCACTTTGTTTGTTTGTTAGCAGCTGAACCAAATTCTATACAAATTACACATTACATGCAATGAATCTGTATGGTGTGCTTATCATTGGCCAGAAGCTGTTCTATTTGAAGCTACAATGTTAAATAAGAATGGTCATGTTTAGCTAACAGTCTAGTGCAGAGGTCAGCAAACTAAGACCCATGGGCCAAACTAAGAGCTATCTTCCGCTGACTATTTTTGTAAATAAAAATTTATCAGAAAATTGCTGCACTTATTGTCTATTGCTGCTTATATGCTGCAAAGACAGAGTGAATAGTTATGAAAGATACCCAATTATTTTTAAGCCAAAAATAAGTACTATCCGCACATCGCAGAAAAAGTTTGCCGAACCTGGTCTAGGAGACTTAGGGAGACTAAGACAAATAAATAAACATTTGTAATAGTGTGTGGTATATGTAATAGAAAGGGTTCTAATTCTATATACAAGGCAGTGAATAACCTGCACTTCAGAGACTAGTAAATATTCCTTAGAGTTGGCAATAAGTTGGAATAATGACTAGGAGTTAACCAGATAAATGAGTTGATGGAACATTCTAAGTTAAGGAAACTGCATAAGCCTAAAAGTCACAGGTACTTTCAAGTGACATGAACCCTGAAATATGGAAGAATAATGCCAACCTCAGAAGCGGCTATGGAGGAAACCAGGAAAGAGGTAGGTAAAGCTAAGAAAAGTCAATACCATCATTTACTTATCAGTGGACTTTCACTTTAAACTTAGTTGTCTTTAATTTTGGTTTAAAGCAAGGTGAACGTTTATTTTTGGATGCAATGAAATTAGACGCAAAGTGAGTGAGAGCGTTGCAGGGGGTGAGAGAGCAGGTGCAGAACCTGGCCTTGCACTGACCTTGCCTACCACTCTTAGTTGCCAAAATTAAGTATGAATTACAGGCACTTGGGTTAGTTGTTAAATTATAGACTCCAGGACCCACCATTTAGAGACTCTGATTCAATGGTCTGAGTTCAGGCTTAGAAATTAGATATTTAAACAAGTAAAAAAAGATCATTTTGATTAAATTGGTCCAGAGGTCATACTTCTGAGAAATGGTGCTTTAGTGCAGACCTATACAGACGAACTTTCTGGGGCACTAGAATCATTCAGATTCTTAGGTGACATCTGTATCTAGTAAATACAAATAGAAGGGTGATATACTTGAATCTTTAGTTTAGAAGATTTTCCAGCTGGCTCTGATGCACAATAAGGTTTCTAAAATATTGATTGCCCAAACTTTGATTTTTCTTGCACAACCCTTAGGCATTCAGGATGCACAATGCACAAGGCACAGGAGCAAGAAGCAGGAGCTCTAAGCCCACCTGATTGAGTATGAGAAGGACAATGATATTAATTTGTAACAATAGCCAATTCATGTGTCTTGCCTCTGCTTCCCTCTTTCCCATCATTTGTCTCATGGATCTCTCACCTATTCCAGGGCTGTTCCTGACTTCACAGTTCTATGTGAAGAGAACGTCCTCATAGAAGCTATGTAAGTAGCCATGTGCAGAGTTACTGTTTGATTCAAGAGCCACTTTCTTCGCGGTAAGTTTTGGAGTCACAGTTCCAGCTGTGAACTAATCTTCTGTAACAATACCTGACATGCATGTAGAATTCAGCCCTTCTAAAAACACCTTAACATACGTTATCCCATTTGATCCTGAAAAAGGCTCTGCAAAGTAGGTTTGGATTAGGTAATTCATTTTCCAGATGAGGAATGGGAAACTTTGATATCCCTGTAATTGGTCAGAAGAGAAACCTGGGCTTAGAACAAAATATACTGGCTCTATGTCCACAGCTTAAGTGTTTATGGGTATTTAACATATTAAAGGTCTATCCCATTAAGAAGTGAATCAGAGTAGATGTAATGAAAATACACATGCACAATAAGATAGCTATTTTGCAATCAAAGGTCTTTCTTATCCATTTCTAATATAGCAGCCTTCCCAATACACTTAAAAATTGTTAAGAGAGTAGATGTCATGCTACGTGTTCTTAACACCATTTTTTAGAAAAGACTAGATGACGTCCTAACAAATGTTAGTTGGCTCTACTACTGAGACTTATCTTAAATCATCTCGTCAACACTAACACTGAAAACTCTATTCTCTACATCAAGTCATATTGTTCACAGTATGAGGTCTATGTATGCCCTGTCTTATCTTCGAATTGTCCCAATGAATAAGTCAAGTTTTTCTCATTTATAAGTCATTTTCTAGCCCAGTAAAAAGAAACTCTTTTAGATAGCAGAGAAAATGCTCAGAGAGAGACCTGGTTTTAAATGTCTTAAAGTGTTGGAGTAGCACATGAGAGAGGTGATTTTTAACTAAAGAAACTAAAATGGCAGAGCTTCTAGAGGTCCCATAGCAGTTGGCACGGAGAAACTTACATAGGCTGCTGCTGCTGTTGCCAGTGCTGCTGGAATCACAATTACTTATGCTGCTGAAGGCACCCTAATAACCTTGGATCAAAAACAACTCTGAAACCATCCATGCCAGAACCACCAATACTTCTGCTGTCCCTAGTAACCTATGGTGGTTCCCTGCGGTTTCTGCCACTGCAAGAACCAGAAACAACTAATTTGTCTTCATCTCACTTTCTAACCTCTGACATAGTGCATCCCTTTGGTAGATGGTTAGGTAGAACCTAACCAGAAATCAGCTGGCAATGGAGTTTGGAAAATAAGTTTCCCACCTTCCAGTCTCCAGGGATAAAAACAACACAGAAGAGTCAATGTGGAGGTTAGCCCCAACAGAAAATTCATGGCAGAAGCCGGTCTGTCAAAAGGTTTAAAATCATCATATAGCTCACATGCTAAAAAGAATGAAATGTAAAATAATATATAACATTTGCAGGAAATAGGAACATGTATGTTTAAAAGCTATCTGTTTAAATCTTTAGTTTCATACAGAACAGTGTAATTCTCTATATTATTACATTCCCCATAAAATAATGGTCAAAGGTAAAGTAATTCTAATCTATAAACCAAAAATAATATTCTTTTAAAAAAACCATTTAACTATTTTAATTTAAACAAAAAGTTTTCCAAGAAAAAATGTGCACACTGCAAGTATAGCTGTGTATATATTCATATATAAATATTATGATTTTATTCAAACATCTTTCTAAATGTATATCTGGGTATTTTGATTTATACATAATCTTCAGAAAGATGTTTGAATGTAGTCATAATCTGGAATTTCAGTTTCAGCTGAATATGTTTACATTTATTGGTCCAGAGGAAGACATATTCATTTTCAGGATATAGAAGTATAGGATTCTGGGTATTCATTTCATCAGTTGATTTGATGCAAATCATAAGATTTGAAAGGACTTAGAATCAAAGTTACATGAACATCAAAGGAACGTTTCACAGTCTCAATCTGAAATGAGAAATATCTTTCCAATGTAAGTATACATTTCTTAATCTCCAGTTACATTACCTAAGTGATTTTCATCTGCATTTACTACGCAACTCAAACTTGCAGTTTAGCAGTGACTTTGAATTATTTACTTGGACTCTATTTGGTGCACAAGGATACACTTTACCAGGACGTAACTTTTGAGATGTCATTTCCCTCAGTTCCTATCACATCTAAAATTGGCATTTGGTTAACTCTTATCAGACATTTTCTAAAAAAGCCACCATTACAAAAGCAGAAGTGTAGACCGACAGGCATGTTTTGTTTTAATGAAGTTTATTCAGTGCAGTCCCATCTTTACATTAGTTAATGCAAGCATGAGCTGCTGTACGTAGGGTAAGGTGAAAATAAACCCCCAAGAAACTTTCTTCTCAGCGGAGAATAGAGATATGCACTTAAGTGAGTAAAAAGCTGGAGGATTATGGAAAAATACTTGAAAAACATATATTTGGCCAATTTCCTTTTCTAGATGACAGAAATTGGAGAACTATACCTATTACCTTTAATAAAATTAACAAGGCAAAATAACAAAGAAAAACATACTAGAAAACTCGAATTCACATGATTTATTTATTTAAACAGACATAAGATTCTATTAATGATGCATTTATTCCAGACTAAAAAGCTACAAAATATTTTGGCAATTTCAAGAGACTAATCATGGGGACTTAGCGGAGAGGACTTATGGGAACTTTCTGTCATTTCCATGCAATTTTTCTGTAAACCTAAAATGTATGGTAAAGCTCAGTTTACAACAAAAGGAGAAAAAATAGATGTGCTACTGATGAAGAACATCTCATAGGCAGGTGATTCTAAAACTTTAGCCTTATTAAAGTTACCTGCAGGGCATGTGAGAGAAATGCTGGGTGCTATCCTCAGAGTTTCTGGGTACTATTTAATAGGTTAAGCAGATATAACAAGAAATTTTGAGTCCTCTGATACTTTTGCATGTTTTGTTTATTTTTATATTATTTGAAGTATTAAAGGAACAGCAGCACAAAGCTATTATTTTATTAAAATATTTAGGAGAATTCCACTAAGTCCTTACTCAATTTTAAACATCTAAGAGATGTTTAAAATTTCATTTGGAATTTTTAATGTATTAATTGTGTAAATAGTCTTAAAATGTTTAGAGAAAACATCTTAGTAGTTCTTTGTACTTAATAAACTAAGCATTATACGAAGCATAGGTAGAAGTAATAGATTCATGTGCAAACACAAATTGACACAAATGTTTTAGATGATAAATGCAATAATCTAAACCATTGTGAATTTCTGCCATAAGTTTGGAAACCACCTGCACTTCTATTCCTTTTCTACCTCTTAAAATAGATTTCTCCCACAAAAGAAAGCAGATCAATACACGAATTATAGTTCCATGCACTAAGTATATAGGATAAAATAAAATCTTTGTGGCTTATTCTTATCTACATAGAATTGCCCAATTGGGACAGCCAATGACCTTACCCCAACCTCTCAAGTAAGGAAGACTGAGGACTCCTGAGATTGTGTTTCTTACTCTTCCCCCCTCATTTCCCACAGCAACTGACCTTTCTCCCATCTCCTCAGTCATCTTAGGGCCCAGATAGATAGTCTCTTTATGATAATAACTAATCTAGAAAATGAATTCATATTAATTAACAAATGGTGGAGAAAAAATGATATTCCCTGCTTTCCAAGTAATATAAATTTATTTTAATAGTAATTATTAAGAGAAAATGTAAATAGTATCCTTACCTTTGATATACCTTGGAAGTGATTATAGTTATAAAAATTAATCATACTCAAATTACGTTAGATTCTAAAGCAAAAATAATAAATACATTGCACTTATGCTCAATTACTACCTTATCTTACATCTGCAAAAGTCATTTATAAGGAAGTAAATCACTCCTATGATTTTTCTTGATACAGTGTCACTACAAATAAATCACAACTACAAAATTAGATAAACCACATGTCACCTCAAGCCTAGAGTAACAAATTTGTTGACAAGATCAAATACAGACTTATAGATGACTTCTGAATAATCATTTGAGTGGAAGATGTGTCAACAAATTTCCATATGAATCATTGTTTCCATTTTCATAAAAGGTAATGATGTTCAATGAGTTAGTTATCTAGGTGAACAATAAAACATGCCAAAAATTTAATGGCTTAAAATAACAAACGTTTATTATTTTTCAGGAGTGTTTGGGTAGTTCTGCTAATCTAGGCCCAGACTCAGATAAACTTCCCTGGGATCACTAACCTGTCTGTATTCAACCAGCTGGTCCAGATAGCCTCCACTGGGTAACCCAGCTCTGCTCCATTGCTCTCCCATATTCCAGTTGGCTATCCTGGGCTTGTTGTCTATGAAGTAGAATTCCAGGGAACCGTGCTAGTACCCAAGTCTTCTTGAGGCATAGGAATAGATCTGTTGTATTGACTTTTCAGCCACATTCCGTTGGTCTAAGCACAATTTTTACACCCAGATTTAGGAATAAAACAGAGATCATCCCTTGATTAAAGAAGCTGTAAAATTACAATGCAGGGCTAGGCGCAGTGACTCACGCCTGTAATCCCAGCACTTTGGGAGGCCGAGGCAGGCAGATCATGAGGTCAGGAGATCGACATCATCCTGGCTAACATGGTGAAACCCCGTCCCTACTAAATGTACAATAAATTAGCCCAGCTTTGTGGGGGGCGCCTGTCGTAGCAGCTACTCAGGAGGCCGAGGCAGGAGAATCACTTGAACCTGGGAGGCAGAGGTTGAAGTGAGCCGAGATCACGCCACTGCACCCCAACCTGGGTGACAGAGAGAGACTCTGTCTCAGAAAAAAAAAGAAAGAAAAAGAAAAATATATATAATGCAAAAGGTATGCATAAAGGGAGGAGTAGTGAATTAAGCCATTTTTGCAATCAATCCACTACAGTAATTTTCTCTAAATATAGACATGTCACAAGTATAATTTCAGAATAAATTATTAAGTGGATCTTGAAATACACGAGACACATCTGAATTTCAGAAAGGCTTTAAACCAGATCATTTATATAATATGTGATGAAAAGATGGCAGCAAGTAGCTTTGAGTTGAGACTTTAATTAGGCAGATTTGTAATAAATGAAATAGGAATATACAAACATGCTTACTTATAAAATAACGTCAACTTAAGGAAACATTTCCAGTGGTAGAGCATAAGGCTTTCTTCTCAGTCCTGTTCTGTTTAACACTTACCACTACTTACGAAAATATGATTAGTTACATAAAAGTTGACACAAAGCTGGAAGGGATAGTATTTTGGATGACAATATTAGCGTCTAAACAAGGCCTCAACAAGGTGAAACTAAATCAAATGCAGCAAATCTCCTTGTAGATAAACTAAGGGACAGCAATAAAATCAAATCTCAAAATGTCCAATTACAGACCGGTTTAGCTGGCTAAGCATCTTAAAGGTTTTTAGATAACAGCAACTTCAATAATAATCAACAGTGTATATAACCTACATTAAAAAATCTTTGAATATAGGTTACATTAATATAAGAAAAGTGTATACTCTAGAATAAAATAATTGTTTTCTGTACCTCAATGCTCACTTTGAATTCACCCTACAATTAAGCTCTTGAATAATATAGCTATCATTAGTTTTAGCATTATTTTTGTTATTGAATTTCAGTCGATTTTTCAGTGTCATTGAAAATTAGTTACTTGGGGCATACAAATTCTCATTAATTAGTAAGTGGCATTAAAAAATAGCAATATTTGGACGAAAACAGAAGACATTGTACATTTCACTTACTCTTACAAAAACATTAGAAATGATAGTAAATACTTACAGTATCTGTATCACTCAGGTTTCTCTAGAGAGACAGAATTAATAATAGGATATATATCCTATTATTATATACATACTAATATATAGTATGTATATAGGATATCCTACATATATCCTATATATCCTATTGTTATATATACTAATATGTAGGATATATAAGATATCATATATATAATCCTATATATATCTCTGTATCCTATTACTGGGTCTGTCTCTCTCAATATAGAGTGTATATATATATCCTATTATTAGTTCTGTCTCTCTCTGTATAGGGAATATATATATCTGTTCTCTCTATATATATAGATATAGATATATTCTCTCTATATAGATAGATACAGAGAGAATAGATATATATATTCCCTATATGGAGAATATATTCCCTATATATAGATATATAGATACAGAGAATATATATAAAAAGGGGAGTTTATTAAGTATTAATTCACATGATCACAAGGTCCTACAACAGGCCATCTGCAAGCTGAGGAGCAAGGAAAGCCAGGTCTGAGTCCCAAAACTGAATAACTTGGCTGGGCCGCGGTGGCTCACGCCTGTAATCCCAGTACTTTGGGAAGCTGAGGCCGGCAGATCACGAGGTCAGGAGATCAGACCATCCTGGCTAACATGGTAAAACTCAGTGTCTACTAAAAATACAAAAAAATTAGCCGGGCATGATGGCGGTGCCTGTAGTCCCAGCTACTCGGGAGGCTGAGGCAGGAGAATGGCGGGAACCCGGGGGGCGGAGCTTGCAGTGAGCTGAGATGGCGCCACTCACTCCAGCCTGGGCGTCAGAGCGAGACTCCGTCTCAACAACAACAAAAACGGAATAACTTGGAGTCTACTGTTCAAAGGCAAAAAGCACCCAGTATGGGAGGAAGATGTAGTCTGGAAGGCTAGCACAGTCTAGTCTTTTCACGTTTTTCTGCCTGATTTATATTGTAGCTGTGCTGGCGGGTGATTAGACGGTGCCCACCCAGATTAAGGGTGGGTCTGCCTTTCCCAGCCCACTGACTCAAATGTTAATCTCCTTTGGCAACACCCAGAATCAGTCCTTAGCATCCTTCAATCCAATCAAGTTGACACTCAGTATTAATGAACAGTGTCAGAAATAAAAACCAGGATAAATAATATAAGTTCTGAACTGCTAATACAGACATTAAATTTTAAAAATTACTATGGGCCACAAATGTTAAAATAATTGAAATTATATTTTATATAAAAACTGATGAGACATGGTCAAATATATACTCAAAGGAAAATACATGTAAGTATTATTTATTATTTAAAAGAAAGGGATCGACTTCTGGTTTCTGTTTAAGGCATAGGAAGCCGGGAAAAAAATGTAACTCCCACTCTCACAAAAGGAGAAATCATTATAATCTATAAAATGATTACTGTTCCTGAACCCATCAGATTCAAAATTTCGAGGTAATCTGTTCAGAGATTTCCAAAGACTTGGGGAGAAATATGACCATTTAGAAGTGACCCTCAGCCCCAGAATGAGAATAGTCTCAATCCTTGGGACCCAGGAATACAGGGTCTGCCAACCGTTGAGACTAAACAAGGACAGCAGAAGAAACCCCCTGACTCTCAAGGGAGAGGATAGCAAGCACCGAGTATCAAGCAACAGCAGTCCATTTCTTATGAAAAGGCAATAACGCAAACAAACGGATGAGACGTACGCATTAAGGGGAATCCTGGACCTGAGAGTGAAGAAGACTTAGAGGAAAACTTTGTGGCCAAATACGCATGTATAAGAAATTCTAGGGTGGGTGCAATGGCTCACACCTGTAATCACAGCACTTTGGGAGGGTGAGGTGGGAGGATTACTTGAGGTCAGGAGTTCGAGTCTACCCTGGGCAACATGGCAAGACCTCATCTCTACAAAAAATAAACAAAATTAGCCAGGTATGGTAGCATGTGCCTGTAGTCCCAGCTACTCGGAAGCATGAGGTGGGAGGATCACTTGAGCCCTGGAGGTCAAGGCAGCAGTGAGCAGTGATGGCATCACTGCACTCCAGCCTGAGCAATGGAGCGAGACCCTGTCAAAAAAAAAAAAAAAAAAAAAAATTCTAAAGGAATTTGAAGCAAATGGCAAATTGCAGGTAACTATAGCAACAGCAAAACCCAAACCCTGATAAACTTTGAATAAAATTGACCTACGTCTAAAACTATCAGCCAAGAATTTGGAGCCCAGAGTACCACTGTGAACATTTTATATGTACTTAAAAATAATACACATTGTGGATATGGAACGTTCACAATGTTGTCATATTCTGGGACCCCAAAAAACTAAATCTGAGCAAATTAAATAAATGTAAATCAAATAAGATTAGACTTTAACTAAAGTATAATTATTTTAGAAATTACTGAGATATCTGGAAACTCCTCAAATGTTTGTAAATTAAACAGCACACTCCTAAATGCCTCATGGGTTAAAGAAGTAAAAGAAAAATGTTAAGATATTTTGTATTGAATTGAAATAAAAATAGTGGTTATCAATACTGTGATATTCTGCTAAATATACTTAGGGGAAAATTTATAGCATTAACACTGATATCAGAAGAGAAAAATAGTCTCAAATCAGTAATTGAAAATCTTTTATTTTTTTGAAAATAAAGAGAAGAGTAAATTAAATTCAGAATAAACAGAGAGAATAAGTATCATAAGAAAATAAGTAAATTTAAAATATACAATAAAAAAGCAATGAAACAAAAAGATGGTTCTGCAGGTGTAAAAACTTTTACTTCTTAGGGTATCTGGCTGGGCCTGAAAATGTGGAATAAGACAGATTAACATATGAAAAGCATACAAATTTATATAAAATTTTCGTGACACAGGAGCTCCCATAAGGAAATAAAGACACAAAAATACTGGCAAAACATAAATATCTTTATTCTAAGTTGAACAGAGAGAGGCAGTTTTTGAAAAGTAACTAAACTATAGGGGAGGTTAAAAGAAGATAATTGTTTTAACAAGGTCTCTTTCTTCAGAATTATCTAAGCTATGACTCCCCATGAAATAATGGTTCTTTTCTCCTGATACAGGAAGGACATCTTTCACACGGGAGTTTTTCTCTTCTGTTTTCAGGAAGAAAGCGTGAGAGATGAATGTCTGCTTACATTTGCTATTTTTGAAGTGCTTTTAGCTCAAAATAATCCTTATACCAAAGTGGCACATTTTAGAGTGGCATAGTCTGCTCCCACTTCAATTCTTTGAAAGTATCAATAAAATTGATTAAACTGTAGCCTAGCAACTCAAGGGAAAAAAAAAAAAAAAAAAAAGAGAGAGAGAGACAAGAAGCAAATTAGCAGCAACAACAAAGAAAAAAGAGATATCCCTAAAAGCCCTGAGAAAATTAAACTATAATGAAAGGATATCATAAACAACTTTATGCTCTTAAGTTCAGCAACTTCAGTGAAATGGACAAATCCTTGAAAGACAACCAAAGTTCACCCATGAAGCAATAACTTGAATGGCCCCATAACTCTTTATAAATTAACATTTAATTGAAAAATATCACAGAGAAACATTCAGGATCAAATGGCTCTACAGGTAAATTTTATCACACATTTAAGCAAGAAAAAAAATCATTTCTAAAAAGAAAAAAACTCTTCTAGAAAATAGAAGAGGAAACACTTTGCAACTCATTTTTGTCACGAAGCTAACGTAATCTGATAATGAAACCAAAGGCACTGCAACAAAACAAACTATGAAACATAATCCCTCATGAATATAGATGCAAAACTCCATTAAATATCAGTAAATAGAATCTAGCAATATATTGTAAGGTTAATACATTAGAAACAAGAAGAATTTATCCCAGAAATGCAAATCTAGTACAACTTTCATACTTTAATCAAACTAATTCACCAAATCAACAGGAGGAAGAAAAAAAAACAATCATCTCAAGAGATGGAGAAAAAGCATTTGGCAAAGTTAACAACCATAAATTATGGAATATCTCAGCAAACCAGGAACAGAAAACTTTTATATGTTGATGAATGCCTGCAGCAAACACTGAAATAGTAACTACTTCCCCTTAATATGAAGAATAAAGCATGATGTCCACTACCATTATTTCTGTTCAACATCATACCTAATATCTTTTTCTGTGCACAAGGCAGGAAAAAAAGGAATAAAAGTCATTTCACTTGGAAAGAATGAATGAAAATCATCTCTATTCAAAGAGTACCTTATTATCTATACAGAAAATCCCAATAAATAAAGGCAAGGAGACAGAGAAACGTGGAATAGGAAACAAGAAGAGAGAGAAATTATGTGAGATAATTATTCAATTAAATATTTTATGAAGAGAAAAACATAAAGATAGCAATTATAGAAAAATCGTAGATTTAAATGCAAAATATGCATTAGAAAATATATAGACAGAATAATTTATTAAGAAATCTGAAAGCGATTTGGGAGGCCAAGGCGGGCGGATGACAAGTTCAAGAGAACGAGAGCATCCTGGCCAACATGGTGAAATCCCGTTTCTACTAAAAGCACAAAAAATTATCTGGTGGTGCGCGCCTGTAATCCCAGCTACTTGACAGTCTGAGGCAGGAGAATCGCTTGAACCCTGGAGGTAGGGGCAGAGGTGGCGGTGAGCTGAGATCGCGCCACTGCACTCCAGCCTGGCGACAGAGTGAGACTCTATCTCCAAAAAAAAAAAAAAAAAGAAAGAAAGAAAAAGAAAAAGGAAAGAAATCAGAAAGCTAGATTAGAAATGCATATTCAAAGAAACCCCAAGGATAGATCAATCATAGACAAAACAAACCAAGAAATAAAATTAAATACGTATATTTGTGAAAGGTGATATAATGAAAGAGAATAACATAAATATTTATGAATAATATACATATTCAATTTAATAATACTAGCAAAATTAATAATTTCTGTATCAAGTAAAACGTTTGAAAATTAGATTAACAAAATTTAAAAAGAATAATGAAAAACAATGAAGAAACAATCAGAGAAGATCTATTGAGTATTATCTTGGGCTCAGGAGGTTTTACTAGTAATTTGTCTCCAGCTTTCAAAAAGCAGATCTTCAGTATTAATTGTTCTTCAGTATAGAAAAAATAAATAGTAAACTAAATGAATAAATGCAAAACCTCCGTAGCTCTTTTTATAAAAGCCTAAAATTTAAACATCTCCAAATATAAGCTATATAAAGAGAGTAAGCAAATAAAAATAAATAATTAGAAACAACTTATTTTGGATTCTTTGTACAACTGTAGTTGTTCTCTCCTCCCACCTATCTACACATTTTGTGTTCATTCTAATTCTTTCAGAAATATTGGCCAGGCGCGGTGGCTTACGCCTGTAATCCTAGCACTTTGGGAGACCACTTGAGATCAGGAGTTTGACACCAGCCTGGTCAACATGGCAAAAGCCCCGCTCTACTAAAAATACAAAAAAAAAAAAGAAAAAAAAAATTACCTGGGTATGGTGGCCCGTTCCTGTAGTCCCAGCTATCTGGGAAGCTGAGGCAGGAGAATTACTTGAACCCAGGAGGTGGAGGTTTCAGTGAGCTGAGATCGTGCCTCTGCACTCCAGCCCGAGTGACAGAGCAAGACTCTGTCTCAAAAAAAAAAAAAAAAAAAAAAAAAAAGAAAGAAAAAGAAAAAAAAAAAAGCCTCACCAATGCAGTTGTGACACATGACCCAGGATTGATCAGTACTTATTAGTCCAGTTCATTAGACACGATAACCATCTAACTTAAGCGAGAGCCATGAAAGTTCTTTCCTGATTTATTGAGTGTGCTTTGAATAGAGAAGTTCTCTTTCCACTGGGGTTTCCTAGATGGAACGATGTGTTGCTCAGGGTGTTGGTAGTTAATTATGGAGTTTTCCTCACAGCTGAGTTAAGCAAACTGCAACACAGAGGGAGGTAAAGCCAAATGATAGAGAAAACAGATAGAGCCTTGATGAACCCCTGGAGCCAGTGTCGTACAACTTCAGCCAAGTTTTGTATTTCAGTTGGTTTTCTTTTGTGTTTAATTTAGCTTAAAATTTACTTTTGTAATATTTCAATCATAAGCATTTCATCATAACCTATATATAAGTAATAAGAAAATGCTTATTACATTTTCAATGTTTCTTTACATTTATATCAAAATTTACACAATCTGAATTTACATTTGCATTCATTAAAACGTTAAAATATGAATACAGCTTGTGTGGTATGATCATGAATTTTTCCCCCACATTTCCTTACTTTTATATTATTTTACTTTAAATTTTTTTGTATATTGAAAATTAAGAAAAAATAATGCACAGAATCAACAGCAGGTTGACCTATAAATTTAATTTAATTTTTAAATACATTAACATCTGCATGAATCAAACTATATTTTCTGTGTGCGAAATTATCTTTCATTGCAACTATTTCAATAAAACCATTATGCTAACTCCTTTCCTAACGAACCACAGGTTTAATTCTATCCTGTACAATAACTCAATAGGTTGTAGTCACAACCATGCCACTGTTAAATATTGTCATATTTTGATTCCTCTTATTTAATATATTATCAAGAATAGGATTGCTAATTTCCACAGTTTAATTGATCTGTCATGACTTTTGATTCTTAGTCAGTTTTATGCACAAAATTCAATTACCCAGCTATTCAGAACTAAAAAGTGTACATACCACACTTCAATGAATTACTCTACATCCGCAGGTTTTATCCAAGATTAACACAAAGAACAGGTATATGGAGAATTACTGTATACTTTCAGTAAAATATATCAGTTAATTTATTTCTAAAAGTTGTCATTTGTATTACTAAATGGCCCATTGTGACAAGTATCTTTAAAATGTAGGGTATTTTTTACTGAAGTTCATTTTGATATTAGCATCTTGGCTACTAAATATCCTTTCAAATATTGGAAGTTTCTTGCCACCTGAAATCCTCTTAGTACTTCAAATCTACTATTAGGCAGGAAAGAAGTGCTTTTGTTTTTTTTCTGTCACGATCATGCTTAATTTTAAAATTGTACAAGTTGTGCTCAAATATGAACTCATAAGCCTCTTTTCTTATTGCTGTAGATACCATTATAAAGTATTTAGTACTCAGATTAGTTTGTTCAGTGCTTTAAAATCCCTCAATATTCAAAAACAAAAGATTAAAACATTATATTGTAGTCGTTAATAAATAAATTGCCCCCAGTGGAGAATCATATAAAATACAGTTAAAGAAATCACCTGTTTCATTATCAGAGGATGACTGTTTTTAACGTGTATGCAAATAATCTTTCTCTTATATTTTGTATTTATTCATATACACTTAGAGGTCATATATGTACATACAGAGATAGATTATTTATGTAATCTTTTAGTCATTTATGTACTCTCTTAGTCAATTTTTTTACTTTCATACTATTCTTTAATCATAAATACGATATGTTAAAATAACCCTTTACATATGTCTTAATTTCATGTTAAGCAGTATTTAGCACAAGTCAATTTTTTCAAATCGGAAAAAACTTCAATTTATGGCTTTTTCCACATATAATTAACAACATTAACGGATAAATTTGCTGCGGGAACTTTCAATATATTACAGGTTTACACTGTTTGTTATTTCTGTCAAGCTAGATTAATGTCTTTCCTATAAACTTAGCACCTTTATTAGTCTATAATTACTTCAGAAAAAAGGCAGTGATTTAGTCAAATTCACATGAGAATGTTTTGGATTTTTTTTTCTAAAGTCATCAGTTTCAAGTGGACCATAGTGCAGCCTTTTCTAGTTTCAGAGAAGAATTTCCTTTAATATTGGTGCCATTCTCACGACAAATTTCTTCCCATATCCCGGCCCAATGAAATGAAAAGTTTTATTTTATAGTTCTTCTATCCTTGCCTTTTCTCCTCAAAAAACTTTTACATAGGCTAATATATGGCAGCTGTATTTCTGAGAAAGAACTTTTTAAATAAGTCCACCCTCCTAATTAGTGCATAACCAGCCCCCTGTTCTGTCCAGTGTGCAGCTGACAAGAAACAGAACAATTTGACAGCAATGTGTGTGGTGGCCAATGGTTCTGTGGAAAACTGGAGGAGAGGGAAGCTGAGTCGGTACTGTCTAGCAAGTGATTTTACATCAGCCAGTTTTTCTTAATAAAGGGAAATTCAAACCACAAATAGGATGATCAAAAATGTGGCTTTTATAATAAGTGCTGTTGTCATTATCTCACTCTTTGGGCTTCCTAAGAGGGACCACACAAGTTTCATAGACAGGCTATTGTGAGAATCAACAGTCGATTGTGTCCAGCACAGCACAGATATCACGAAAGGTTTTGGATAAGGCCACTTTCTATTTTTTCCAAGTTGAAAAACTTTGCTAAATATGTGTGATTAAGACTAAATCTTGTTCACATCCTCACTGCTTCTCTCACATCCTCTCAATGCCTTGAAAAGCTCTAAATTTGTTGTAAAATGGAAAGAATAGCATTTTCACTATTTAACTCAAAAGATTTTTGTGAAAAGTGGTAAAATATGAAAAATAATTAACTTTAAACATGTACATAGAATATTATTATGCAATTATAGATAGTCACCGGCCCATCTTATTGGAAACTTCAGTACTAGATTTACTAATTCTGCATCACTTTAGTCTTTTTTCTGTCTTATCCAAACATGTGGCCATGGAAAGGTATCTTTGTTTCTGTTGGCTTTTTGTGTTTTCCAAGAAAATTAATAATATATAGTTATTTGGAACAACATTGGAATATTTTCTATACCTAAGAAAACATGTCTCTCTTGATAAGAGTTATTATTTAGAATTGTATCTTAAAGTTACACCATAGAGATTTTTAATAAAATATTTTATTTCTCAGGGATATCTATAATTAATATTTGGTTATTAATTTAACAAGTGAAAGTGTCTCGATACTTATTTTAGGATAAATTTTTGTGTCTATCCTCTTTGCCTTAGTTTTATATTAGTCTTTCCTCAGGCACTATGCTATGCAATATTTACATTTTGTTGTTTAGAAAGCTTAAATTCAATCCTAATCTCTTGCAGGATTAGCCTTAAGTAAAGTAAGTAACTGATTTTTTTTTTTTTTTTTTTTTTTTTTTGAGATGGAGTTTTGCTCTTGTTGCCCAGGCTGGAGTGCAATGGTGCGAGCCCAGCCCACCGCAACCTCCACCTCCCAGGTTCAAGCGATGCTTCTGCCTCAGTCTCCCGAGTAGCTGGGATTACAGGCCTGCGCCACCACGCCCAGCTAATTTAGTATTTTTAGTAGAGACTGGGTTTCTCCATGTTGGTCAGGCTGGTCTCGAACACCTGACCTCAGGCGATCAGCCCACCTTGGCCTCCCAAAGTTCTGGAATTACAGGCGTGAACCACTGCACCCGACCAGTAAGCAGCTGTTTACCCAGAGCGTTTTTATGGGTGTTGGGATTGTCCTGCAACCAAAAACTGACCTTTATCCCCTGTAACTTATGCTTGAAAATTATTAATTTAGGCTAAATAGCCCCATAGTGAAAGGAGTACTAAAAGTCGCTATAAAACCAGATTTATTTGGAGCAAGTTTTGGTAAAGATGAGAGGAAAGGCTAAAGATCCTGAGACCCAAGAAGTTGGGAGAAGTAAATGGTGCACCCAATAAAGCTTTATATGCTAAAGTTTGAAAAACTAGAACTAAAATTAGAAGCTGTTTGTAGCTATCAATAGATGGAGTGTTACTTTTTTATGCAATATGAAGAGGGGAAAATAGGGAGATGGGAAATCAAGGTAATCAAAATGCACAGGAAAGTGGCTGTTTTTCAAATTCCACTATTTTTCTTTCAATGTGGGCAGATTTAAGTAATAACATTGACGGTCTTATTTTATTTATTTGTTTATTTTTGTTTTATTTATTTATGTATATTTTTTGAGACAGAGTCTTACTCTGTCGCCCTGGCTGGAATGCAGTGGTGTGATCTCGGCTCACTGCAACCTCTGCCACCCCACAGTTCAAGCGATTTTCCTGCCTCAGCTTGCCAAGTAGTGGGACTAGAGGCATGCACCACCATCCTGGCTAATTTTTGTATTTTTAGTAGACACAGGTTTTCACCATGTTGGCCAGGCTGGTCTCGAACTCCTGACCTCAAGTGATCTGCCTGCCTCCGCCTTTCAAAGTGCTGGGATTACAGGTGTGAGCCACCACCGTACCTGGCCAATAATGTTGATGATTTTAATGCGACAAAATTAAGAGGCAGATGATAGCACCAAGCTGATAAAAATGTCTTTTTGCAGCATTTCTGCTCTTCATGTCAAGTTTTATTTTCCTTTTATCTCTAATCAAGTAGAATCAAAGAATTTTTTGTTGTAATTGAACATTTCAGTTTTCAAAATAGCATTAAAATCCATCATTTTCTGTAAATTACTTAATGAAGTAAAAATGCAGATTTATTTGTCTTAATTGAATTTGAATGTAATATGAATGGATTTTCAGCATGTCAAATCAACTCAGTCTGGAACAGCATACTGTAACAACTGAAAGGAAAGTTCTTTTGAATCGTATTCATACTTAAAATAGAGTAATAGGACTTTCAGATTTAAAAATGTTTGCAAACCATTACAAGATAGAAAGGATATAGACTTTTAATTTAAGTGTATTATTATATCTCAACCAATAGAAGAGTATATGCTAAAAAGAGCTTTTAAATCCAATTCAGTTAATTAAATGTTCATATAATTTTATTAAGCATTAACTTTTTAATATAAATGACTAGTTAAACCAAACTTAGTAAACTAGAAAAGTAGACTTTAAATCTGTACTCTTAAAATACCTAAAATCACTTATGTATGGTGTGTAATCAAACTCAGTTTCTTTTTCCTTCATGATAATTTTTCATAATTGTTTAGAGTCTGCTTATTATATGACTTAACAAAACATAATTTTCCCCTGACCACCCCAATCCTCAATGTTCTCACCTTGTTATTGTTCCTTTTGCATGTATTATAAGCTTCCTTATATTCATTGTTATATTCTCATGGATTTGTGGCTGAACTATTGCCTTGTACTGAAGGTCTTTCAAGATCAAAACTACTGCTGTGTCCTTTTCATAACACGTGGCTTGTTTTTCTCCTTCTGTGGTTGATATCCAAAATGGCTTATTATTGATAATACTTGAGAAAACATTAACCAAGTTGAGAGTTTAAGGAGGTTTAAATGTAGAGCAAATCATCACTAATTAGTTTGTTTAAAAACTGAATTTAACCTTGATAGAAAGTTGCCTGGCAATAAATACAGAACGTTGTCAGCAATTTGCTTACTATTATTTGAGAGTATTTATTTCTTCCAGAGATTATCATTTTTATGATAAGAAAAATAAAATATAATTTATACATGTTTTCTTTAAATGTTAATTAAATAACTAAGATCTGCAATAAACTAGAAGTGTATGTACTCTAAGCAACTTAATAGAGTACAGTTGATATCATAGGGCAGATAGTAAAAGAAGTAATCAAGTATAGGTGGGTGGACACAGTTTGCTATTTTACACTGAGCTGATTTAACATCATGACAGCTAAATGAGGCCAGTTGCTTATACAAATAAGTTCATCAGTAAACAAAATCTTTTTGTGCAGAAATATCTGAAAATCAAGGAAATGACTTTTTTTCTGAACTGGAAAAAAGATACTTCTTTCAGAAAAGTGGTCGTAACAGGCAAATTCATGATAAATGAGAGATGTACACTGTGTTCTCAAAGTTGTGTTAGGGAGAAGTAGAGTTGTAACTGTGGTAGGGCATGTAGCACAGAAAGAACTGATGAGCTAGTGGGGTGAAATTAAACAAACGTCTTCTGGGAATCATAAAAATTTCATTGGAAGAGCTAAAACAAAAGTTTGTTTTGTTTTGTGTTTGATACTTGGAGTCTAACATCTGTGAAATTGTCAGAACTGGTATTGCATTGGCAAACTTTGGAAGAATTAGTAAATTCTCTCCTGAAACAGGTGAAGAACATCCTGATAAGTTGCAGTAGTATTTGATGACAACTCAAGATGACTGAGTGCAAATTTATTGTAAGAACGTGTTTATTATTTTAAAACATATTTTTGTAAGCCATGAATTATCTTTCAAATTCAAATGTCATGGTAATGTAAATTAATATTTCTGCTTAACAGATTTACTAGAGAGCTATATAGAAACAATACATGATTCTGAAAACCTTCTATTTGATATGGAGATCTATGCTTATAAATGCCACAGATATTGAGCTTTAAGGATATAAATTACAAGCATCACTTACCATGAGATAGGAATAATCATGATAATAAGTACATTTTCTGAAGGGATTACTTAAGGGCAGTGAGAATTTCCTCAGCAGTAACAACTGAGACGCTGAGATTTTTCTTTTTTAAGTTAGTGGCAGAAACACTATAGATTTGAGTCTACAGATGTCAGGCTCCAAAAGGTATGTAAATTTTAAGATTATTACCTAGGAAGGAAAACAGCAATCTCTAGGACATAAGCCTTTTAAATGTCAACATAAAAAGTGTCATGAAATGTTTCAGTAGGATTTACATAAGCAGAGGAGAGAAAAAAGGCAACTTCAATGAGAGTAATATCTGGTAATGCTCAGAATGTGATAGCCATAAATTAGCTCATAAGTGATTTAAACTTTTTTTAAACCTGTGGACTTATATATGATGTCCTATTTTCCCTTTTGTTCTTAAAGGAGACAGAGCTTAAATTTTTACAGTGCATTCACTGGCATATCTTTCTAGTATGTTTCAAGTGCTTGTAATTCCTCACCCTTTCCTGCTATTGCTCTCGCTCTGACCTGAAGAAGGAATAAACAAAATGGAACTAGATGAAATTCAATTCTTTCAGTGGCCCATTATTCCCCCAGCATTGCTGCTGTTTCAAAAATCTGCTTCTGTACCACTATTGAAGACTAGGACTTAGCAGACTGGAAAGGTGATCAGATCACCATCAACCATGAAGGAGCTATATATAGTGGGGATGAGGCAGAGTAAAGACACTGGGAGAGGAAAGCAGAGAACTTATACCATAGGACTCCAAAGCTGAAAATACAAGTCTGCAAAACTTAGAAAAAGAGTAGTCTTCAGAGAGGGAACTATTGATGAAAGCAGGCTGTTGATAGGTGAACAAAGGACGCCTTTGTGTGAACACTGGCTAATTAAGTCTTGCAATTACTACAAAGAGATTTCTTTTGTGTAGAGGAGAGAGACATATAAGAGTGATATACAAGTTCAGATTGAAAATACTTATTCATATTCTTTGGGGGAAGGGCCATTTGCCTACTAAACAAAACGAAGGCCGCCCATTTTTTCGCTTTGAGCAAGCATGGGGAGAGTGGGAAGAGACAGGCTTCTAAAGTAGGTGAAATTGTTGGACATGAAAAGTGCCTTTGACTCACGGTTTCAATGGATTTAACCTTTATTAAATATAGAACCCCTATCAAAATAGCTATAAGCTGAGAGAATTGCTTCCAATACACACTCCTTTTCTTAGTAGTCATAGAAAAAACAAAGCTTGATAAGCTCTTGGGGCTGGAGTATTCTTCTCCCATATGGGAGTTATTATTTCCAGTTCAGTGTGTCTCAAAGTAGGGGTCAGGTCTCCCAGAGGCCACAGGGGTTTGAGAGGGTTAACACAGAACAGAACTACAGAACTCTGAAGTGATCAGTGTTGATGATGGTAGTGAACTCTGAGCTATATAAACCAGATGAAAGGCCTCTACTTACCAGCCCTGGGCTTCACTTCTCTCTTAGCAAATATTCAAATATGTTCCCTCTCCAAGAGGGGGCTCCAAACTGCTATTTGATGGCTACAAAGAAAAGTTTATGAAAATCAAAGGATGCTTCTAGCCAGCACCAGAACCTGAAAGCAGTAGAGCAAAGAGGAAAGACATTGACTTAGAACAGTTCTAAATGTGTAAAGGAAGTTAGCAAACCTCTATGGAGATGTAAACCAAAGCCTCAGGTGCTCCAAATATTCTGGGCCTAGAAAATACAGACTTCATCCTTTTTATTGGCTCTTGCAGTCTACATTACATTTCAGAATAGTAACCTCATCTTAGAAGTGTCTCAGGAATCCATGGAATAAGTAAAGGGATTTTGTTCTTAACCACCTAATTACTGTCTATTTCCTGAGCCCTTTCTCATGCTCTTATAATCAGTGACAAATGAGCAAACCTGGAGGTGGGATAGAGATTTTGATAATCATTACAGTCAGACCTTTCACCATTCTCAACCTTAACGCATAGACTAGCAAAGGGCTCCCTTCTTTTTCCAGCCTGTTGACACCTATAGTAATTATTCCCAGGAAGGTAACTCTCTGAGGCACTATTTCTCTTCTCCTTAACTGAACAAGTACCAGCTTACACACTACCAGCATTGATGAGCAGTGACGCCTTCCTGTCAGCTAGGTAATTTGTTGGCAGAAAATGCCACAGACACTTTAAATTTCCCATCTTTCAAAATTTCTCATGCAAATGAGGCTCAGTAATTAGTGCTGACCTTCCAGGATTACCAGTTGTCAATCAGCTGTGCATCAGGTTCAAAGACTCTCTGCCTTATTTTATGCAAAACACGGGCATATGAAGCATCCCTGGAGCGATACATATGTAAGAGGGCAATGTTCTAAAAGTTAGCCTACTGAAAGAATCCAAGGATCTACTCATGGAAGAACAACACGCTTAACTTTTAAAAAGCAGTATTTTTCCAAGCACTGTTCAGGAAACACTTGTGTCAGTATTATCATGATGTTTGTACAAGTTCAGATTCTGAAGCCATACTCAGGCCTTTTAAACAAGAATAACTGCAGATGAGACCCCTGAATCTGCATTTTCTACAAGCATCTTGCAAAAAATCCCTAATGCTAAAGTTTGGGAGTGATTGGTAGAGGCATGCATTCATAATGGTAAGGCCAGAGAGCACTTTTTCCCATCACTAAATCCAATAAACATTATTACATATCATTTATGCAAGATGTCACTATGTTTATTAACACATGAGCAAGGTATGGCACTTGCTCTCAAGGATTACTTTATCAATCTAAGAAACATATCAAATCAAGGAATATAAAACAAGCTGTAGAAAACTATTTCTAAGAGTGGAATACATGGTACGCACTAAGAGAATGCCATAAATTTGAAAGTATCTGCTTCTTTGCTCTGCCTACAGTAAGATGCACTCTTAAGGTTATATGTCTTTTACATTTAGCAGTCAAATTTATAATCAAAACTGTAGCACAAATTTTAAAGATATAGTCCTAAGCCCAGGATCAACTAATGAAATGCTTATTCTCTGGCAATCTGTGAAAACGTGCACTTAGAAAGTTTTGTTTTCAGATAAGTGCAAATATAGGTGAAATATTTGAAATTTAGCCTATCAAGGAATCTGTAACTCTTCTAAAAATACCTGTTTCTTAACCAATACATGACAGCTGATTTATCACCCTCTTTTATTTTTGAAAGAAATCAAAGACAGTCCAAAAGACTCTTGAGATTTTTCCATCCGGGGAAAAGGGAGTATCCGTAGATTAAACGTTTATTAGCAGAAAAAATAGAATGATCTTCTTAAATATTCACAAAATGAATAAATCAAACCTACCTGAAACTCAAAAATGTGCATATAGTCTGAGAAGTTTTATTTTACAACAGGATAATATATGGACATCTTTATTTATTTGGGTTTATTTTATGGGGAATTAAAATTTTAATATTGCTAGAGAAACATTCATATCATTCTCACCATCAAGATCATCTAGGCGATAAGGAATGTCCAAAGAAGACTATTTACATTGACTGAAATTGTTACCTAACTTTTTTGAATTGTAAATGTATGAGGCCTGATTATTTCCCACTGTGCAGGGTGTTTCTCTTGGGCAAGATCTAACAACTAAAGAGCCATTTGCTTGTTGAGAAAGTGCTGAATCTGTAAATGCTGACTCAGCCATGCAGGAGGTGGTAAGATTAATGGACACCAACCGTAGGGAAAAGCAGTCCGTGAGTGTTAAGGGCCTTGGTGGGAGAAACATTCCCCTAGTGAAAGAGAGAGCACACACTTCGCCCTTCCCTTCACCCCATGGCCAGACATCCTGTTCTATACGTCTCAGTCCCGTGTGGTGGTACTATTGGAAATTTATATCTCTATTCAGTAATGATTCAATCACACCAACTCATCACACATCTTATCATAAACTTTAACTGCCGTGATACTTTTAAATGGGGTCAGTTTTATTTTCATCAATAACATATGAATTCTGCTTAAAATAATAAGCACAATTGTAACAGTCTATCAAACTACATATGAAAATAAGATATGCTCAAGGGCATTTCTTTAAGTACAGCTTAAAATACTACAAGGTATTGAGGAAAATACTGAATAGCCATGCAATGTAAAGGGATAACAATGGATTATAGGAAAATAAATGTCATACCACCTAGCTGCTTTTTGATCCCTTAAAATGTATTTAAAATGTGCATAGTGTGAGAGAATAGAAACGTGAGGGGTTTTCTGTGTTAGACAAAATATGATTCATATTTTAACAGACGTGTTCAATTGTATTTGCAGTCTGAAAAATAATACACATCTTGCATTTCACCTTTACTTTTCATCCAGGATGTTTGAAATATTAACATATTTCATTAACATCCCAAAGAGTGACAGTGAACGAGCAGCACTGAAGGGATTAAACCATGTTTAGCTCACAATTTGTGAATATGAGCAGTTCAATTTCAACACTTCACTTAATTCAGTTGATGTTTTAAAATATTAGAGCTTTGCAGGTACAAAATGCAACTTGTTAATTGTGTAAATATTTACTGAGTATCTACTATGCGCCAGGTGCTGTTTCTAGCAACTGTGGAGATAGTGATAAATAAATGACTAATCAACTGTAGAGTCATGCTATTGTCAAGAGAGGGAAAAAAAGGAGAGTTATACTATTTCACGTCAAGTTAGATGTAATTTAGAATAAATGTCTTCATTCTCTGGTTTTCCCGAAAATAAGTAAAGATTACATTTTTCTTGTTTGTTTCTTTTACCTGCCTGCACTCTTGCCTTTACTCTTTTCCTTTGTAAAGTCAGTGCTTCATGGATAATATCATGGGAAACAAAATTAGGACCTTAAATAAGTTCGTTAAATTTCTCTGAGCCTCAGTTTCCTGGGATAATTTATAGAGTTTTCCTGATGAGATGAACTGAAGTTTCATTTATGAAAAAGCACATTGTAAACTGTATAAAGACAAAAGACTTGTAGTCTATCAGGGTTTTGTGGGCTTCCAGGTGAACCTTATCAATGTTAAATGCAAGAGAAAATGTTTCAGTGAAAACAATTTATAGACAGCAACCACAAATGTGTAGGAATGAGGAAATTTTTGTATATTTCACTTCCAATTTCTTGTTTTTTTGGAGGTCTACTTTTCTAAGTAGAAAGAGGTAAATGTTAAAAAGAGGTAAATGTTAGTAATAAAGGGAAAATCAATTAAATATATTTCTTCAGCTGAAAAACTTAAACTCAAAATACATACATATGGATAGTAACTTATGATACCTATAAGACCTCATGTTTTACAAGCCGGTTGTAAAATCTCTCTTTTATACTGTCTCAAAGGAACAAGTCAAGAATGCAGGGGTAGGAAACTCATAATGAAATTTAGTTGAGTTATGACTAATGGTGCTGTGAACAATCTGTCTTTAGAAGAACGGTGAGTAGATTAAGATTTTCTCCGTTTTCATAAAATGTTTTTATTTGTAATCATCCTTTTAAACACAGGTATATGGATTGTCTTTTTCATCTGTCTGACTTACTTTGCAGAAAAAGTTGGATGGAATATCCTGATTGTATTTCTCTTTTTAAATCACTTCTGGTGGGAGAACTTATCTTAGCAAAAAGCATGAGGGAAGATAAAGTCATTCCACTTGGGAAAAGGTTCAGATGTCCCTGTTGTTTAGTAAATAAGTAAATGAAGCAATAAGTCATGTTATTACTTTCTATAATATCTTCATATTAATACAAACATGTTCTTCCTCCAAAAATATTTATCAGTGTTAACTGTTTTGAATATGTCTCCCACTTAACACTTTACAATTTAATCTCTAAACCATTATCTTCTTCCGGGTTCAGCAGGAAATTCTGCCTGTCATTAAATCAGTAACCCCTTATGTTTATGAGTAGCAAGAACTATAAGAGCCAGACGTATGTGTAGAGTAAAACCTGTCTAATTAGCATCACTCTTCACATTACTGTATGTTGACAAGAGTCTTTCATAGGATATCGTATTTTGGCACATGTAATGGATGATACAATGTAGACTATTCATCATTATTATTTTATCTTTCTGATATAACTTCTTCTCAAGCTTCTTTCTTTTTCACTTTTTCTTTTTAATATTTCCCAAATTACTTGCAGCATCCTGACCCGTAGGTGCCTCATTCTTCCTTCTTGAGGAGAGATCACAGGCAGTACTAAGTCTGAATATGTTAACATTTTTATATAGTCAAACCTTGTACCTCCTCTTTTATAATTGTGTCTGTTGCTTTAGATCTGCTTCAGAATTTGTAATTCACTGTCCAGGATATCAGAAACTGACTGAAAAGTGTATAAAATCCAACCACTGTAAGTACAAGAAGAAAAAAAAAAAGGAAAAAAATGGTGGAAGAAATAACCTGCTTCTAATAATACAATCTAATAGTTATTTTAATGAAGTCACCACACCTTGAAATCCACAAGCACGTTTCCTGGACTCAAGTTTCTAAGATTCTACTCTGCTATTGAGAGAACAATAAATAATATAATTGGGCTTTTTATTATGCAAATAAGGCAATATATGTGTAATAATCTTTTTGCACAATTGAAAGTAACTTCCATTTTTGTGTAATTGATAGGTAATTGTATTTCCTTTTCAAAATCAATGTTTTATAGAGATTTTTTTTAAACAATTATCTTATATAATGTTAAGGTAAATGTACAATGCAGATGAGCTTATTTGTAATCCTCTGAATAAGAAAACAATTTTAAATAAATAAATAAATAAATAAAACATATGTATGTTTCTATGAATTGCAGGATTAACTCTGAGTAAATGAAATCAATTAATTTAAATAAACTACAATAATTGGCATGGGAAATGTCAGGTCCAGAATTCTTTCTTATATTGTTTTTGATCATGTATTCTTACTAAATTTCAGCAGAAGTTAAATTAATATGTTTTAGATTTTAACTCATTTATCTTATTTGGTTACATGTACCTTACTTCTTTTTGTATTTGTAACTATTTTAGATTTTTATGACTTATTTTCTTTACATATAGTTTGGAGTCTAGAATATAAAATGGAGTAACAAAAAAATAGGCTAGTCTGTCACCCATTTGCTTTGTGGAATTGGATATCACTATTGTGCAATATATCGTAACACATTCATTCTGGGCATGTTTTCTTCTTTGCCATCATTTTAGTAAAACTTCTGGCTGGTGAAGACAAAATGTGAAAGTGGTTAATGAGACAAAAAATATAAATATATACATTTTCCTGGATGATGATAGGTGACAGTGTTTAAAATGCACAATACATCATCCAAAAGTTTATTTTTAAATAATCACCCTTAAATGAATTTTGATTAAAACCACTGGTATGATTTGAGAACAAAACCAAGACTAGATTATGTACTCATCACAGATCAGGAGAAAAAAATGAAGGAAAACCTTTCATCTTGCTATTTGCAACTTTCTCTATTGACAAAGGCTTTATTATGATCACGTTTCATGCCTCATTTATTATGGTTTTAAGGACTTTTTCCTAGAGACTCCATCCCAAGGAAAAAAAAACATGTATTTTCTGTAGGTGATTTCTCTTTTTTGGGTGCATTTCTTGGCTCTTAAATGCAAATTGCAACACACTTTTTAAGTCAACTGTTTTACTTGCCTACTCTAAGTTTTAGGAAGTTACAACCTGTACATGGGTGAAAGATTATAGTACAAAGAATACTCACAGAACCCAGATATGTCAGTAAGTTCAATTTAGGTAACAAGTTACGGCTTAGTCTGTTTCATGATGCTATTACAGAATCCCCAAGATTGCTTAAGCTGTAATAAATAGAAATATATTTGGCTCACAGTTCTGGAGGCCAGGAAGTACATGACTGAGGGGCCTCATCTGACGAGGGCCTTCTTGCTCCATCATCCCATGGTGGAAGGACAAAACAGGACATGTGCAAGAGATAGGGAAGGGAGCCAAACTCTTCCTTTTATCGAGAATCTGCTTCCGCAATAACCCACTCTGGTGATAATGGCATTAATCCATTCAGGGTGGAAGAGGCCTCATGACCTAATCACGTTTTAAAGGCTCCACCTCTCAGCACTGTTGCATGTGTTTCCAACACATGAACTTTGGCAGGCACACTCAAACCATAACAAGTTACTTAGATAATGTCTGTTTCTGGATTTTTGTTCATTGTTTATTGCTGTTTTATTTCTGAGTTACATTTTTTTAAGATATAAATTTATTCTAATGTTGTACTGTAAGAGAGTTTAACAAAATACTTTTTCTGTTCTAAACCTTAATACAGAATGCAATGTTTCACTTCTGGTAACCAAAATATGTATAGATTTCTCCCCACCAACAACCAGTTCTCCAGCAGATACCAACTGGCTGTCACATAATTCAATTCAATTCTGACACTATATACGAGGAGTAAGCATCAGATCCCACAGGTGAAGTACTCAGTCCCGCTGGACTGCTTCGGTTCACATGCCAATGGCCAATCTTAGGTTGCTTTGCCTGTGTGTCTGACCAAATAGCTATAAATATGGAGTTCCTATGACCTCCTCTCAGGTTGAATGAATTTGCTAAAACACTTCGCAAAACTCGTGGAAACACTTTACTGTTATCAATTTATTATATTATGTTATTGTTATCATTATTATTATTTGAGGCAGGGTTTTGCACTGTTGCCAGTCTGGGGTGCAGTGGCACAATCATGGCTCACAACAACCTCAACCTCCTGGCTCAAGCAATCATCCCACCGCAGCCTCTTAACTAGCTGGGGCTCCAGGTTTGCATCACTACTCCTGGCTAATTTTGTATTTTATTTTGATAGAGATGGGGTTTTGCCATGTTGCCCAGGCTGTTCTTGAACTGATCTGCCTGCCTTGGCTTCCCAAAATATTGCCAATTTATTACAAAGAATATTTTAAAGGATGTGAATAAATAGCTAGATTGTGAGGTATGTAGGGTGAGATTCAGAGCATCCAAAGGGTTCCAAGCTCAGGAACTTCTGTTCCTGAAGGAAGGAGAGAAGAGAGACAGCAAGAGAAAAGGGAAAGAAGAAAGGAAGAGCGAGAGGGAGGGAGGGACGGAGGGAGAAAATATGACAACATATGAATGGATAAAGAAAGTGTGATACATATATACAGTGGAGTTAAAAAGAATGACATCTTGTCATTTGCAACCACATGGATAAAACTGGAGGCTGTTATGTTACGTGAAACAAGCCAGGCACAGAAAGACAAACTTTGCATGTTCTCACTTATTTGTGGGAGTTAGAAATCAAAACAATTGAATTCATGCAGATAAGAGTAGAAGAATGGTTACTAGAGACTGGGAAAGGTAGTGAGGGGGCAGTTGGGGGAGGGGAGTTGGAATGATTATCGAGTACAAAATATACAAAGAATAAATAAGACCTAGTATTTGTTAGCCCACCAGAGTGACTATAGTCAATAATAATTTAATTGTACATTTAAAAATAACTAAAAGAGTATAATTGGATTGCTTGTAACACAAAGGATAAATGTTTGAGGGGATAGATACCCTACTTATCTTTATGTGATTATTATGCATTGCATACCTGTATCAAAACATATCATATAACCCATAACTATATAAACCTACAATGTACCCACAATATTTAAAAATTAACCATTCCAATAATTCAAAAAGTCGCCGGACAGGGTGGTGTACATCTGTAGTCCCAACTACTTGAGTGACTGAGGTGGGAGGATCACTTGAGCCTGGGAGACCAAGGTTGCAAGGAGTAGTGATAGCATCACTGACTGAACTGCAGCTTGGGTAACAAAGTGAGACCCTGTCTCTATTACACACACATACACACACACACATACACACACAAGCATGAACACACAAGGTATATATTTGTGATAAATCTTGAATTGTTAACTATACTTTATTACAACTAGTAGTTGAAGTTCTGTATAAGACTCTTTTTAGAATAAAACAGACAAACTAGGGTCCACATTTTATAAGGACTCTGAGTTTCTGGTTAATAAAGGATGCAACTGCAATATACACCCCTTTTTAAAAACTGGACCTAACAGTAATTCTCCCTTCAGATTGTCACTTTATGTTTAAGTTATATTTAAAGACATCATGCTGTTTTGAGTCTATGCACTAGATCAAAGCTAAGCTCTTTCAAATATATATCAGCTAATTTCAACATCAAACGTGTTTCTAAGATAAAGGTTAAACTTCCAGTTTTAAGCTATCAACTAACACTTACATATTATGGCTCTAATCAATGCAGTATCACAGGATTCTACATACGAAGTGGACCTTGGAGGTGTCTATTTCAAACCCCTCATTTTACATTGAAGGAGTATTTGCAGACATAAAAATGCCCCTTGCCCAATGTCTCACAACAGTTAGTGATAAAGATAGAAGGTTAATTGGATGTCCTGGTTGCTAGGTTAATTCTCTTTCTCTCATAATTTTTTGGGGGGTTGGTAGCAAGAATTACTTTCATATCCCACTGGAGTGAAATAGAAACCACTTTGGGAGTTCCTTGCACTGAATATGAACTGAGGGCAGAGATGATAGTTAAAACTGGATACATAAGCCACTGTTTTCACACACATAATAAGAGATCATGAACAAATGTTTTACTAAGTTTGTGATTTCTTATGGAGGGAAGTGTTAAGTGAAAGTTCTTATGTTTCATTTTTCAGAAGAGAAGAAAGTGATTCTTGGATGAAGAGTTAGAATTTCCCTGCTACGAATCTCATTTCTGCTTATCTTCTCTCTTAAAGAATGTACTTTATATAAACCAGCTATCTAACTCACACATCTTAAGTATAAGGGGGTTTGTCACTGCTATGGACATTGAACACACAAAAGCATAAAATTTACCTCAGAATTTAAAAACAGAAGAGGAAGAGAAAGGCAGTGATCTCCTTTTTTATGTCCTGCATTGTATCACACAGGTAGAAATAAAAGTCTTGTTTATGACCCCAAAACTACAAGAGATGTAATGACTGACTGTATATTAGAACATTAGAAATGGATCTCTACATTAAAGTAAATGATACTGAATATTAACAAAATAAATTTGTGAATGCAGAGAAATGAACTTTTAAAAGCACTGTTTAGATCTCTTAGTTTAATATTATGGTACCTTCTGGGGCCCATAATTTATGAGCAATGAAAAATCTGGAGAGTTTTTTATTCAGAGGTGAACAAAGGTGTGAGAAATTATGACTATGGTACGATGTTAATCAATGCTAACATGAGAAAATACATCAAAACAAAATGACATTACATACTAACCTCACTTTATGTATAAAAATGGAAAACAATTTAAAATATTGGCATATCATATCCAGCAGTGTATTTAAGAAAACATAGAGTAAAAATTATTTTTTTTTTTTGGTTCAAAGTTTAGAAAATAATCAACCATTAGGGGGAAAATGTATTAATAAAATTAAGTAGCAACCTGTTTAATTACCAGATTAAAAGAGAAATAAATATCTTTACAGATTCTGAGAAAGATAAAGCTTAACATTTATTCATTTAAAAAGTTATTTGTAATATAAAGACACGTCCTTTGACTGATAAAAACTATATACAAAAAGTAACATACCTTAACAACAAAACTTTACAATAGGAAAACAGTTCAGGATGTCATGATCGCCACAATTTTTAACATTGTTTTAAATTCAAAAGGTAAATTGGAGTCATACAGATTTTAAAGTAAGAGGTAAAGCTGTCATTGATTTTTTAAAATGTAATAATTTCATTAAGCCTTAGAAAAATTAGAAAAACAGTATTAGCACTTATAATGAAATTCAAAAAGTAGACATCTAGTAAATCAGCATCTACAAGATCTATTAGATAATAGATCAGCAGCCCAAAACCAACACTAACAATAAAAAATATAGTTGATTTTTAAAATATTCACAACAGGTACAATAACTGAATGGACCTACAGCTAAATCTAAAAAGAAATATACAAAAATTGCATAAAGATAACAGTAAAATTTTACTAAAAGACATTTAAAAACTGTATATTTGCAAGATATAAAATGTCCATGGATGGAAAATCTTAATATTGCAAATAGATTAGTTCTCACCAAATAAATCTATGAATTCAGTGCATCTCACTCAAAACCATTGTAGGAATTTTTGTGGAACTTGACACAGAACTCTAAACTGCATATAGAAAGTAAGTAAGTAGCCAATAAAGTTTTTAAAGTAGACGCCTAATCTTATCTTTTGCAATTTAAAGTTTCTTATCAAATTGAAGCTGTGCTCAGGGTACAAATGTAACTCCAGCATTGCAAGGAAGAGGGATTCTGGTTTCTTTTATGGCCCTGCCTTTCCGCTGTAATAGTACCTACAGGCTGGGCAATCAGGATACACTAGTGGAAACTGTTGCCTCACATGACTATCTGGAAAGGTCGATTTGTCCTATTTGTTGATTATTACGACTGATTTTGATCATCGTTTAAAATGCGTATGGAAGACATCAGCTGGAATGGAAGACCAAGAACCTCTGGAAGTCCTATCCTTCATTAAACAAAGAAAATGATGGCAAAAAATGTCAACATCTACTTTTTCAGAACTATAGGATTTCAATGAAAGCTTCCATAACCCAGGGAGCATTTCCTCATGAAGGTGGCTGAATCTCAGTAAGAATAGCAACTTCGTGACGTTATAGCTTGCCCTATTACCACCGCATCCCTAATTCCATTGTGTCTTTGAAAACTGAGTGTCTCACAATTACATTTACAACGAGCATATTAGCGGCAACAGGGAAAACAAAACAAAACAAAACAAACAAAACAAAACAAAACTGGGTTGGAGCTCCTCCAATGCCTCATTCCCAATTAATTGTCATTATTTTTATTATGTTATCTGTTTTGCAGTAGCCTTGAAAATTCCACTAACAAGGATTGGTTTTATTTGATATGACTCAGTGCTGTTCCAGTGAGGTTAGCCTCTACCCTGCAGGTTTTCATTAAACCAGCAAAAATATTAAGCAATAGCTTTTTAAATTCTTTTTTTAAAGACAGTCTTGCTCTGTCACCCAAGTTGTAACCTCTGTCTCCTGATTCAAAAAATTCTCCCATCTCAGCCTCTGAGTAGCTAGAACTAATAGGGGACAACATGCTAGCCTCTAAGCCTCACTCGCTCTAGGCGCCTCCTCGGCCTGCTCCACTCTGGCCGTGCTCGAGGAGCCTTTCAGCCCGCAGCTGCATTGTAGGAGCCCCTCTCTGGGCTGACCAAGGCTGGAGCAGGCTCTCTACTTGCCGGGAGGTGTGGAGGGAGAGGAACAAGTGGGAACCGGGGCTGTGCATGGAGCACTTGCTGGCCAGTGTGAGTTCCTGGTGGGTGCAGGCTGAGCCAGCCCTGTACTCAGACAGGCCTGGGCTGTGAGGGACTTAGCAGCTGGGCCAGCAGCTGCAGAGGGTGCAGGGTGGGGGTCCCCCAGCAGTGCCGGCTGCCTGCACCTCACTAGAATTCTGGTGGGGCCTCAGCTGTCTCTCTGTGGGCAGGGCTTGGGATCTGCAGCCCGCCATGCCTGAGCCCCACTCCCTGCTCCCT
Source organism: Piliocolobus tephrosceles (assembly GCF_002776525.5). Classification (NCBI taxonomy): domain Eukaryota; kingdom Metazoa; phylum Chordata; class Mammalia; order Primates; family Cercopithecidae; genus Piliocolobus; species Piliocolobus tephrosceles. The sequence goes on from NC_045435.1 coordinate 14,136,611, forward strand.
TCCCCCTCCCTGCCCCCCACCCTCTGCTCCCTCTCCCTCCCTGCCGTTCCCTTCCCCCCCTCCCTCCCCCTCACCCACCACAGGCTCCTGTGTGGCCCAAGTCTCCCTGATGGGGGCCGCCCCCTGCTTCCTGGTGCAGTGTCCCATCCACTACCCAAGGGCTGAGGGGTGGAAGAGTGCAGCAGGGGACTGAGGGGCAGCTCTGCCTGCGGCCTGGGGGAGGCATCCGCTAGGTGAAGTCACTTGGGCGTCTAAGTCAGGTGGGGACTTGCAGAACTTTTATGTCTAGCTGGAGGATTGTATATGCACCAATCAGCACTTTGTGTCTAGTTCAAGGATTGTAAATGCACCAATCAGCACCCTGTGTCTAGCTCAAGGATTGTAAATGCACCAATCAGCACCCTGTGTCTAGCTCAAGGATTGTAAATGCACCAATCAGTGCTCTGTGTCTAGCTAATCTAGTGGGGACTTGGAGAACTTTTGTGTCTAATTAAAGGATTGTAAATGCACCAATCAGCATTCTATATCTAGCGCAAGGTTTGTAAATGCACCAATCAGCACCCTGTCAAAATGGACCAATCAGCTCTTTGTAAAATGGACAAATCAGCAGTATGTGGGTGGGGTCAGATACCGGAATAAAAGCAGGCTACCCAAGTCAGCAGTGGCAACCTGCTCCTGTCCCCTTCCACTAGGGGGAAGGTTTGTTCTTTCATTCTTTACAGTAAATCTTACTGCTGCTCACTCTTTGGGTCCGCACTATCTTTATGAGCTGTAACACTCACCACAAAAGTCTGCAGCTTTGCTCCTCAGGCCAGCGAGACCATGAACCCACTGGAAGGAACAAACAACTCCAGGCGTGCCACCTTTAAGAGCTGTAACACCACGAAGGTCTGCAACTTCACTCCTGAAGTCAGTGAGACCATGAACCCATCAGAAGGAAGAAACTCTGGACACATCTGAAAATCTGAAGGAACAAACTCTGGACACACCATCTTTAAGAACTGTAACACTCACCGCGAAGGTCCACAGCTTCATTCTTGTAGTCAGCGAGACCAAGAATCCACCAATTCCAGACAGAGAACTACAGGCATGTGTCACTGCACCAGGCTAATTTTTGTATTCTTAGTAGAGAAGGGATTTCACCATGTTGGCCAGGCTTGTCTCGAACTCCTGACCCCAAGAGATCCACCCACCTTGGCCTCCCAAAGTGCTGGGATTAAAGATGTGAGCCATCACGCCTGCCCTCAGCAGCAATTTTTTACAACTGTTGCTGACTGAGGCAGCGACAACAGTTGGGGAAAACAAAATACTTATAGGGATAATCTGAGCTGTAAGCTGAGAAGAAAAGGTGACTAAAACACTTAAAAGAACAAGGGCTACATTATATTCCTGGAAATCTAGAAACTTGTAGTTATGGGAAGGGGTGTCTACATGCCCAGGAGTCTGGACATGCCAAGGTGAGAACTGAGAAGGCCTCAATCTTCCACCACTTGCTAATCCTAAGGCTCTATGCAAACAGGACATGAAAGCTATGTCATAGTTTTAAACTGCTTTCTTAATCACTGAATGGATGTTCTCTAAAAACACAGAGCCTCTTAGCAAAGACTGGGAGCTCACAGGGTCAAGTAGAATCTCTGTACAATCATTAGTCATCACAAGCTAGCCAATCGGAGACTTCAAACCCTAACTTCACGAAATTAGTCCTGGAAAGTCATGAATCAAACAGCAGCAAAAATGAAAAGAAAAAAAAAAAAGAACTGGGAGATAGCTGATTTCAAGTTGGCATATTATACTATTTAAAGTACTATAATTCAATTAAAAAGTATTATGTGTTCAAAGAAATAAAAAGGTATAGCACGTCCGAGGGAAATAAACATTAAATAGGAGCTATCTCTGAGGAAGCCCACAGTTAGATTTACTAATTATTTAAATTAGCTACTTTCAGCTCATTCAAATAACTAAAGGAAATAATGTGTAAGGAACTAGATAAAATTACAAGAATGATGTTTTACCAAACAGAGAATATCAATAAAGAGATAGAAATAATAAAAAATACAAATTCTGTAGTTGAAAAGTAAAATAACTGGAATAAAATATTCACAAGATTCAAGAGCAAATTTAAGTTGGCAGAAGACAGAATCAGTAAACATGCAAATGGGTCAGTTGAAATTATTCAGTAGCAGAGACAGAAAGAAAAAACAAATGAAGGAAAATGAGTAGAGGTTCAGACACCTGTGGGACCTCATCATGTATACCAATACATGCACAGTGGGAATTTGGCTTTCAACAGTTTCATTATAATATGTCTAAGTGCAGTTGTCACTGAGTTATTTTACTTGGAAATTATTGAGCTTGAATGTGTAGATTAGTGTTTATCACTGATCATTATGTCTCTAATATTCTTTTTGGCCATTTCTTTCTCTATTCTTCTTTTGTTAAAAAAAAAAAAAAAAAATTAACCAAGAATTCCACATCCAAGAAAACTACGGAAAAGGGGATATTAAGACATTCTTACATAAACAGGAACTGGTGATATTTAATGCTAACAGATTTGTCCTACAAGAAATACTAAAGAGAGTGCGAAAGTTAGAATTGAAAGAAAGCTTCACAAGAACCCAGCTCTGCAAAATGAGGCGTATCGGAGGGTAGAGGGAGGGAGGAGAAAGAGGATCAGGAAAAATAACTCATGGGTACAAGGCTTAATACCTGGGTGATGAAATAATCTGTACAACAAATCCCCATGATGATACAAGTTTACCTATATAACAAACCTACACATGTACATACCCATGAACTTAAAATAGAAGTTAAATTTAAAAAAAAGAATGCCGTTATAGGTAAAAATGTATCTAAATACAGAGGACATACAAGTGTATTGTTTTGCTTGCAACTACTTTTTTCTTTTATCTAATTTCAAAAACAACTGCATAAAGCAATACTTACACATCTCTGTTGACGGCAATAAGCTGTATATAGATAAAAAGTTGTATGATGATAATCGCAGAAAATGGGGGAAAAACTAGAACTACATGTAAACAACTATTTTGGAAACAAACTTAAGTGGATTTTAATCTGAATTAGATTGTTAGAAACTGAAATCACTAAGACAACATAAGAAAATAAGATAGTAAAAAAATACAGTAAGGAAATTATGTTATCCAGATATAAAAATAAAATATATCCTTTCTCTCTCTCAGGCACACACACACACACACACACAAATAGAAGAACAGAGAAAAAAAGACATATCAAAAAGAAGCAAAATGATAAACATAAGATAAAACTTATTAGTTTAGCATAGTAACTATACTTAATGGAAATGAATGAAACACTTCAAACACAAGAAAAGACAGAGACTGGCAGAATGGATTAAATACAAAACAAAAGAAACAGAATTCAACTATATGCTGTCAATAAGAGATAGCCTTTAAACTTAGAGACACAAATAGATTACAACTAAAATGTTAGAAAAAATATATAGCTTGAAAACTGTAACATAAATAAATCTGAGTTGGTTATACTAATATCAGATAAAATATTTTAATACAACAAAATGCAACAATAGTTACTAGAGACAAAAAATAATATTTTATAGTGATAAGACTCTTAACCCAGGGAAACATGACAATTATAAACATATTTCTTCTAAAAAGTGCCACAAAATATGTGAAACACATACTGAGAATTGAGGGAGAAATAAACAATTCAATGTTTACAGCTATCATCATCAATAACCTGCTTCAATAAATCAAGGAATAACCAGGCAGAAAATTAACAAGAAAATAAAAAGCTTGAATAGTCCTATAAACTACACCTACCAGGCACCTGTAGAGCACTCTGCACAACAGCACTAGAATATACAATCTCCTCTAATGCCCATGGAACATTCTTTAATATAGACCATAAATGAGGCCACACAACAAGCCTCAGTCAATTTAAAAGGATTAAAATTAGATACAATGTGTTTTCTTACCACAATTACATGAAATCAGAAATCAGTAATTTAATCAAATTTGGGATATTGACAAATATGTGGAAACTCAACAATATATTTAAATAACAAATAGATCAGAGAATAAATTACAAGAGAAAGTAAAAAGACACTTTCAGATAAATGAAAATGAAAACACAATATATCAAATTTATAGGATGCAGCTACTTTAGTGGTCAGATGAAAATTTATAGTAATAAATCCTTACATTAAAAATGAATAAAGATCTCAAATTAATAATTTACCTTTTCACTTGAAGATACTGAAAAAGAAATGCAAACTAAATGCAATGTAAGCATAAGGGCAATATATTAGAATAAGAAAAAAATGAATGAGAAAAAGCAATATGAACTAGAATGCAATACAGAAAATCAATACAACTAAAAATTGACTCTCTTAAAATATTAACAAAACTAACAAACATTTAGCATGACTGACCAAGAGGGCAAAAAATTGATAGAACACTCAAATTACTAAAATCTGGAATGAAAAAGAGACATTACTATCAACCTTATGGAAATCAAAATAACTGTTTGAGAACTATTATTATAATTTTATACCAATACATTAGGTAATATCAATGAAATGAACATAGTTCTAGGAAGACACAACTACTGAAAATAACCCAATGAGAAATAGAAAGTTTTTATAAATATATAATACAAAAAAATTAAATTATATCAAAATATCAATTACATTTTTCACAGAAATAGAAAAAAAATCCTAAAATTTATATAGAACCACAAAAATCTAGACTAGCCAAAGCTATCCTGAGCAGAAAGAATTAAACCACAGGAATCACATTATCTGACTTCAAATTATATTATCTTGCCATAGTAACCAAAGCAGCATGATACTTATATTAAAACAGTTACATATATCTGGCCAGGCACGGTGGCTCACGCCTGTAATCCCAGCACTTTGGGAGGCTGAGGTGGGTGGATCACGAGGTCAAGAGATCGAGACCATCCTGGCCAACATGGTGAAACCCCGTCTCTACTAAAAATACAAAAATTAGCTGGGCATAGTGGTGCGCACCTGTGGTCCCAGCTACTCGGGAAGCTGAGGCAGGAGAATCGCTTGAACCAGGGAGGTGGAGGTTGCAGTTAGCCGATATCGTGCCACTGCAATCCAGCCTGGTGACAGAAGAAACAAACAAACAAGCAAACAGATACATTTAGATCAATGGAACATAACAGAGAACACAGAAATAAATTCATACATCTACAATGAATTCATTTTCAACAAAGGTGCCAAGAGCCTATATTGGGCAAAGGACAGTCTCTTCAATAAACAGTGTTGAGAAAACTGGATATGCATATGCACAATGAAACTATACCCTTGTCTCTCACCATACACAAAAATCAACTCAAAATGGATTAAAGATATAAATCTAAGGTGAATTCTAAGACCTCCAACTATAAAACTACTAAAAGAAAGCATTGGGTGATCTCTCCAGGACATTGTTCTTGGGCAGAGATCTTCTCAGTAATACCCCAAAAACAGAGGCAACCAAAGCAAAAGTAGGCAAATGGGATCACATCAAGTTCAAAAGTTTCTGCAGCACAGCAAAGGAAATGATCAACAAACTGAAGAGACAACCCACAGAATGGGAGGTAATATTTACAAACTATTATCTGACAAGGAATTAATAGCCAGAATATATAATGAACTCAAACAACTCAATAGGAAAATAAACATAATAATCCAATTAAAAATGGGCAAAAGACTTGAACAGACATCTCTCAAAAGAATACCTACAAATGGCAACAGGTTTATGAAAAGGTGCTCATCATTGATCATCAGAAAACTGCAAATCAGAACTACAATGAAATATCTCACCCCAGTTAAAAATGGCTTTTAGCCAAAAGACAGGCAATAATAAACACTGAAAAGAAAATGAAGAAATGGGAAGCCTCCCTCCTACACTGTTGGTTGGAATATACATTATTACAGCCACTCTGGAGAACAGTTTGGAGGTTCCTTAAAATATTAAAAATAGAACTACCATATGATCCAGCAATCTCACTGCTGGTAAATACCCCCAATAAGAAAATCATTATATTTCAGAGATATCTGCATGCTGATGTTTATTGCAGCACTGTTCACAATAGCCAAGATTTTGAATCAACCTAAGTGTACAACTGACAAATCGATAAAGAAAATGTGGCATAGTTACCTAAAGGACTGCTATTCAGCCATTAATAGCAATGTTGGTATTAATTTGCAGCAACATGGAACATGGATGGAACTGGAGGACGTGATGTTAAATGAAAATAAGCCAGGCACAGAAAAACAAACGACACGTTCTCACTCATTTGTAGGAGCTAAAAATTAAAACAATTGAACTCACGGGGAAAGACTAGAATGTTGGTTACCAGAGGTTGGGAAGGGTAGTAGGGAGGTGCAGGGGAAAGTGGGGATGGTTATCGGATGCAAAAATACAGTTAGATAGAGTAAATAAGGTATAGTATTTGATAGCACAACAAAGTGACTACAGTCAACAATAATTTATTATACTTTTCTTGTTGTTGTTGAGATGGAGTCTTGCTCTCACCAGGCTGGAGTGCAGTGACATGATCTCGGCTCAATGCAACCTCTGCCTTCCAAGTTCAAGCGATTCTTCTGCCTCAGCCACCTGAGTAGCTGGGATTACAGGCACGTGCCACCACGCCTAGCTAATTTTTGTATTTTTAATAGAGACAGGGTTTCCCCATGTTGACCAGGATGGTCTTGATCTCCTGATCTTGTGATCCACCCAACTTGGCCTCCCAAAGTGCTAAGATTGCTGGCGTGAGCCACCATGCCCAGCCTTTATTGTACATTTTTTAAAATAACTGAAAGAATATAATTGGAGTGTTGGTAACACAAAGAAATGCTATATGCTTGAGGTGATGGATATTCCATTTACCTTGATGTTATTGTTATACGTTGTGTGCCTGTATTAAAATATCCCTTGCGCCTCATAAATACACAATTACCATTTTCCCATAAAATTAAATGTTAAATAAATAAAAATAAAACTCATATGGAAACATAAGGGAATGAGAATAGTCATATCAGTCTTGAAAAAGAGCAACAAAGTTGGAAGACTCACATTTTCTCTATTTCAAAACATAATAAGCAGCCACAGTAATCAAAACTATAGAGAATTATTATATGGATAGACATATAGATTAATGGAATGGAATTGAGAGGCCAAAAATAAACTCTTGTATTTATGGCCAATTGATTATTGACAAGGGTACGGAGAAAAATCATAAGGGCAATAAATAATCTTTTCAAAAAAAAGACACTTCAAAATTCAATTTGCATTTCTAAAATCTCCAGGATATTGATCTCTCCAGGACTCACATTGAATAAAAAAATCAACTCAAAAAGTATCAGCTTCTAAACATAAAAGTTAAAACTAGAAAACCGTTAGAAGAAAATATAGACATGAGCCTTCATGAAATTGGATTACAGAGTTGTTTCTTACATGTGACACAAAAACACAAACTAAAAATGAAAACCTTTGTGCTTCAAAGGATACTATCAAGGCAATGAAAAGACTATCCCAGAAATTGAAGAATATCTTTGCAAATCAAATATCTGAAAAGAGACTATTATATAGGATATATGAAGAACTCTTACAATTCAGCAATTAAAAGACAAACTACCAAATTAGAAAATGAGCAAAGCAGCGTTCTTGAGTTCTATTCCAAGGATGGAATTGTGATTAAACAAATGTACAACTTCCTTTCCCCACAAACAGGAAGCCATGTGTTTGTGGTCTTAGAAGGACTGGCTCTTTTCATGAATGGAGATATCACACTGCCAAGAATACCACTCCTCTATGTTTCTTGTGACCCTTTGTCTTTTGATGATGTCAATGGTAAGGAAATTTGCTTTTTCACAGCACTGTTGGTGATGAAATTTGAATGCAACATAGTGTGTGTGTTCTAACCTAGGAAATTATGCATATCCATATATATTTATTTTACAATTCAACTAACATGAAGTATATACTATCTGGCATATAATATATAATATGTAAATTAGTTTCATCTCCTTTTGATAAAATCTGAGTGAAAATAGGAAATTTTCAAAAAGGATATCTATATTTATATATCTCCTTTGTTCCAACATATTACTTCTTTGAATCTAACCAAGAGGAGCACACACGTTCAAGAGAGAGTGTGAACTATTTTGTAAGAGCATTAGAAACTTGGAACACATTAAAACATTGTTTACTAGGTGAATGACTATTCAATACTGCACAACAGTTAAAAATTGAATACATATATATTATTCTAAGGCAATTAGAAGGTTACTACAGTAAATAGTAGTGCACACTGAGAACCCCTTGAATGTAGGGGCCTGTATCCCCTTGAGGAAGAACCTTGCTACACTGTCAAAAGTTTACTGTTAATTCTTCTCACATCCTTGTCCAAATGGACCTATTACCATTTACCAAGATGACTGTGCATTGGAGAAAGGAAAAGAAACATTTAGAGCATTAGTGACACTAATACTTGGAGAGCCAAAGTGTCACTGTAGTCTACCAGTCAGAGTAGGGGGTTATGAGGATCAAGAGATCAATGGTGTTTTGGCTCAAATTTATCTCACAAGTTGGCCCAGTTGGTCCTCAAATTTTCCCACTTCTGGAAGATGTACTTGATTAGGCATATTCAGCAACTGGCAAAATCCCCACCTAAAATATATATATAACATAAACATACATATATATATGTTCTAACTGAAAGCTAAATGGAACCCTAAGAATGATTTTTAAATCTATCAATATTTATAAGATTATGAATAAGTAATTTCCTATTTTCACTCAGATATTATCAAAAGGAGATAGAACTAATTTACATATTAAAGATTATATGTCAGATAGTATATACTTCATGTTAGTTGAATTGTAAAATAAATAGCTTATGAAAACTGTGGAATCTTCCTCTGCGGCGGTCCTTAAAAACATTCTCATAAGTCTGTGATAAGACAAGTATGCAGATTAAGTGATTATGAAACAGTGTATACTTTGAATTTTGGGGCATTTCTACCATTTATTTACAATATTTAACATATAAAAACAAAATCAGCTGGCAAATTCAGGCTGAAGTAGCCTATGGGTGGTCTTAGAGAACCCTGACACACAGTCAGTTGAAGGAATTTTTGTGAGCCTCTTCCCTTACAAGGTTAGTAGAGGCTGAACCAGATGCACAACTTCCACCTTTCCCAAACAGGAAGGTGTATGCTTATGGTCTGAGGAGGACTGAACCTAAATGCATTGATCATCACTTATAATGCATTATTGGGATGGTCGTTTTGTGCTTCACATGATAAAATTCTTCCATCATATTTTTAAACCCAACATAAATCCCTTAGTATGTTAAAATATAACAAAATGTGTGCTTATTTCCAAAGGAAGCAAAGCTAAAGTTAAGTGCCAAATGGCAACACAATAATTAAACTAACTTTCCAATCAAGAAACAGAAAAAAATAAACTCTAAATTAATACTATTTTTAAATTGAAAACTGAATGTCTAGCCAAGTTAGTTATTCTTTCCCTAGTGGTATTTTGGAAGTGGCAAGCCCAGTGATATTTTTCTTTCTACTTGAGTACAGCTGTAAAGAGGTCTCCAAATCGAAGGAAAGGCCTGATTCCATGAACCCACCCACACAGTTTTATAAACATTTAGCATCCTACATGTGGTATTACTCAACTTCTAAGTAGAAGCCTGTGCTTTCACTGTATTCTTGTTGCTATGTGGATTTCTCATTTTCGATGTAATTCATCATCTTATATTGGACAACCAACAAACTCCTCTGATTTGAACTGAAAAATACAACAGATGAAATAATTTACTAAAATAAGACTAGTAGGGCTTGAGAACCCTCTTTCACATCCCCTGGGATACATCCACAAATGGCAGCATGTGGCACTATTTTTGGTAGGCATCCACATTTCCACATCAGAGGCAGTTTTATACTAGCAAGAGCTGCAGGGTAGAAGGAAGAAGCACATACATATAAACACACTCTGACAGACTCTTAGTTTCTCATAAGAGAAAATGAATTTTGTTGATGTGTGACTACCAGCTCTAAAAAATGTTGGTGCCCCTTGTAAGTGAAAACAAAAACAAAAACACACACAAAAAAAACCTTGTGAGGTTGTGAAAGCTTATTTGTAAACTTGAAACATTCCACTTCAATGTAATTACAAGTTAGTACACACATGGCAATATTAGGTATTGCTGTTGGTATTCACTCTTATATTCTGGCAAAACAAAACTCTGCTACTGTGAACTTACTTCTCATGACTGATGTAATTCCCTAGATATTTCGGATGGGACTTGAGTTTCAGAGCTCAAGTCTGACATCTAAAGCTCCCTCAAGACAAAGTCTGAATGGTTTTGTCAAGTGCTTCTTGGACCTGAAGTTGTTGCAGACCTGAGAAATATTTATTTTTGGTAAGAATGAGTGAGCAGTATCCTGTACGATGTGTAAGGATGGGTAACTTGTATCATTGTTTCCCGCTTTTATGCCTGGAAAATCCTCTTTCCCTTACTATGTGTGTTATGGAAAATTTATGTTTGAAAGAGTTTGAAGATTTTTGAAAGGTTAATTTTGTTTTGAAACACAGTGTTGAATATTTCATCCTGCAGTTTTATTCAAGGATGACTGGAATCACTTAACATCTCCTGATGTAAGATAAAAATGATATGTAGAAGCATCCTATTATCCATGAACAGCTTCATGTCGGGGGAGCGGCAAGTTCTGATTTGATTGATTTGTGTCCGGCTCGATCTACTTGAAAATAAAGGCTCAGCTCCTGTCTGTGCATACCTATTTAGAGCCTAATCAGGGCTTTGCTTCCAGGCTAGCAGAAGTTCAGGAAGTCACTGAATTTATATTGTTGATTTCAACAACAAGATACCAAGAAGAGAGGATGCAGACAAAACTGAGCCACTCTAAAAGGCAGAAAGTACTAAATATTTTTGAAAGTTTCTACATATGGTATCATTCAGTTATTAGATGCTTTATCTTTTCCTGTCACAATGATAAATTTTCCTTAGTCCTGTGTAATATGTAATCTCTTATACTAGACAAATGAAGAACTGTGCTCAGTATTTCTCCAAGAGGTCACTGGCCAGTTATATCCCGTTGGCTAAAGATACACAATTAAAAATGAGATACAATTAGCTTCATTGAAAAACAAACTCTGATCCTCACTTTATGCTATGTGTTATTCTCAATAAAATGCCTTGTTTGAAAACACTGATACAAACAGCTCTGATGATGGAGATACAAATTAGCACCCCCCATCTTACCTTCATTCAGTTTTACTTGTATCTCTGACCATGTTTCCGATGACAGACTGTATAATCACCAAAATCTCTTTGAAGACTTCAATAGTAATTTTGCCAAACGTTGTCACAAAGTTAGACATATTTCAGTTTGACTTTGTAAGTACGACATGTCACTTTTTTAGACACAATGAGTCTTAATATGGCATCTGTATTGCATATCTCAGGGTTACTGGCTGGTTTGGCTGAAACAACATAGAGAAGTATGCAGAACTATTTAAGAATCTAAACTATTAGCAGGAAGCAGGCAAGGTGGAATTGAGGTGACCTCATTGCTCCAGTTTGTGGCAACAGGATTTTACAAAGAGGTCAGGTTAAGGTCAAAATAAATAGAGTCTTTAGGGAAAAAGAAATGTACGTATGGAGATGTTTTCTCCCTCTGATCTATTCTGCTGTATGTCATCACTTTCAGTTTTATGTCTTATATTTTGGATTTCCATTTTCTGTCAAAAAGCATGATTCTAAACGTACTGGTATATGTTGCCAAGCAATGACCCAGCATTGAGTGGCTTTGCTTAAGCAGTGACCAGCAACTTTCTGACTCTGTTCACTCCGTGTCTCACACACTGGGATGCAGCCAAGTCCCCCAAGGAGACCCAGGTGGCAGTGACAGCCATGGGTCTAATTGACGAGCAGGAAAGCACTACTACCTGCTGATGGTTCCAGGAGGAATATTGCTAATCCTCTCTCTCTGCCATTCTGGAAGTGAAATTGAGGTAAATTCTGGCCCAAACAGCAGGGGCCTGTTTGCTTCCTCCTTCTTTTCCTTTCCCCCAGGCTTCCTGGGCTGTCAGAACATTTACTGTCCACGTGTTTGGTGATATCAGACTAACTGAGTTATCAAGGAGACGTTGGGTCAATACTGGAGCAATGCTGAGAGAAAGGCAAGCAAATCAACATTTCTTTGCCCTACAAGGGGTATTACATTTCATACTTGATAAGAGTGAATGGGTAACTTTAACTGATGAAAGAAACTTTATCCCAGGCACAGTGCTAGGACAGCACCGCCCAGTAAATTTCCAAACCAATGCTTTTGCAAGCAATTCTGCTTGGGGTCAGTCTGCTCCTAGTCTTTGGACACTATTTCAGGATAAAATGACTCCTTCCAAATAAAAGTGAGGACCCGTTTATTGAAAGATAGTATTTTCAAGTTTACCTTTGGTAATTGCACATTTTCATCATATGAAAACCTAATATTTGTTTTAAGTGTTTGCAAAGTGACCTCACATGGTGTTGCTATGAACCTATAAAGTTTCAAAATAGCAACCATGTTTGAGATAGTTCATATTCTTCTCAGTGAAGTTTACTTTGCATTATATAAGAACATAAAAGGGACACATATAATACTAAATTGATTTAAATGTAATGAAATAAAAACTGAGTTCCATACCTGCTGAATCATTGGGGAAATGCACTTATAATTCTATCCTCATCGATTAAGCTTCTTTTTTAATTTTTAATTTTATTTTACTTTAAGTTCCAGGATGCATGTGTTTGTTACATAGGTATATGTGTGCCATGGTGGTTTGCTCCACTATTAACCCATCATATGGGTTCCCTCCCGTCCCCCGCCACCCTCCAAGAGGCCCTGGTGTGTGTTGTTTCTCTCCCCATGTCCATGTGTTCTCACTACTCAGTTCCCAATTATGAGTGAGAAGATATGGTGTTTGGTTTTTTGTCCCCGTGTTAGTTTGCTGAGGATGGTGACTTCCAGCTTCATTCATGTCCCTGCAGAGGACATTATCTCATTCGTTTTTATGGCTGCACAGTATTCCATGGTGTATATGTACTACATTTTCTTTATCCAGTCTATCATTAATTGTCATTTGGGTTGGTTTAATGTCTTTGCTATTGTAAATGGTGCTGAAATAAACGTGCATGTGTCTTTATAGTAGAATGATTTATAATCCTTTGGGTATATACCCAATAATGGGCTTGCTGGGTCAAATGGTATTTCTGGTTCTAGATCCTTGAGGAATCACCACAGTGTCTTCAACCATGGTTGAACTAATTTACATTCCCACCAACTGTGTGAAAGCATTCCTATTTCTTCGCAGCTTCTCCAGCTTCTATTACTTCTTGAAGTTTTTTTTTTTTTTTTTTTTTTAGAGGCAGTGTCACTGTTGCTCAGGCTGGAGTACAGTGGCGTGATCTCGATTCACTGCAACCTCTGCCTCCCGAGTTCAAGGGATTCTCCTCCTGCCTCAGCAGTGGGCAGGCGACTGAGCATTATTGCCTGAGCTCTCCTTCTGAGCAGCTGGGATTACAGGCACACACCACCACACCTGGCTAATTTTTGTCTTTTCAGTAGAGACGGGGTTTCACCATTTCACCATGTTGGTCAGGCAGTTCTCGAACTCCTGTCTTCATGATCTGCCTTCCTCAGCCTCTCGAAGTGCTGGGATTACAGGCCTGAGCCACTGCACCTGGCTGCTTTTTGACTTTTTAATAATCGCCATTCTGACTGGTGTGAGATGGTATTTCATTGCAGTTTTGATTTGCATTTATCCAATGACCAATGATGTTGAGCTTTTTAAAGTATGTTTGTTGGTGGCACAAATGTCTTCTTTTGAGAAGTGTCTGTTCATATCCTTTGCCCACTTTTTGATGGAGTTGTTTGTTTTTTTCTTGCAAATTTGTTTAAGTTTCTTGTAGATTCTGGATATTACAACTTTTCTTAGATGAGTAGATTGTAAAAATTTTCTCCCATTCTATAGGTTGCCTGTTCACTCTGATGATAGTTTCTTTTGCTGTGCAGAAGTTCTTTAGTTTGATTAGATCCTATTTGTCAATTTTGGCTTTCGTTGCCATTGCTTTCGGTGTTTTAGTCATGAAGTCTTTGTCCATGCCTATGTCCTGAATGATATTGCCTAGGTTTTCTTCTAGGGTTTTTAATGGTTTTGAGTTTTACATTTAAGTCTTTACTCCATCTTGAGTTAATTTTTGTAGAAGGTGTAAAGAAGGGGTCTAGTTGCTGTTTTCTGCATATGGCTAGCCAGTTTTCCCAGCACTATTTATTAAATAGGGAATCCTTTCCCCATTGCTTATTTTTGTCAGGTTTGTTGAAGATCAGATGGTTGCAGACCTGTGGTGTTATTTCTGAGGTCTTTGAGGTCTCTGTTCTGTTACATAGGCCTATATATCTGTTATGGTACCAGTATCATGCTGTTTTGGTTACTGTAGCCTTTTAATATAGTTTGAAGTCAGGTAGCGTGATGCCTCCAGCTTTGTTCTTTCTGCTTAGGATTGTCTTGGCTACACAGGCTCATTTTGGTTCCATATGAAATTTAAAGTAATTTTTTCTAAATCTGTGAAGAATGTCAATGGTAGTTTGATGGGAATAGCATTGAATCTGTGAATTACTTTGGGGAATATGGCCATTTTCACAATATTGATTCTTCCTCTCCATGTGGATGGAATGTTTTTCCATTTGTTTAAGTCTTTTTTTATTTCTTTGAGCAGTGGTTTGTAGTTCTCCTTGAAGAGGTTCTTCACATCCCTTGTCACTTGTATTCCTAGGTATTTTATTCTCTTTATAGCAATTGTGAATGGGAGTTGATTTATGATATGGCTCTTTGCTTGCCTATTGTTGATGTATAGGAATGCCTGTGATTCTTGCACATTGGTTTTGTATCCTGAGACTTTGCTGAAGTTGCTTATGAGCTTAAGGAGTTTTTGGACTGAGATGATAGGGATTTTCAAATATAGAATCATGTCATCTACAAACAGAGACAATTTGATTTTCTTTCTTCCTATTTGAATACCCTTTATTTCTTTATCTTACCTGATTGACCTGGACAGAACTTCCAATACTATATTGAATAGGAGTGGGGAGAGAAGGCATCCCTGTCTTGTGCCTGTTTTCAAAGGGAACGATTAAGCTTCTTTTAAGACATCTTAAACTCCTTTACATTTGGACATAAAGGAAAAATAGTGATAAAATTTTCTACTGAATCAACAGAAGAGGCATATGCAGCATCTTAGGAAAAGAGAGAGCAACACATACATGCTGTAATAGATGACAAGTCTCTTGATGGACAAGATACCTTATATACTTTGCATTAACTTTCTAAATGTATAAGAAAACAAATAAGAAAAACATTTCAACCTTTGACCATCATGTCAGTACAAAATGTTGTAGTGTGATTCAGTAGAGTACCCGACAGCATTTCGTAGTGTGTGTTTTGCAAAACAGATACCTAGCGAAAAACATTCTCTGGTCAAATAAATTTGAATGATGTAGAATGAACATATTAAACAGATGCCTTAGGACTGAACTTTCTGGAAACGTTAAGAACAAACATAGAGATTCATCAATAGGTGGTATAGAGCATACAACATTTCCCAAACTTAATAAAAGGAGCCCTTTGCATTTTCATTTAAATATTCATAATTTGTAGAAATAATTTTTAAGAATATACCTTTATTGTGATCTTAAAAATGAATCAACCATGGACCATCACTCAGATTTGTATGGTAACTATTATTGGTCAGCAATTTAAAAAGGAAAAGTCCAGGCTCACGGGCTCATGCCTCTAATTTTAGCACTTTGGAGGCCAACGCAGGAGGATTGCTTAAGGCCAAATGTTTGAGGTTATAGTGAGCTATGTTTGCGCCACTGCACTCCAGCCTGAATGACGAAGAGACACTTTCTTAAGAAACAAAAGAAAGCCACACAAATAAACAAACAAAACAAAACAAACAAAAAACCCCTGAAATTACAAACTGGCATGTAAAACTATTTGCCACAGGTGGCACAAGTAATTGAGTATGATATTTAATTTCCTTTTATGCATAGAGATTCCTAATGACTTTGATTTTATTTCTAACATACTTAGATTATAAAAAGTAGTAGAAAGCACACAAAAAATACATAAAATCTGTAAGCTGCCTAGCTCTTTTATAAGCGGTTGTTCAGGTAACAGTTCTGGCTTTTTTTTAACAGAACTGTAAGTTGTGTCATATATTTGCTGTGTGGTGATTAGGGAAATTAATGCTAAATGAAATTCATTGACCTTTTACAAGGCTCTCAGAGAGCTTTGCAAAAGTTTTTATTCGGGAATAGAAAATGTGAGCATGTAGACTTTTGAAGAGTTATGTTTTGAAGTTTATTTTTCCAACAATTAGATTTCTAAACTTCCCTTAATTTGTTTATATTAAATAAAAAGTCAGCAATTTCTTTTGATGTTTCACAACAAAACATTTAAAAATCTACACACATAATTCAATATGATATCAATTGGGTGAATGTTAATGCCAGACAATAATATTCATTTTTCAGGGAACAAAGCCATCTAAAAACGTTTTGTTTCAGACTCAGTGAATATAATTTAAAATGGTCATTCCAGATTTCATAACCATCACACAACTGAAGAAGAAACAGAGAAAGAGGGTAAATCTATGAGTGGCTTTGCAGTTCTCTCTCAATATTTAAAAAAAATGTTTTAAGACATTAAAAGACAGCAAGAGTTTTTCTGAAGAATTCTGGAAATGAAAAAAAAAGAATTCTGGAAATGGACATAGGTCAGACAGGGATTCTGGAACTAAAAAGCCCTATAAAACTCCAAAATTATGAGCAGCTGGTTCTATCAGACTCCTGTGAAGTGCAGTGCTCTGGTTCAAGAGTTTCCTTGTCATACAATCAAAGGACGGAAACATTAAGATTGCAGATGTAGAGTGGTGACACACTGTAATTTCATACAGATCATAAGGTGGTTTGGTGACATAAGAATTACTAGACCATGAGTCCTAGGGTCCATGAAACAGATTAAAGCTTTATTGCTCTTTGGAGTTCTGACAATGACAAATGCTCTCTCTGATGTTGGGATTATCTTGTCTAAACTTTTGTTTCCTTAGTTTCAGGTTTCAGTTTTTCCTTAGCCATCTTCTAAGATCACAAATAACTTCCGTGTTTTCATTGTTATTGGAAGGCATTTAGAAACACCCCGCCCCCCACACTTGTCTTTGCCTCTGGCATCATATCCATGCATAAGTCATTTTTAAATTTCCAATTTCCTGATACATGTTTGAACGATGGACTTGATGTGGTCACGTGTCCTGACTACAAACTTCCATTTTAAAAAATAGGAGAAAGAAAAAGAATAAAAAGCAATGAGAAAGAATTTTATAAGAAACGTTTAAATACAAATATTATGAGTATTAGGTATTAATGCAATCAATTGACAGCATCAATTAACTAAGCAGATTTTTGACAGCAATCATTTAATAACACATCAAATTCGTACTGTATACCTTCTCAGATTCAACACTCATATGCACACAAGTAAGGTGTTTTATAAGTAACATTTCTTGTTAAGTTAAAAATGAAAAATTTAAGCACATTTCAAGAAAATATTTTACAATAATTTTTTATGGAAATGGGAATTATAACTAATTGCAGAAAGAGAACGAGTTTTATTTTCTATTGACCCTGAACCTGATGGCACTTTCCCCTCACCCTATCATTCTATCTTTGTCATAATCATGCATTGTGAAAACACTACTTCTGGTGAGGCTAAGTGGGAAAATCTTTAATATGAAAGGAGTTATATAGTACACTAATTCAGCAAAATTCAATGGCATTAGCATTCAGTGTTTTTCTAGTACCTGTTAAAAAGTGTGTGAAACTATGCATATGGAAACACATTAAGATTTTTACTTATTGCTAAAATTTCCCAGTAAACCAGATTGAAATTTTGTCCTAAAAGCATTATTTCCCAACAGAGTTTCAGGCTGTATTTGGATGTGTTATAATTGCATTTGCTTTTGAAAAAATTAAATAACTGAATATTGGTAGATGTAATACAGTTAAACTAACTTGCCTGGGAGTTCTTCTGTCCTACAAAAAAAAAAAAAAAAAAAAAAAAAACAGAAAAACAAAGCAATCTGTGTACCAAATATAAGTTAAATCAATTGACATAGCAAAGTGGCATATATTTGGCTTTAAGGAGGGTAGAGAAAGAGTTTCAGATGTAATACGGATTTTTATACTTGAATTACATAATGAGAGGAGATTTTTAGAACAGGTGACGATTACATGGTACTTTTTTTTTCTGAGACAGAGTTTTGCTCTGTCTCCCAGGCTATAGTGCAATGGCGCAATCTTGGCTTACTGTAACCTCCGCCTCCGGGGTTCAAGCAATTATCCTGCCTCAGACTCCCAAGTAGCTGGGATTACAGATGCCTGCCACCACACCCAGCTAAATGTATTTTTAGTAGGGCCAAAGTTTCACCATGTTGGTCAGGCTGGTCTCAAACTCCCGACCTCAGGTGATCCACCCGCCTCGGCCTCCCAAAATGTTGGGATTACAGGTGTGAGTCACTGCGCCCAACCTATGTGGTACTTTATATCAAACCTTATTCCTTTTGTAATTTCAGGCAGCTAGCATTGTGTTTGGCACATGAGTGTTTAATAATTATTAAAATATGAAACAACTGATTACAACTAAAACTTCCATTGTATTGCTAACCTTTGTTTTAGATCTTGTGGTAAACACTAAACAACAAAAGAACAAATATCCATCACTATCAATGAGTTTATAATGTTTTTGTATTTCAACTTTCTGAGAAACTGTATCAGTGGATTTAGAATTAGACAGAACTAGTTTTAAATATCTGTTGTCACTTAGTAGCAGTGTCATCAGCCAAATGTCTGATCTTTTGTAAAGCACAGTCTTCATATCTATAAAATGAAGATAATGAGAGTTACGGTTGTTACTCCTAAAGTTGTTAGTCAAAAGGCATCTTCCACATTTCAAAATACCAACTGAAATAATTTTCTTTGTATAAACTTGAGAAACATGAAAAAATGGTAACAAAACTACATTTGCTATAAATCTTTAATGATTTATACATTATTTATCATTGCATTTTCATGAAATTTCTACAAAGGGAAAATCTACAGAGACAAAAAGCAGATCAGTGATTGGGGCTGGAATGTGGAGTGAGGGACTGCAAAAGGGCACAAGGGAACATTCTGGAATGAGGAACATGTTTTAAAACTAGACTGTGCTGATGCTAGCATGATTTTAAAGTTTACCAAAAATCAACATATAACACACTTAAAATGGGTGAATTTCATGGTATGAAAATTCCACTTCAATGCTTCTTTAAAAAGTAAGTCACAGTACAGAACTATATTTATATTTGGGAATGTTAACATGTTTACATCATTAATTTAAATGTGTCCATTTTTCTATGCACTCGTTTATGCAACTTACACCTTTAAATACAAAGTTTGTCATTCTCGTTTCTACACCTGCCTCTCATACTCTCAAAACCAACAAGTAAACACCTTCACCAGAGCAGGGACATCTTGTTCATTTCTGTATCTACGGTGCATCATGGTAACTGGCACATCAATAGTTTTTGACAATATTTCTACTGAACAAATATTGTGCACTATGAAGAGTAAATATAAATGTTAGGATAAATAAATATCAATAAATAGAATTTATGAATCAATATGCTTTCATGGAGACTGTCTAAATGTATTTATTTCTACAATTTGGAACTATTTGGAAACAGATGACCACTGCATTTTGTAATAAATGGGACTAGTAACAATTTACCTAGGAGTAAAACATACTAGAATAAGTCTATAATGTAAATTACAATAACTTAGACTTTTTCATAATTTAGAGATTTTTAAAGAAAATTAATATTGGCGTCAACAAAGAAAGGAAGTCATAAATTACAAAGTAAAAATCAACAACATATAATTGATTAAATAACTGCACATATTTTATATCTGTTCCCTAGTGTTTGAGAGTTTCAGTGACTATATATCCTACCTATTTAGAGTGCTATTATATCCATTTAAAGTTAATACAATTGATTTTAATTAAATACTTTATAATAAATACTCACGAATCAATCTGTACAGTCGGAATAATTAGTAGAAAGAATTTTAGTATAGAGTTAGCAACATTTTGGTTTGATAACTTATGAGAATGTGGACATTTTGCATCAGTTAATTTAAGAACATTTTCAGAAATATCTAAACAAGTTGAATCTGAATCATATTGCTCAGAATAAATAGAAAAGTAGCACATGAACTTTTGGGTATCCAAATTACACTCAAAGCAAGAATTTGAAAGGAAAAGTGAATTACATTAGAAATTGCTGTCAATCTTTACAGCTTTGAAAATGTGCAATTTTGGAATATTATAAGACCTACTAAACACAAGGCGATGGCTGGTAAATATTAATAGAAAATAAAAGGAAGAGAACAAGGGAGGAAGACAAGCAAGGAAGTTGGAATGGGAGACAGAAAGACAAAATATAGACTCGTCCATGTGTTTTTTCAAGAAATGAAAACAGTAGAAGCCCCAGAAAATCTGTACCGCCAACTTCATGATGCAAAACATGCTGTTAACTGTACCATTAAATGATGCAAAGATTCCCTGAAGGCAAATGTAGAGGCCGAGACAGATGTCCTTAATCATGAGAGTTCATACAAAAACATGCTCCATATGGTTTTAGGACACAAGATGTATGGTTCAACTGGCCCAAGAACAAGAGGAACACACAGCTAGCAGTGAAGAAGGGGAAACAATTTAAGACCTGCATCAAGTTGACAATAGTGTTGATACTATAACAGCTAATGAGAGCCTAACAATCAACAATGGCTCGTCTCTGTACAGAACTCAGCTTTTTATTTTCAAGTAGTGTTCTGTAGCAACATAAAGCTCAGATGCCCACACATGCAAAATTAAAGTGAAGAAGAGTCTTTATTAAACCTCAGTGTTAGATGAATATGCCCATATCTTTATTAAAAATAGAAAAAAAATCAAATTTTGACTTAGAACTGAAAGAAGAAATTATATCCAGCCCTTTATGAAATGGTTTTCCCCTGCACATGTCTAAGTATCTAGTCAACGTGTTCTAGTTCTGTTACCAGATCAACTCTAGAGATCTACATCTAGTATTTTCATCTAATGCTTCCTGAAGTAAGTAGTTACTGTTAGAAAAACCAATAGAAGTGCCTGTTGCCCACAGTTTAATAAGGAGATTTCCACCATGGGTAAACAAATACAATCACAAAGCTGCATGAAGCTCAAACCCCACTTAAGAGACATATTTTCTTCTCTAACAACCGTATTGAATTGAGTAACTAGACAACTTTTTTCCATGCGCTGAACTGTGTAGGATCAAATAATTATTTTAATCGGAATACAAATTTGCCGAGATTGTCTAGGAGCCTCACATTTCTTCTTTTAATAGTTAGAAGTCAGGAACATTTTGAGTCATTTCAAACTAAACCTAATAACTTATGTCTTACACAGCAGGAAATTATACTTAGGGCCTGAACATTTATGACACTTAATATCTACTACTTTGAAGCAACATTTCTAACTCTCTAAAAATATGTGGCTTACTGTAAACTAGGAATATACAGTTAATCATTTAAAACCAGGAAATGAAAACTAAGTTTTGTGTTACTTAAATTGAGACCAAAATATCACTTTCATAGGAAGCAAAAATATTCTGTTTCCCTGAAGGAAGCTTTCTAACTTCTATAACTTTTATTATTACATACTTCAAATGTCAAAAACAAAAGTCATTTTATTCACCATGGTAAATAAGAGAAGTCCAGATCTGCATTTTGAAAACAGTTATTGAGCAGTTTTAATGTAAAATTTTTCTATAATTTTGACTTTTCAAAGTTGACCTTTTGAGCTCATTTGCTTCAGAGTACAATTTTGGTAAAAGTAAATCCTAAAACCAGGCTTTCACTTGGATCAAGGTAAGTAAATAAAGAAAGGAAATAGCACCACTTAAGTTGATAAACTAAGGAAAGCACTTTACCCATAATACTTTACCTTTCCAGTTCTATTAGCGTTATATAATGATTATTGTTTACATGGTGGAAAAAAACTGAGTCTTTAGAGTTCAGCCAGCGTTGATTTCAAGTGACAAAAACAGCTAAGGGCCTTGAACTCAGATTTGTTTGATTCTAAATCCTGATTTCTTTCCATCATGATACTTTTTAACAAGCATAACAGCAAGAACTCACAGTAATTATCTAATATTTTCTGTTACCAATGTTTATTTACTTTTCTATTCAAAATCTCACTTTTTAAAAGACATGTAGTGTTTAAAACATCTGGAGGTATACAAATAGAAATGATTTTAGTCAAATTTTCAAGGACCTACAGTATCATGGCTAAGGGTGTCCCTTAGAATCTTTCAGAATGTAAAGAACAAAAAATATATAGTTTACTTAGTGATTATGGGTTTATTTAATGATGCGTGGATTGTGGGAACAACAAATCATTTTAGCATCTGAACTCTTAGAAGGATCAAAAAGAACCAGAATTTTTTTAGACTTCAGCAGTAACTTTAATATCCACCCTCCTTACAGTCTTTACCTCCCTATTTCACCAACATACCTGAGGCCTCGAATCATGCCTGGCACAGAGTAGATATCTCAAAAAAAGCAAACAAACAAACAACAAAAACCCACATTACTTGTTGCCACTGAATAAATGCGTGGAATTTTTGGCTTATGTTGGTGATAATAGAAACTTCACTAACTTTGTGCTTTTGTTTTTCTTTTCTCAGTTGTTCAGTGATCTACGACCGAATAAACCAAACACAGGTGTCAGCTTATATTACAATACTGACTTTTACAAATCTTAAAACTATTGAAGTCTTTATGACTATGTAAAAGTATAAAAAATACAAGATCAAATTAGGGTGCATTTATTTTTAAGAGCACAAAGAACACAAGTGCTTAAAACTCCTCTTATATACTGAATAATTCTGAATTACCACAACCAAGCAAGAGGGTCCTGAATAGTTTCCAGCTATCTGTTTAAACTCCAGACAAACCAGTTCAAAAACCCTGCTAAGTAGCATGGATAGAGTCATTAAGATCAAAGAAAATTAGTAGGGACAAAGAAAGGTATTACATAGTAATGACAGGGTTAATCTAACAAGAGACGTCATGGTCCTAAACGTGTATGTACAAAAAAAAAAAAAAAAAAACAAAACAACAGAGCTTTTCAATACACAAAGCAAAATTGGATGGAGTTGAAAGAAGAAATGGGCCAATTTACAACTATAGTTGAGAACTTCAAATTCCCACTGTTAGCAGTAAATAGAAGTATTCAATAAAAAGTGAGCAAAGAAATAGGAGGACTGGAAAACACTGTCAACCAATAAGATTCACCTGACATTGATAAAACATTCCACTCAATAACAGCATAATATGCGGTCTATTTAATTGTCCACCAAACATTCACCAGGATAGACCATATGCTGGCTCATTAAACAAGCCTCAGTAGATTTAAAATAATCTAAGTCATGCAGAATATATTATTTAATTTTAATAGAATCAAATTTGAAATCAATGATAGACAAGAGGAAAATCTCTAAACATTTGAAAATTGAAAAACACACTTTTAAATAATTCATAGATTAAAAAGGAAGTCTCAAAGGAAATAAAATATACATAGAACTGAAAGAAAATTAAAACAAACATATCAATATTAATAAGATGCAGCTAAAATAGCAATAAAAGAAAGATTATAGTACTATATGATAATTTTTGAAATGAGAAAATGCTTCAAATAAACAATCTAAGCTCCAATCTAAGAAACTAGAAAAAAAGAGAAAATAATAACCCAAAGCAAGCACATGAAACAAATTATAAACAGCACATATAAGCAAGAATCAAACAGAAAAACAATAGAGAAACCAACAAAACAAAAATTTTATCCCAAAAAGTTAATAAAAGTTTTAAAAATCCAAAACATAGTCATGACAATTATCATAAACCTTGGTAATGAAACAAGTGGCATTATTTCATAATGACTAGAAGAACAAGGGAATACTGCAAACTATTTTTATACTCACATATTTGACAATTCTTTTAAAATTGAGAAATTCCTCAAAAGCTACAAATTATCACAATGAACCAACTTGAAATAAACTAAATAGTTGTGTAGTTATTAAATAGAGTTTATAATTTAAAATATTTTGAGAGATAAATCTCAAGGCCTAGATAATTTCACTAGAGAATTCTCTAACCCTTAAAAAAGAATTAGCCCAATTTTATAAAATTTCTTTCAGAAAATAAAAAAAGAATGTTCTCCACCTTATGTTACGAGGCCAGTATTATCCTGATACCAATGCCCAACAAAGAAAATAAAGAAAAAGTAAAGAAGTAAAAGAAAGGCAAAAACTACACCTATATATGTCTCATGAAGTTCAACACAAATTGCTCAACAAAATCATAGGAAATTGAATTCAGTAATGTATTAAATGATCATATACCATGAACAATGAATATTTTGCCCCAGGTGTGCAAGACAAGTTCCATATTCAAACATCAATCAGTATAATCACCAAATCGAAAAGAAAATAGTATATCATCACCACGATTGAGGCAGAAAAAAAATTTGAAAAATTTCAATACTTGTTCATGAAAAAAATACTCTCAGAAAAATTGAAATAGAGGGGAATACCTTCAACTTGATAAAGAATATCTACAAAAAATTTCAACAAACGTCAAACTTAGTGGTGAAAGATTGATAACTTTCTTCCTAAGACTGAGAACAACAGAAAGATGTCTGCTCACAACTTAATATAGCATAGTAGGAGAAATTCTAGCCATAGTAATAAAGAAAGAAAAAGAAATAAAAACACACACAGGTGGAAGGGAGAAAAGTAAAAATTTCACAATTTGGGGATTGCATGGTTGTCTACATAGAAAAGTCCCAAAGAATCTACAAAATAAAAACTTAGGACTAATGTATGAATGCAACTAGGTAGTAGAATATACAACCAAAACCAAGAGAATTAACCACATTTCCATGTACCAATAATTAACAGGTAGAAACTTAAATTAAAAATATAATATTAGGGCCAAGAGTAGTGGCCCACCCGTGTAATCCTAGCACTTTGGCAGACCAAGGCTGGCGGATTATTTAAGGCCAGGAATTCCAGACCAGCCTGGCCAACATGGTGAAACCCCATCTCTACTAAAAATACAAAAATTAGCTGGACAGAAGTGGTGCACACCTGTAGTCCCAGCTACTCGGGAGGCCAAGGCAGCAGAATAGCTTGAGCCTGGGAGGCAAAGGTTGCGGTGAGCCGAGATCATGCCACTGCACTCCAGTCTGGGTGAAAGAGTGAGACCCTGTCTCAAAAATAAATAAATAAATAAATAAATAAGTAAATAAATAAATAAATAAATAATATATATGTATATCTATACACACACATATATAATACTAGTTAATTGTGCCAAAGGAAATGAAGTACTTAAGTATAAATTTAAAAAAACTTGTATAAGATCTTTATGCTAAAAATTTCAATGCTAGTGAAAGACATCAAAGAAGACCTAAATAAACGAAGAGGAATACCATATGTGTGGATTGAAAAACTGAACATTGTAAAGGTGTAAATTCTCCCCAAATTATATATAGGTTTAATTAGAAGCCTATCAAACGTGGCCATTTTTCATAAAATATTAATATAAGCTACGATCCTAATTTCAGAAGAACCTTTTGATTGTTTAATGCCTAGCAGTCCCGAGTGTTCTATGCTGTGTAGTCATTCCTAACCAAAGGAGGATGAGGGTAAGGGAGTTGATTTCTTCTCTCCTAAATAAATCTTAAATGTGGATATTAAAATTTTTTGAGGGTAAATCTTTTAATGAGTGTATATTAAATTTATTCATTGCTCTTAACAGCAAAAATTGAAAGGAGTGTTTTGGAGAAAAAAATTCTCTGTGGGTCTCTCGTGTTTCTGCATTATCCTTCAAGCAGAGGCACTAACTGTCCTCTTTTCCGCATTTTCTTTTCAAAGATATTTGTGTAGTAAATAACCTATACATAAATAAAGACTTAGTACTTCCCTTTGCAGCAAATGGTAAGTTTGTTAACTCTCCGATATGATAAAGACATTTCTCTCTGAAGAAATCGTTAGGCAGGTTTGCTTGCATCCAATTATAAAATACTGTAGTTCCTTAAACATAAGTTTCCTTTCCTTCAACAAAACTCATTGCATATGCAGGCAAGACTTGGCTCTCTTTGCAGAGCTTTGTAGAAATTAGGCCTTGGGGAATTTGTGAAAATGGTGACACTGGATACTGCTACTGCTGTGAATACCAAACTGTTATTTGTCTCTGACCCAGAAACCTCATGACATCTGCCGATATCCATGAAAATGTGGCAGACCAAATTGTTGACTTGTAAGTAGGGTAAAATCTCACACCCTTCCTCTTTCTCCTCTCCTCCCTTCAGATGTCTGTACTTGGAACCAACAACCACGTTGTGAAGCCACGTGTGAGCTTAGCTGGATCCCTGATAACAGCCAACACCAATAACCAGATATGCGGGCAAATAAATATTCAGGAGAATCTAATGCCAGAGTTTGAGTCTTCCATCTGAGGTTTAGGCAACATGGAGCAGAGACAAGCTTTCCCATGTATAAACTCCTGACCTGCAAAAAACGTGAAATAAGTGACTTTTGTTGTTGTAAGTCACTGAGTGATACTATGCTACCATAGTATCTCATGTTATGCAATCACAGCTATCTTAAAAGGGAAAGATTTCTTAGTTTGCTAGTCTTATCCCTGGCTTTGACATTTATTAATTCTTTAAGTATTAACAAGCTGGATAATAAATAAATATATGTGTATATATATATAAAGAAATATACACTTATATGCATCTATAAAAGTATGTATATATGTATTTTTAAGTATATATAAACATGTATATATGTATTCATAAGTATATATAAGTATATGTATATATGTATTCATATGTGTTCATGTGTGTATTCATATATATACATTCATATATGTATTCATATATGTATATAAGTAATCCATTTAATAATTAAATATGTGTATATGTGTATGTAAATATATATATTTCTCTTTCTCCAGAGTAGGAAAGTGTATAATAGGATTCCTTTGTTACCCATAGAGATTTTACATTATAAATGTGTGTTATTCAACAATTATGGGTTTATTGTACGTGCCGGGCCCTGAACCTGTCTATGTTAGATAAGACTTACCTCTACAAAATTTCTGTTTCAGAGAAACATTAATCTAAATGGAGAGCAATTGTATGTTGCACAGAATCTATGCTACAGTTGTTGAAATAGATAATATTGCTTATTTGTCCTCCAACAATATAGTTAATACTCATTTAACAAAGACTAATTGTATGCCTACTAACCTATTGTATACTAGGTACTCTGCTAAGCACTTGATAAATGAACCATCACATTAGGCTAAAAATCAATGTCATGCCACAGCCTTTAATGCTCAAATGATCCTCAAACTGAACCCATTAAACTAAGAAAAATATTCTGTTGCAAAAAGTCTTTAAAAATTTGAAAATATCGACAAATTAATCTATTTGATTCTGCAGACAAGTACTAAACTTTCATGTATTCAAACTTCATTTTATTACCCTAAGATATTGTTATTATTTCCATGTTCTAACTTCCATAAAGTATGTTATGTGTATGTGTGTGTGTGTGTGTGTGTATGTGTGTCTGTGTGTGTGTTTGTGTGTGTATAATCTCTAGAGTCAGAAACATGAAATTGAGTATTAAGGGGTCTCCAGACCAAGATAAATAATTATATTGGCAAATTGAGCCTTCTCTGAAGGATTGTATCCAAATGAATTTTGAGTAGAGTCTGTTTCAATTTTTGCATTGCTGAGTTGCTGATATGAAATATATATTTATTATATGAAGCATACCTATGGCAGTTAAATTTAGATAGTGTTATCTGTAACAATTTGTATTGGCTTCCTCCCAAGGCTTTCAATTTGCCATGTATGAGAATAAATGAGAACCATATGAAAGTCAATAAGTTCTTGATAGTACATGACATTCTGTATTCTCTCATCCTTGATTTTAGCAACATTCCAAAGGTTTGACTTCCATCACTGAGGGTGATAGCCTTCAAAAATATAAAGGTTTTTTTCTTGGCTTCAGATAAGAATCCTAAACTTAACACACGTCCATAAATCATTGGTGTGGAAATCTGTCAGAAAATAGCACAAGAGTACTATTTTTTCCTTGTGGTATTTGGTGTTTCCAAATTAGATTATTTGTTGAATGTTCAAGGGAACATGTTTGCTTGAAGGGTTCACCGTATGTCAAGGAAATCTCATGCTATTGAAATGGAGTTCTCAGAAATGAAATCAAGGATAACTGCCTGTTCCTTCCTCTACCATGGTAGTAACAATCAAAGGATTCTGCAGAACTGTATCTCTCCTGGCAGAGTTACTGAATTACAATTGCACATTGAAAAGTGGAAAATAGAGACTACCCAGGATCTTAATTCTGGAATACTTTTTATAATTGTCCTTCAGATTTTATCCTCAAGTTGTAATATTATACCGACAGCTAATAAAGTATAATAGTTCAGAACAAGAGTTCTGGAGCTGATTTTGACTTCAGTTCTTCTACTTGCTAGCTGTATGACCTTGTGTGATTATCAGCTACTCTAAGTTGCAACCTATAAAGTGGATAACAATATACTTATTTCATTAAGTTCTTGGAAAAATTAAATCAAATAACATATGTTAAGGGCTTTGTACATAGTAAAAGTTAAATGAACGCTAATTATAATTCTTTAGAAAAGTTAAAGTTTATATGTTTGTGTACATACATGTAACAGGCACATCAAACAACTTTCTTTTATTATTGCTATTACTAGCACTACTTTATTTCTAAGTTAAATGGAAAATTACCTTTCTTCCAAGAGGATAGATGATAGCCCACCTTGTTGGAAAATGCGATTCAATTATGACTATTCTTCATCAACGTGTAACTGAGTTTTTCCAGAGAATTTCAGGGTGAGGACTTCTGCAAAAGTCCAAACTCTTCATTTTATGGCACATCTAACTCCACCACTTATTTTCTCAAATTGCATCTAGAGCCTGTGTGTCAATAGAATGTGCATCCCAGAAGCCTTATAAGGGTAGCTTTTAGTAGGCATGTTGACGTTATTTGCACATAGTGAGAAAGTAGAAAGGATCAGAAAAGCTTTGGCATTTACCTTGTTAAATTTTTATAGCTAAGCTCTGGTTCAAGGGTCTACTGAAACAACTTAACTGCACTAAGAAAAATGGGAGCATTGAGACCAATGAAACGAGTCCACAAAATTCTATGAAAATGAACCAGTTCTAGCAGAGATCAGTATATTCAATGATCCAAGATATATAACTAGAACATTAACTAGCTTTACTGAGCTGAAGGATATTTACACTTTTTCCTATAGGGAAAATAATCAGATACATCTCCATTTATAATGTTATCAAACATTGTTTTAATATATGAATTCAACTCAAAACACTTTTTTCTTTATTATATACCAGCAAAAATTGCAATAGGTGATGCAGGAACAATGGTTAGCAAAGCACAGTTCAAGGCGTCGTCAGCCAGAAGTAAAGATGGGGCATAAAGAATAAGCAGTTTGGGTTAAGATCATGTGTGTCAGTATTAAGTACAGGGTTCTACTGCTGCATGAGGAAAGGTTACCTAACCCAGTTTTTAGGGATATAAGAAGACTTGAAGAATGAGTAGAGATTGGCTAAGTGATTCTAGACAAAAGATCAAAAAGGTCAAAGGCTATGATGCATTAAGAAATTGTGGAATACTCAGCAAACTGCAAGTGGGTCAGTACAGTTGTATAGAGTATAAGTAGCTAGTGGGTTAACCAGAAAATAAGGAGAGAAGCAGGGTTTTATTCAGGATAGGTCTCATGTGCCAATAGCAAAGAGTAGTCTGTATTTTAGAAATAAAAAGTTGGCAGCTGCAGGGTAAGTTCAGTGTGTGTGTGTGTGTATTCATAATTAAGTGGGTTATAATTTAAATATATAGAAATTTTTCACAAAGACTCAGATTAAAGATTCTCTTGAAAAATCAAGAATTAAAATATATACCTACTATGTACCTACAAAAACTTAAAAAAAAAATTAAAACCTAGTTTCTTTAAACCTTAAAAACAAAGAAAAGGAAAAACCAGGATTTCACACTGGATTGGTGTTGTCTTACACCTGAGAAGTTTGCTTTTCGTGGAAGAAAAGGCACTTTTACGGGTCACCACACTCTTCACTTGCTTCACTCATTTATATAACCTGCCAGGTCCCCGAGGCATTTGAGTTTGCAAGCCTCCTGAGGAGAAACACTACAACATTAACTTGCTATATTAGTCTGGCTGCATATTGAAGAGTAGGTAGAAGATATCAAGACTGGAATCAGGGGCACCATTTAAGAAATTCCTTCTGTAATTCAGAAAAGTAATGAGAATCCACCAGAGATTCTGCTACGCAATAGAGAAAAGGGATGAGAGTGAGCATTGCTAAGGTGGCATTGTTAGGGGATCGGTTAGACAATGAAGAAAAGGTAGAGGGAAGAATAAATGATAACATTTTAGTTTTCCAGGTGAGTCAACTTGAGAGTCGTCTAAGATTTTCAAGAATCAGACACAGAAAGAATCAAATCCGCAAATAATTTTTGCTAGAAATGCCTGGGAAGCATTGGAATAGGGTTTAAGAGAAAACACAGGGAGCTTTCAGATAGAAATACAGGTCTGACACCTATACAAGGAAAGAGTGAAGGAAGGAAAATTGAATAGTAAAGAGCTCAGACTGCAGGGAATGCCTAAGCAAGCTTCAGTTAGGATGATTAGAACATGAGATACAAGATTGCTTGTTAAAGGGATTTACCACTTGAGGTACTTCCACCATGCTCAGTCACTGACAGGCGTTAACCAAGGTAGAGCATGGACCACTAAAAATATGCTGGGGATTTTGAAAATATAGCAGCTCACAGCTGTCAGCTAACTGCTCTCTTGCAATAAGCTCTCTTGAAAGGAAATCTGAGCAGTGTATTCACATAGCTGACAGGTACCATTAGTAGAAGTATTGGATTTATGTAATAAGAGAAAAGAATTAAAAATAGTTGCCTACAGAGAAAAAGAAATTGGCACAGTTAGCAAGAAACTGGTATTTCTCTGATAAGCTTTTTGGAACAATCTGCCTCTGACATATTATTTATGTAAAAAGGAGTTGTGACAGAGATTGCGATATAAATTCCAGAAACTTTCCATTTTTATTTAGGCACACTGTCAGACTACTTTCTTTATGTTCTCTTGCAGTTAAGTATGGCAATGGGGTTGAGTTGTAGCCAGTGGAACCAGAGAAGTGGTATCTACCACTTACAAGCAGAGTTCATAAAATCTCCCCAAATGATCTTCTCCTTCATTTTCCTGGCTGGAAGTAGAGGATTTCAAGGCTCCACAAGATGGAGAAAGTGTGGGCTCCTAATTATTGCAAAGAAGGACACCTGGCAAACACCTACTTTGGATTATTCTGTGTTAAAAAAGATATTTTTATTATTTTTAATTTGATAATATTTGGAGACTTAACTATGTAGCTAGCATTAACCTAAGAGGTGTTCCAAAAAAATATACTTCTATATAGGAAACACATAAATATTTGTAACGTAGATATTTGTAACGTAGATCTTTACATACTTTCAGAGACATCTTTCCATATAATTTTTACTCTGGAATTCTTTTTCCTAAAGCTTCAGATTCTCATCCCCAATACTTAGAAACTTATTAAAGTTTGGCTTACACTTAAAGTTCGGCTTACACTATATATTTTACAAACCCAGGACGTTAAGCTGACTTCTCCTAATTCTCTACTTTGAATAATGGTGCCATCATTTCCACAGACACTCAGGACCTAAATTTTTGGTTTGCTTTGATTTCTGTCTTTTGAAGCATTCTCAGAACAAATCAGTAAATCGGTAAATTTTGTTAATCCTCTTTCTTTTATGTATTTTTGTATGCTTTCCATTCTTCACATCTCTATCACCACCATCCTGGGGTAGATGCGTAGCGTCACACATAGAACACCAAACTAGATTTCGAACATCACATAGTCTTTTTGACCTAGTTATCCCCAAGCCTCTTTTGCAAATTGTCATTGTCACTGTCCCCAAATCATTGTGGAAATTATAGTAGCTATCACAAGATGGGAGGAACAGAGAATAGGAAGATTTGAAATATCTATCTACCTAGTAGGGTGACCTTGGGAAGGTGACTTGGATATTCTGAGCCTAGAGTCCCTTCTCACATAAAAGTAGCTAATCTCCATTCACAGAACTGTTGCAAAAGATTTAATGAGGTAACTTGTAAATGATGATAGCAAAACAGCTGGCCCATGATAATGCATACTATGTATTTACTGAATGAAAAAATACATTATTTACCTCTTCTCTTCCCCTTATCTCCTGCTTACATGGTATTCTCTACTCCACTCAACTTGACCAAATGCTATTTCTCCTTCAAAGCAAACACAAATCAGACCTGTTTTTTTTTTAATCTCTTCCTAATCACTTCCTTCTCTATGGGAATGTTGATCACTTATTTTATTTGCATATTTTTGAATTAGCTTTGATTGATTTTCATATGTAATCATTTTCTTTAAGTGGACTGCAATGACAAGGGACCTATTGTATACAAAGTATCAGGTGTGCCTTAATGTGTGGCTTGCAGTAGTACTTTTTTTTTTTTTTTTAATTTTTACTAGTTTTATTTGACCTGGCCAGAATTCCTTCCTTCGTTTGTCACAAACAGCATTCTGACTTTCTGTTGGACATAAACTACTTTCATACCACGAACCACTGAAGAGTATCACTTTCATATAACCCCACACACTATCTCCAAGGGCAAGCACAGGAGTCAGTACTTGCCAATCTGAGAGATTCATTCTCCAGCCCAAAATAATAGGGCTTGTGATCCAAGAAAGGCCTCATGATCTCTGTTGGAACTAGAGAGACAGTAATTCTTTCATAGTAGTTGCAATGCAGAATTAGATTAAAGAGAGCAGTGTTTTTCACCTTGTAGAAATATATAACTTGCAAATTAAGCCGGTTGGAAGAAAAATAGGGCCAAGGGAAGAAGACAAAGAATGAGAGAATTAACCCTGTTGACATTGTTTGAATTACTGGTTCAATCTGTGTCTGATCTCTTAGCTAGGGAGTTTATCCCCAGATAATTCTGTCACTTCTAAACATTTTCTTTTTTAGAAAATTAATACGATTTAATTGTTTTCTGTTATTTGTAATCAAAAGAGAACTGCCTATTACAGTTGTGTACTTCAAAATAATATTTATTGATTATTTTTCTAGTTTATTCATATGAGATATAGACCAAAAACATGTGGATTACACAATGTAAATCCCTCCTCACTAATGGAGAATAAAAACCCAGAAGCATATTTTTTGTGACTTACATAAATTTCATTATTTTGCTTTTAAATAAGCACATATTTTCATATTTTTAAAAAAATAACGAAACTTCAAAGACCACTTCTGTATTCCAATCTGTAAAAAATATTTTCATTATGTTTATTATAAAAATATAAATGTTTCCACTACAAATCATTTTACATTAGTAAGAGGCCATCTACATTGTACAACATAAACTGAGTAATATTTTGAAAAGACAAGTTTAAAGTAAACACATACTGCCAATCATATCACATTTATACATGGCTTGATTGATATTTAGCACAGCATAAACTGAGTGAGTTACCAGAAATAAATAATATATGCAAATCAAATTTAAGATACAAAACAGATCTTATGGTACATAACATCGTGAAGGAGTTGTGACCTTATGTTTACCGAAAGTCAATGCAGTTCCTGTACAAAGAGATGGCCATAAGCATTCTAGTACCTCTACTCCACGGTTAAGAATCGTACACTTATGTTTACATATGTACAGGGTAAGAATTGTGTAAAGTAAATTTATGAGAGGTCAAGTAGAAAAATATTAATAAAATGAAGAACAGTAATATGGTGTATACAACCTCTACTTTCAAATGGAAATCACAGCCAAAATAAGTGAAACAGATTAAACAATCCTCAACTTCTATTAGTTTATGAAATGCATGGGTTTTGTTGAGTGTGCTCAGAATAGTACCTAAAAAAGTAAATATTAGTCTGGGAAAAAATTAGATTGAAACCATATTCAGATCTCATTCTAACACTCCAAACACAAAATACTTGATTAAAAAAAATGTTTTCTAACTGCTGATAGCAGGTATAATGAAATTTGTGATTAATTTTTTAATCATAAGTGTATTTTTAAAAATATCATGCTCTTATATATCCAATACAGAATTCTAGTGGCCTGATTTGACTAAAGAATATTGCCAAGATTTGAGAAACAATCTTATATCTGAAGGAGCACAATCTAAGTCTTATTACACTAAACCTACAACAGATTAGCACTTGTGAATTTTGATTTGTGATTGTAAGCTGTGTTTCATTAGTGTTCTGTTTTGCATAAGAAGATTAAGTTTGCAGCATTGTTTTATCCATTCTGTTCTTGTGATGTATGCATTTCTTATACTCAAGATCATATCAGCATTAGAAAGAGTATTTATAGAGCTACAGTGTTGCTTCAGAATATATTACTAGCTAGATATCCACCAGGTACATCTTTTCAAAATGACTGAGCAAGCTCATAGTTAGCCTTTATGTAATAGTAAGTCTAATCCCTGTGATGAGAAATCTCTCTCCTGCCTACACATTTGAGGCATTTGCTAGATGACCAACTATTCTGAAAATGTTATGTCCAGTAAATTCAAAGCAGTACACCAAAACTGCACCATGTGCATTGAAGTGGAAGACTCTTAAAGATAATAATACCTGGCACTAATGATCACAATATTTAATTAATTCACCTAAACACCAGTGATACAGAGGAGTAGTTCTGTCATCATCATTCTCTATAAGCAGTTCAGCAAGTTTAAGCAACAATAGTAAGTGACTTTTCAAAGCCAGTGAGCAAGTAATTTTTTTTTCACTCATGCATTGGCCTATAGGCTGTGTTGCCAATTAGTGCAGCAATCTATATAGGATTCCAATTCTCTCCAGTGTAGCTATTCTCGGAAACTCTAACCCAGCTCCTTCACTAAAGGAGGGAGTTGATAGGCTCTAAGCACCAGAGCAGGAAAGGTATGTTATCTGGTTGAAAATCCATTGCATACAAGCTAGTATATTACACTAAGTTGTGAGCATACAGTTTATAATAAATGGAGAGGCAAGAATGATTAGGATAACAGACTATGAGAGATTTGGTTAGTGTATGAACAGGAAAAGGAATTCATTTTTTAAAAATATATGTAAGTGGATGGTTCAAAACATCTGAAAGAAACCCATCATTATCTGTGTCTCGTTAGACTGCTGACAATTTGAGAGAGCATTTGGCACTTGGCTGTAACAAATCCATATTAAATCATCAAGGCATAAATAGAAAACAATAAAAACAATTCAAAAGAAAATAAATATGTACTCTTTTCAAAAATTAAGACATTTCTTTACATGATATACTTAAGGAAGCTAACAATTTAAAAATGTATAGTACTTAAAACAACTACAAATTTCTTCTCTACATGCTTTCAACAGAAAAAGAGAATAATGCAGTGATAAGGTAGTAAATATGGCCAGATAGTTTGAGGTATAAATTCCTCTATGTTGCTTGCTTTAAAAGAAACAAAATACCTGTTACAGATTTCCTCTGTATATAAAAATATTACAAGTCTTTTCTTTTGCGGCTATACCTACACAAAACCACCATGTCCATTTTGTTATTTCACTTGTTTTGATTTTATGATAGTCAGTTTATGATCAATGGCTATATGCTAGTTCTTCACCATTTTACGCTGAAGAATTAAATTTAATCCATTAACTAATACTTAAAAAAGCAATTACAAAAAAATACCCCACCCACCCATCCACTAAATGATAGGGGAAAATAAAGAGTTTTTCAATTCCATTTTAAGGCATTTGTACTCATATTTGAGTGTCTTATTGGACTTGGAACTTCCACCAGTATCTCCAGCATGACTGTCTGTCTGCAGGATGATGCTACATCTTCCACAGCCACCACTTCCTTCCAGAAGTAGTGCTTTACACGGGAACTGGGCTATTCTTTGATTGTGTTTCTAGAGCTTTAATGCTACTGATGATCTTCTTCTGTGGCCCAACCACGGTGACACCAACCTTTTTCATGTCACTGTAAAAAAGGAAAACAATGAAAGAATCAGTTTCTTCGATAGTTTATAAGCAGGAGATTTTCAATTAGCACAATTTGCACAATGATATATTCTAGTACTGTGGACCTAATTGCCTGATATTTATATCATCGGGGTTATGTCCGGACTGTTCCACCGTCTTGTAGGAGACTATATAGATGGTGTAGTGGGTTGAATAGTGTTTCCTCAAAATCTCTGTCAATCCCAAACCTCACAATGTGATGTTATTTGGATCGAGGGTCTTTGCAGATGTAACCAGTGCATGGATTGGGAAAATACCTTATTGGATTAGGGTGGTACATAAATCCAAGGACAGTTTCCTTATAAGAGAATAGGATACACAGAGAAGAAGTCGATGTACAAATGGAGGCAGAGACTGGAGTTATGTTGCCACAATTCAGAGAATACCAGGATCCACCAGAAGCTAGAAGAGACGAGGAAGAATTCACCTCTAGAGACTGGAGCAATAGCGGTACTGCCATAACTTGATTTCAGATTTCTGCCACCAGAATTCTAAGAAAAAAAATTTCTGTTGTTTAAGCCAATAAATTTGTGGTAATTTCTTGTGGCAGCCTTAGGAAACTAATAGCAATGATCACACATTCTTTGTGGGGCTTTATCTCTTTCCCTTGAATCTGGGGACTGCTTTGACTAACAGAGTATGCCAGAATTGACATTGTATCACTTTCTTCACTCCGGTCTTAGGAAACTGCCAGCCTCTACTTATTGCTTTCTTTAGTAAATTTGTATTAATCCCACTAACTGGCAACCATTGTTTAGGCTGCTGTTGATAAACAGAGTACAAACAAAAAAGAATCCCAGTTCTCATGGAATTTACCTTCTTGTGGAATAAGACAGGGGGCTCTAGAGCTGCCATATAAAAAGTCTGACTACCTGACAGTATTGCACAGGAGAGGCCACATGTAAGCACTTTGGCCTACAATCCCAGGTAGGACCAGCTCTGTAACTAACTGCAACAAGGCAGACGTCGAAATGAAAGCATCTCCAGCCCTCCAGACCAGATCAGTCCATTTGTCAGCTGTAAGCTTCTGTCAACATCAACTTCAGAGCATAAAGAATCATCCATCTGAGCTCTGCCCTAATTTATAACCCACAACACTGTGATGTATAATAAACCTGTTGCTGTTTTAGCCTGTAAGTTTTGGGGGAGCCTGCTGTGCAGTCGTAGATAACTGGAATAATCTCATTAAAGTACACAGTTCTTTCAAAGTAGGAAAACTATGACAAAGACATATTTCTTTTTTATTAAATATATAATAATTTAAAGTCAGAAAGTAGGCATTAAAATAAAGATTGTAAAAACATAAGGAATTTCATTTAGGAAAAAAGACAGCTAATGTGCAAATGGTTAATTATATATTCTTGTTTCAAGTAATCAGTTCATATATCCGTGTCTTTCAGGATTGAGGGATGCTCAAATATCTCCTTCTAATAACAGCTTCCCCAACCCTCCTATTTAATATTTTAAAACCTTTCTGTACTTGTATCTGCACTTTGTTTTCTTTTCTTGTTTCATTTTCTTCCAAAGAATTTATTGCCATCTAGCATATTGACTTTCTGATTTATTTTCTTTATTCCCTGTCTTGTCCCACAAGAAGGTAAATTCCATGAGAACTAGGATTCTTTTTTTCCTTTTTTTTGGACTCTGTTTATCAACAGCAACCTAAACAATGGCTGCCAGTTAGTGGGCTTAATACAAATTTACTAAAGAAAGAAACATACAAAATATATTTTTCTGGGTAAAGATGACCAGGGCATAATGTATCATTTGTCAAGGAGAGCCAGGAAAATTGAGAATGGCAAGGAAAAAAGAAAACGTGTGAACACACCACACACAAAAACACACACACACAGAAGGGTTTCCTTTATACTGAGCATAAAGAAAGAAAAAAATGGGAATTCAACTACATAGAAATGGATTAATCGATTTCTTAAGAAATGGATTCCTAGGCAACAAAGGTGTTCAGGAAGACGATAGGTAACCATTTGAAAAGAAATGTAGTTGTTATTTAAGCATCAGGGCATTAAATTAACCAAGATTCTGCTGAATTCCTACCATCTGGGCTGAGAAAGTTCCTGATGACCTGAAGGTTCCCTCCCTGCTGACTGTCAAAGGGCTGATAAATCCTCTACGGACAGCTTGTGCCTTGCCTTAGCCCCTGTCTGATCATACTCTTCCTCAGGAAGGCTACTGGGGATGTATGGGAATGTGAGGCTTGCCACGCTTAGGGTAACTGTGGATGATGAAAGCCTTCACTTAATGTAAGCTACTTCTGTTGATCGCTGCCTTTGAGAATGTGCATTACATGATTTTGACAAATGTACCATGAATCTATCTTTAAAATAAAGAATACACATTTCTCCACTCATCCCCAAACTATAGCAAAGTCAGTTTATGAGTCTAGAGCCAGAAAACAGGACAGACACAAGTATGGGTACGCAAATGAATAGACTGTCACTCTTTCTTCTTTCTTTCATCTTCTTCCAATACCATATCATATGTTTTGTGACTAGATGATTTTTTGTCTTTTGTCTCTTCCCTTTCCCCTTCTTAAAATAATAGTCATGGAAAGTAAATATACATACACACACACACACACACATATATATACACACACATACATTTATATAAGTAAATATATTTATAAAATATTTATATATTCCAATGCAGTAATTGTCTGAGCTCTTTGAGAAATTTAAGCATAGTTACTGAGTACTACTTGCTATGATGTTTGGCCCTGATCTTCCTTCTGAACTGAAGCGCTCATCCCCAAGTGGCTGGGAAAAAAAAAAAAAATGTGATGCTGAGTTCTCAGACCGATTTGGGACATTCCTCACCACTTCTTCATATATGCACCTCCTGAGTGTATTCCTCAAAAAACGTTCTGCCAAAAACTCTTTTACATTCTGTGTCTGTGAACCCAATATAAGCAAACATATATATATGTTTATGTATAATATATAAATGTATTTTATATATGTTATATATAATATATAAATGCATATAATATGTAATATATATTTTAATATTATGTATGTTTACATAATTTTTTTTACTTAATGCAAATGATTATATTGGACTTTTGAAAAGAGAATTAAAGTAATTATCCTTTTGGGTTATTCCTTAGCTAGGGTTTTTAAACACCCTCTAGTCTCTCTATTCTTGCCAGAATATCTTCTGTCCACTTATCTGCCAAGTCCACTTCTCTGCCATGTTCAAAATAATTTGGAACGCCCAGTTGCTGCTGTCTTTATAACACCCTGTGTGCTCATTTCATTTTGACTGTCCTGCTCAGAAGAGTGGTGGAAAAGTTTCAGACTAAAGAGCAGCTCCAGACTGAGACCAGAGGTTAATGTGTTATCTGGTACTTCAGAGGCAAAGGGATAGGTGATGACACTTTGAAAATGGCATCCAAGCGTGCAGGATAATGACATGTGGCAACTAATCTGCTTAATATTCATTCCACACACTTAATTCTCTCTCTAGTTTCACAGTCATACTGACTTGAACCTTTCCCTTTCTCTCTTCCTTTCTCACTTTAACCTTCCTAAATCCATCTTAGGTTATGAAGTAATGTCTTGAAATACGTATTTATTAAATGAAATCACATATGTTCTGGGCTTTGTTCAAAAATTAGATAACTTGAGTCGCTTGCATGTCAATGAACTCTCTAAACTAATGAAAATAAATTAATATGAATTTGAATGTGAAATTTTATTGATCTTTTCCTAAACTCTGGCAGCCTGAATAGAAATAAAAAAGAGATTCACTATTCATCTTAGGTATCTTTTTCTATTCTAGGAGAATCTCTACAGTTATTTGGTCAAGCGAATCATTTCTGAATTGAGTCTGGATGGCACAAAAAAAATAGAAGCTGAAAGCAATCAAATTCAAACAATAAGCCCAAGAACCTGAAAGAAAGCTAAAATATCTAGCTCAATATTTTACAGCATCTATGCTGAAAATGTTGCCTCATTGTATTTACCCAAATTACTAGTATATTAAAGATTTCTAATAAATTCTCATTTTGTAATATAAACTAAGAGCATGAGGTGCATGACACTACGAAGACTCAAGAAAAAAAGCAGCTCCTTTCAAGAAGGAGTGTTAGGGCAATAGATGTTAATCCCATATTGTCCCTGAACTGAGGAGAAAGGACAGAAGAAGGACTATTGTGGAGAGTGTGATACAGACACATCCATACCACCCGACTCAGTGTGAAGGACAAACCTGAACAAGCTGTCTTTCAGCAGAAGTCAGCTTTTATCTTAAATGTATATTCACAGGTTGTTCAAATAATAATAACAATTAAGTAAAAATATTCCAACCAGCTAAAAAGAATTTGACGTCCAACACAAGTAACGTCGCTAACTTGGAAGTATGACAAATGCTGTCATTCACTTTTTTAAAGCAAATAGCTTTCTTATCACATTCATAGCTTATAATGGCTGACAATATTTGAATTGCAAACTAGCAGTTTTTAACAGTGTTCTGCCTCATACATTTCAATATAGTGTTTCAATATCTAAAAGTTTCGAGTGTTGGTATTTTATTGAGAATAAACATTTGCATAACTTTGCCTTAGAAAATCTGTCAATGATGTGGAAATGTTCGACTTTGTGTTTGCTTTTTGCTATGCTTCTGTGCTCTATAGCAGGTGTTTTGTATATCATAACCTTAACTGTTTATATTACTAGAATAAGGATTTATAAAAATATTTAAATACATGACTATATCCTGAGACTGTATCTGATCAAAATACGTACCATGGAAACCCAAAGTGTACTGTCAATTGGGTCAGAAATCTATTCAATAAACACCTCACTCCACTTTGAACAGGAATGCTGGTGCATGTTAAAAAGACTAGAGTAACTTTATTTTTTTAGAACGAGTCCTCTTCTTTAATAGTAATAAACTCTTCCTGTAAGTCCTTCTGTGGCTTTATGTCCTTCTGACTGTAATGTTGCACCAAAAATTATAAACTTATTTATTTGTTTGTTGGGCACTTATATCTATTAATTACATGGCACATTCTTTTTGGCATCTAATCTGTCATTTTTCACAGTGATGCTGAATGATTGACAGGGTGGCAATGAAAGCCTTTATATATTCTACAATATTTAAATATTTAAATATTATTGAGAGATGATAATACTTAAAGAAACTTGGGGGACTAAAGGGTTTATTTAATTTAACAAAGATCAAAGGAAGACTGACACAAAGATGAACACAGTTTCCCAATAGACCATGCAAGCTACAACATTCTGGAAAACTTTTGGTTTATCTATCCAGTACACACCTCTTTCTTTGGGACAGTTCTCCATCTTATCTTTAGGGAAGGGCCCCTACAACCAAGTTCATACTACCTCACTCTACTGCTTTTGAAGGTAAATGACTAGATACTAGCAAACACATGATTTGGAGGTGCCAATGCACAAGAGGGACCGAGCCAGTCCTACTTTCTCTCCTGGGAACTTAGAATTAGGGGAGTTGGACACTGGTCAGTTGAATAGCACTAGAAGGTTCTATGACCAACAGTTGAGAAGGGCAGGTTTTAGCTATGTGCATGGGAATCCAGAAAACGTCACTGTGCAGAAAAAGAAAAAATGAAGCAGTCACATTAGGAAGTGAAGTAAATTGGTTCTCAATCACAGATAGATGAAGAATGTGACTTCCAACTCTTAATTTATCAATTCCAAAACACCCTACTTTGTGAATAAGAACCAAATTTTTAACTATTCTCTGGATTCACTTGATTTTTTATATATCCCCTTTCCTTGAGTCTATGTGTTTCTCATATCAATAGATTCCTGTTACCA
The DNA here is from genome assembly GCF_002776525.5 of Piliocolobus tephrosceles. NCBI lineage: Eukaryota > Metazoa > Chordata > Mammalia > Primates > Cercopithecidae > Piliocolobus > Piliocolobus tephrosceles. Next base: position 14,178,895 of record NC_045435.1, read on the forward strand.
AAAGATTATTGTCCACAAAATATAGCATAGTATACTTGATTATTATTGGCTTTTAACACATAAAGCTATCAATTAATATTAATATCATGATGCATATTTTCTTTCTCATCTGGCAATAAGCCTTTTGAGGAAAACTCAAAAATTCTATCTTAAACCTGATTATAACTTCATTTTCTAGCATGATATCTTTCACAGAGTAGACAATGATGAATAGATGATGTTATGTTTATTTAGCAACAATGAAAACTAGTGTTAGACTTTAATATCTTTCCTTGTACACCAGATTATCCACTTGATTCTCAATTTTCCTTATTCACAGATGTTAAGCTTTAGTAAAAATAACAGAAAAATCACAAAATGCAGAAATATAATAATCATCAATCTATGTCTGCTAATGTTTTAAATTAGGGTCTTGGGTCTGCAGTGTGGTTATGGGTGTGAATCTGTTGGTTGATCTGAAGGTCATGTCTGGTCTATCTAAAGACAATGATCCTTGGCCCTATCTTGAGGGAGGAAGACACATCAATATGTATCAATCTAGAAGCTGTGGGCCACAAGGAGACCCAGAGCCCTGATTAGCAAATCCAGGAGATAGTACCTCAGATCTACCACTAACATTTATAACATGTCAAGCCAAGACATGAATATTCAGCAGAAAGTTCAAAAGAATCATTCATACTTCTTAATGAATTTTTTTCCTTACTCTGTGGAAATCTTGGCTATTGTGTCACAAGAACTGTACTCCACGCCTGTGAAGATTTCCTTGCAATGTGCTGTCCGGACACCATTAAGCCAGTCACTTGTTGTGCGGAAGGTAGCGATATCCACATTGTTTTGGTCCAGAAGAAGGTTTGATGGCCTGCAAGAAAAAAAAAAAAAAAAAAAAAACACCAACAGGAGCCATATCAGGAGTCAGCAGAGTTGCTGTGTGTCAAAATCTGACACTAACATCAGCAGGAACTTCCAGACTTCATATGGTGTTTCTGTTCATTTGTGGAATTTATCTGCCATGAAAGCTTCATCTGTTCAAGCTGGCAGCTTGGAGGAACGCCGTGTAATCATCTTGTCTAAGTTCTCCCCTTCTCCATCCACAAGTGCTTTTTACATCACTGAAAATTTGCCAGTGAAAGACATAAATATATCCATACATATTTTATTATCATTTAATTGGTTTAATCACTAGCAAAAATGGTAGTAATTTAGGATACAGTTGCAGTAGGGAGGACACACTGAATTCTTTGCTGTCTGCTTTGATGATGGATTCAGTTTCAACATTTTAAATATTTCCCACTGGATGTTTGTTTGTTAGACATTGTGCAGGTTGCTGTCTAAAGAATGGCTTGAACAATCTAGGCTATACCTACAGCAGGACATAAACTCAACACAGAGTTAAATAATGTTGCACGTGATTAAAAATAAAAATAGAAAGTAATAGAAAAAAGTAGATGACTGATAAGAAAAAACATTCTTGCGTATTTGACACCAAATGAAGTTCATACACATACACACACAGAGACTCAGAGAGGGATTGTAATTGTGATTTATATTGCACAATACAATCAGCATTAAGAAAAAGGGCCAGGCGCAGTGGCTCACTCCTGTAATCCCAGAACTTTGGGAGGTCGAGGCCGGCTGATCACCTGAGGTCAGGAGTTCGAGACCAGCCTCACCAACATGGAGAAACTCCATCTCTACTAAAAATACCAAATTAGCCGTGGTGGCACATGCCTGTAATCCCAGCTACTCGGGATGCTGAAGCAGGAGAATCGCTTGAACCTGGGAGGCGAAGGTTGTGGTGAGCCGAGATCGCGCCATTGCACTTCAGCCTGGGCAACAGGAGTGAAACTCCTCTCAAAAAGAAAGAGAAAAAGAAAAAGGACTTCCTTCCTTGTAGGATTTTTTAAATATATAAATACAGGCTTAACCATCTATCTAGGAACACCTGCAAGACCTGGTAAATCAATGGAACAGAAGAGGCATAAAGGAAAGGAACGAGACAACGTTTGCCTCCCTGAAGAGCCAAAATAAGCAATCAGTTGGTGAAATGTCTTTGGTGTGTTCCCCCCCCCCCCTTTTTTTTTTTTTTTTTTAGCTCTTAGTGGCCTCTTTAATTGTCCTTTGACTTATAAGACTGGAGCCAGTCACTAGGTGAACAATTTATTGACTTATCTCTTCTTTTCTCTTAAGGAAGGGAGCTTGGGCACAAGGTAGTTATAAAAGCCTTTAGTTTTGGATGAATAATAACAACGACAGAAATAAGTTTTGAAGGCCCTTGTTTTCATATTGTATCGAACGTTCACGTGCACTCAATGTGGCAGGCATGATGCTAAGAATATTACACAGTTACGAAGGACCTTAATCTTTACAGTACCTGTTAGGCACTGATGCTATCCTCTAAGATAGATAAAGAAGCTGAAACTAAATCACATTAAGTTACAAATCTGAGTTTCCTCAGGCAAAAGAGGCAGAGCTGGCATTTAGACCCACATTATTCTATCCCACAGCCCACATTCTTCACTGCTACACTGTGCCATTTAGGTAAAACTTTGTTCATATTGCATTTCCCCTGTTTTTTCTTAAATGATCTATGATTCCATCATGTGGCATATTCGATGTTTACATGCCCTGAAGTTTAGTACACAGATACTGGAACCATAAGGCCTGGGTTGAATCCCAGGTATACCACATACTATTTGTGTGACCTTGGTGAGTTTCTTGTCTGTTTCTTCATCTGTAAAATGGAGATGATGGTGAGGATATCGATTTCACAACAATGAAGATTACATGAGCATATGTAGGTAGCACTTAGAACAGTGCTGGCACATAATAAGCACTATCTGTTAGCTGTTCATTATTCTTACATAAGGTAACACTTTTGGTGAAATGGTTAAACTTCTGAAAACTTCAAAAAGAAAATAGCAGAGTAAGTATCAGTTTATATATAATGCTGGGGATGCAATGATCTTGTTAACCACCATTTTAAGTAACTAGAAATTTAGTCATGTATAATATTATGTACATAATAGTATAACAATCCTGGAAAGTAGCAATTATTAGGGGCTTCATTAGAATAGTCAATCAATAACTTTTACAACTTAACAATCATTCCAGAGCAAATGCTTGAAAACAGAAGTGCTATTCTGCTGTCTGTGATTTTTTTTTCATTATTGTAATAAAATATAGTATTAATATTAAAACTGTATATATCATAGCTTAATCTTTATTGAATAATTAAGAGGGTACATTTTGACTTTTTGGCATTTTAGTTATTCAGAATCTTTCATTAAAAATCTCCAAAGTTAGGAATATTAAAACTACAACTTCATATTTTTCTTATGTACTTGAAATGAAAGATTTGTCTAAGTGAAATCCATCATTTGAAGTGCTTAAATTCAAAGTTTAGAATTTGTGGTGAGAAGATGCCAAAACAAATAATATATCGATATGCATTTATCCTTATGTTAGAAATAAATTTAGGTCTCTAATGGGCTAATTTCAATATCTTTAGAAATAGCACGGAATAACAGCAAAATGAACAACACACATGAAATAAAACCGTATTATGTTTTACATATGAGTAGCAATCATTGATTACCACCTAGGATATGTGGTAAAAGCTCCTGTTCTAAATGAGAAAATCTGTGAAGAAAATCTGTGCCAGCTCTGCTCACACCTAAATAGGTCTTTTGATTGAGAAGTTTCTACCACTTCTGTTGATATTCTTCAACTTACTCCCTTAAGTACAAAAGGCCTGCTCAAGTGTAAAGTTGATGTGAGCCCAGACAATTTTAGATACTGCCCTACACCTACATGTTATTACTTGGAACATATGAGAAGTTTGTGAATTCACTATCTGGGTTTTTACAGGGATGCATTAAATGTATTTGATAAAAATGGTCACATTTTAGTGTAGTTTTAACCCTGAGTTTCAGAAAAAAAAATTTGCAACATTGGTTCTGACTCTATTTTCATACTCTGTAGAAAACATAGATTAATAGTCCCCTCCCTGTGATGGTCATTTGTTTAGTGGAGGGCAGTTGAAAATGAAGGATTCTTCAACCTTCTGTCCATTAGACTGAACTCAATTACTTCAATCCCTTCTATTTCACAAGTTCAAATTATACATTGAAAATTGTATAATTATAAACTTTCTTTCATTGGAAAAGCTTCAGCTTCTGTATAATTTCTATTTCTGTGATACAGTTTAGTTTTACTTACTCTCAGAGATTATCTAAAAAAAGATTAGGCATTATTATATAAATATTAATTTTTTAGCAATATCTGGAAAACTATAAAATATAAATATAATATTTCATGTTACTTTCTTCTGAAACATATATGCAAACAACTTTATGATTTTTTATATTATTCCTTTGAGAAAGAAAAATCGCTTATTTTTATAATTGAAAATTTTGTATTTTTGTTGTTTACCTAAGAACTTCAGGAATTACAGATACACAATCCAGGTGTCAAAATGTACACAACATTCTTGTGTTTTTTCACACAGCTATCGTGAATGAAATAGCCTCTGTCACTAGCAAGCATTAGATATTACATTAGACTCGTTGGATAAGTCACTGAACCACTAAAAAATTGATAAGAATAGCATTAAATCAGGTGTGAGAAGATTTTATAAGAAAAATGATGTGAAACCTAGAATGAGACGAGACATTCAACTATCTACAGGCATGCGCGCGCACGCACCACAGTTTCTCTGTCTACAGTAGCTGGAGCACAGAACCTTGTGTCAAGTTTTAGTCCCATGAATAGTAATACTTTTTTATTTATGGGTTTGTGGGTATGAAGAATCAAGCCCCAGGACATTTATTCAGAATATTTATGAAGTGTGCCTAATAGCAAAATGCAGAATTCTTTCTTCTCAGTTCAAAATAGTTTGTACTTTTACACTCAACACTTTAGCCAGACTCAACAAGAGTTTAGAGAAAATTAGTATAAACAAATTGAAATAGAACAGGACGTGTGGATTAAGGATTAGTGACCCCAACTGAGTTTGTCTGCTTATGACTTGGATCAAAGTACATCCAAGACAAAAAAAAAAAAAATGACCTAATTTTAATGCCAGTGACCTCAGAATAACCAGCCCTGCAAAGTATCATTTTTCCACTTCCAGGATTTCTCTGGGGATTTCAAATAAAAATTGGTTCCTTTCCTCCTCAGAGAGGACATCTGGAGAGTTTATCAATGGATAGGAATTTGTTTCTCACTGTGAAGAGCCTGTGATGTCTCTTCATGCGCACCAAGGGAATCTGGGCCTTTGAGCAGCTGCAGGCATTGGCGTTTTTTCAGACCCAGCCCCAGACATTGGGTCTGAAGGGGAAATTTATAGGCTCGGTGATGTGCACCGTGAGCTCACACTTTTACTAGACAAATTAGATAGGTTTCAATCCATGCAGCTGTAAACGATGTCCTACAGGGCTCCACCTGATCTTTTACAGCTTTTCATAAATCAGTACCTACTGGCTGCAGACCGCAGTCATTAAAAAGAAATCATGGAAATTACATGTTTGCTCAGGGGAAGTGAAAAATAACTTTCTCCCCTTTCTTTCTCCCTCCTTCTATTAAGATTTGTGAATTATTCTTTCATGGGTTTTCATACTGTTGCATTAGAGAGGTACACATATATTTTCTTCCCATCAACTCCTATTTTAGCTGTAAATAGGAGCATAAAAATTAGCACCAGATACTGGGGAAAAATCTCAACAAACAACTGCCAATCCCAGGAATATCTTCAGATAATAATCTTATTTCAATGCTATCTTAGAATTCTGACTCACTAGTTATCCATTTCTGACTTAATAGACTCCTTTTGATTTACAATGAGATTCACTCCTCAAATATCAAAATAATAACTAACACACATTTCTTGAATAAGTATATGACTATTATGAATCAAAGGAGGTAATAATATTCAAGATGCATACTGTAACATTATAGTTATTTTTTATTTGTTGTGAATAGTTTCAGAAAATATATTAAACCTAAAAAGTAACTTTTTTAAGCCAAAATACTAATAATTATATCTGAATTTGTTATTGTTTGAGAATAGTAATATATTTTTTTCAGTACATGTTATACCTTTTATAAAAATTTCAAATGTTTCCCCATTGTATTGCAGGGGGAAGATCTTATATTTGTCAATTTATTTTAATGTTGATTTCTGATGACCTTGATCTTTATCACTAAAATTAAAAATCCAGATACGATAAAATGAATTTAATTTGTCATCTGTAACTAAAAATAATTTTGACTATATACAGTTCCCAACAGGAACCTAGTACATAAATGACACGTTAAGGAGAAATAAAGTCATTGTGTTTATTTTAATTATCTCTAGGCCTTAAGGACAAAAATCTTTGAAGTTATAGCCGTTACATCTGGTTTAATTCCTCCCTGTGGTAAAATTAGCTGCTTTGATTTTAAGATTAAAAAAGAGAGAGAGAGAGATCACTTGGGTATTCAGCATATTTGTTTCCCTCTAAAAGGCTCTGTATCATATTTGTTCACTGAGGAAAATCACCCTGTCAGTTTCAGAATTTGAGGTCAAAGTCATTTTGAGGAATAAGGGCAGATTGTTTTTTGGCTGTTAGATTTATCTTGAAGGATATGGTATTTGTCAAAACAGCAGTTATTCTCAAAAAGAATTCTATTATGTACTCTTAGAGATCAGAAACTTTTTACTAATACTTGTTTATTTTATTAACTGGGAAAAATATGAGTACTGTTTATTTTTGCTCCTCTCTATGCTGCAAGTTAATAAAAATAAATCCCTTCAAAGTTAGTGATCAATGCAATGAAACAATATATTTAAAAGCATTTCAATTAAATTAACTAAATATAATTGGGTATGCAGAACCTTGTTCTAAATATTATTAAATATATTGCTTAAGTCTTTGTGTCATGAATTTTGTTGCCTTCCATTTAAAACCTTGTTCTAAATATATTGAATGTATTATCTACTTTTTTGTGTGTCAAGAATTTGAATTTTATCAATTTACAATAGTATAGAAGAATTCAATAGCCTGGCTAGTGGAAATTCTGTGAACTTGAGAAGTTATTTCTCTATTTCATTTTACACACATATGCACACACACACACATCTCTTCAAAATTAATATGGTCAATAATAAAAATCTTGTATTTTCAAAAATAAAAAGGGTATCTTACTACTTGAGTGGAAACTCATTCTTATTTTTCTGTTATTAGTCTTAACTTTTAATTTAGCTTCATTTATAAAAATAAATGAATAAATTTATTTAAATCTAGAAGTTATATTATAAAAATAATCTTTCAAAATATGTTTTTAAAAAATAAATGTGTATTTCTCTTATATGTACAAAATAATGTGTTGGGAAGTTAAAGAATATTTTTTATTTTAAGACTATTTTCTATTTATTTTCATAGTGGTATTTTCCATCAAGAACATCTTCAAGCAACATTCCTTTGGACTGGGCATGGTGGCTCATGCCTATCATCTCAGCAATTTGAAAGGCCAAGGCAGGTGGATCACCTGAGGTCAGGAGTTCAAGACCAGCCTAGTCAACACGGTGAAACCCCGTCTCTACTAAGAATACAAACATTAGTCAGGCAAGGTGGGGAGTGTCTATAATTCCAGATACTCGGGAGGTTGAGGCAGGAAAATCGCCTGAATCCGGGAGGCAAGGGTCGCACCATTGCATGCCAGCCTGGGCGACAAGAGTGAAACTGTCAAAAAAAACAAAAACAAAAACAAAAACAAAAAACAAAAACCGGAAAAGAAAGAGAGAGAGAGAGATGGAAAACAAAAAGAAAGAAAGAAAGAAAGAAAGAAAGAGAGAGAGAAAGAGAGAGAGAGAGAGAAAGGAAGGAAAGAAAGAAAGGAAGAAAAAGGAAGGAAGAGAAAAAAAGAAAGAAAGAAAGAAAGAGAGAAAGGGAGAAAGAGAAGAAAGAAGAAAGTTTTTTTGATTCTTAAAAAAAGAGAGGAGAGCTCTTTTTTCATTCTTTTATGCACATCTTCTTCTTTTTTTGCCTTGTCTTTTTTGTTATCCAATTTTATTAGGTCTCTCACAATGCCATATATATTATTCCAAAATTCAAAATAGTTCTCTTAATACCTCAATGTTCTTCTTTTTTTTTTTTTTTTTTTTTTTTAAGTTCTAGGACACATGTGCTGAACCTGCAGGTTACACAGGTACACATATGACATGGTGGTTTGCTGCACCTATCAACCCATCATCTAGGTTTTAAGCTCCACGTGCTTTAGGTATTTGTCCTAATGTTATCCCTTCCCTTGCCCCTCACCATCTGATAGGCCCTGGTGTGTGATGTTCACCTCCCTGTGTCCATGTGTTCTCACTGTTCAGCTCCCACTTATGAGTGAGAACATGCAGTGTTTGGTTTTCTGTTCCCGTGTTAGTTTGCTGAGAATGACGGTCTCCTGCTTCATCCTTGTCCCTGCAAGAGACATGAACTCATTTTTTAAGACTGCATAGTATTCCATGGTGCATATGTGCCACATTTCCTTTATTTATTCTATCATTGATGGGCATTTGGGTTGGTTCCAAGTTTTTGCTATTGTAAATAGTGCTGCAATAAACATACATGTGCATGCCAGTTAGAATGGCGATCATTAAAAAGTCTAGAAATAACAGATGCCAGCGAAGATGTAGAGAAATAAGAATGCTTTTACACTGTTGGTGGGAGTGCAAATTAGTTCAACCACTGTGGAAGACAGTGTGGCGATTCCTCAAGGATATAGAACCAGAAATACCATTTGACCCAGCAATCCCATTACTGAGTATATACCCAATGAATTATAAATCCTTCTACTTTTTAACTGGAAGTCTTTTCCCTCAGTTTTTGTTTTTCTTTCCCTTTTTCAGCTTTTGATAACACAATGTGTATCCACTTTTTGGAAGCGGCTTGCACTGTGGTTTTCTGCAGTAGTCGAACCTCATCCTATCACCCTGATTGTTCCTCTTTTCTACCTACCGTTTCACATTCTTCTGTGATATAACTCGTACTGCTCTCCAAAGCTCAAAATAAAGGGAATTTTCCTTCTCTCTTGTTGGAAGTCAATGTAGTGAGTTCACATTCTGAGATATTAATGAATGTTTCATATTTGTTTTCCTTCTTGTATTGCCATTTCCTGTCACTGATTGGCTCCACAGGCCCCTTATAAGGTGCCTAAAATCTGGATTGGCTGCCACTACACCTGGTTACATACAATGGAAACAGGAGGCATTCAAACATTTAAATTAGTTTTTTGACTATTTCCAAGAATGCTTATCTACATGGCAGACCTGTTCTTCCTTCTGTTCTTCTTACCACTGTCAATGAGAAGGCTGATCTCAAAGGCTCTACATTCAGAACGTGGAAGAATTCTCTGATACCTTCTCTGTCACTCTGTGCATCTCAGTCACTATGTCCTATAGAATTCACTTTAATAAAACATTTTGAATTCACACACTGTCTATTTTCGCTGCTCTACCATAGCAGGTCCTTTTCTCAGACTATTGAAATCCTAATTCTCTCATATGAATCCCGTCACCTCCAGCCCTTTCCAGAAGTAGCTGCCAAAGAACTATTTCCTACACACAGTGCAACATATCACTTAAGTAACTTCAATGTCTCCCCTTTCCTTATGGATAAAAGCCCAAATGTCTAGAAATGGCATTTATTCTTCCATGACCTGGCGAATCATCTATCGCAGTGGTCCCCAACCTGTTTGGCACCAGAGGCCAGTTTCACGGAAGACAATTTTTCCACGAATGCGGATGTGGTGGGGGATGCTTTCAGTATGAAACCGTTCTGCCTCAGCTCACCAGGCATTAGATTATCATAAGGAGTGCACAACCTAGATTCCTCACGTGTGCAGTTCACAAGAGGGTTTGCACTCCTGTGAGAATCTAATGCCTCTGCTGATCTGACAGGAGGTAGAGCTCAGGCGGTAAGGCTCGCCAGCCCGCCATTCGCCTTCTGCTTTGCCACTAGGTTCCTAACAGGCCACAGCCTGGAATCAGTCCGTGGCACAGGGGCTGAAGATCCCTGGTCTATCAGGTTTTTTCCCCATAATTTCCTTTTTTTATCCTACAGTCTAGCAAAACTGTATTATGCGATGTGATTTGGAAGTATCCTACCCATTTGTGTGTCTTTCCTTTTCTGTAGTGTTCCCCAGCCTATTTTCCTGTTACCTGCCTGTAGAAATGTCATCCACTATCCAAAAGGCCCCTTTACATACAAATGCCAGAAAACTCCAAATATAAAAGTAAACTCACCTCCCCTCAGGGTTCCCGAACTCCATTTATTTTTGCTCTAATAACTACATTTTCTGAGGGGTATCACAGTTTTCTGAATATTCTTTTTTCTTCCACATTTAAGCTGTTGAGGGTAGAAGCTATGTCTGTTATCTATATAATCATCACAGGACCTAACATAGTGTCTCACAAGGTTATTGTTGAATAAACATCTGTAGCCTTGTACTGATGTGCAATCAAAACTTAAAACCCTCACATCTCCTCTGATTTACTCTACTTTTAGAAAAATTAATCAATGACTAGGAAACAAGCATAACACAAAGTTTAATATAACTTTCCTTCCGTTATCAACATCCTTTGCAGCATCTAAATAATTGTTTGATCTGGCCCACCCTGACCATCAGCTTTTCCACCTTCCCCACTTCCAGTGATTATATTCAAAGAGACACTCTCAGTGGAAGATTCTTTGAGAATGATACTGTTATAAATCATCAACTCTAATGAAGGCTGAAAAGTGAAATGATGCATTATAAAAAGAATTCTATTGCAGTATATGCAACAACGTTTTTAAATTCAAACAATTAGTTTCAAAAGGTACTTAGCCACCAAGAAAAAGTTAAAATTTGACCATAAAATGTACTAAATCCAGAAAAACTGAAGAAACATCATTTCTATCAGAATGATGTTGTTTTTCTTAAAGGACACTATAGGGTACATATAAACACAGTTCTATGCACTGATCTTAGTAACTACATCATTCAGAAACTTGAGTGCTTTGTACCAGCCACGAATTCAGTTTTGAAGTCTCCTATTATATTTTTAGGAGTGTATTTCTGGAGTTGAGTTGACAGAAAGGTACACATGTAGAATTTTGCTTAGGAGAACAGCTTTAGGCTTTTACCATATGATCAATGTCTATAAAAAAATCTGTTCGAAGAACAGAAAAACACTGGAATTTTTTCTACAAATTGCATCTTTTGAAATGGAAATTTACTAATGATGTCAGCAAATATTTATTAGGTATTTAGGAGATATTTATTGAGCACACATTATCAATCTGCACTGGTAATACAAGCAAAGCATGGTGTGTGCTCTCACAGGGCTTAGAGTTTATTGAGAAAATGGATTTAAAAGAATTAAAATGGAGTTAAAAGAACACACACACGCAAACACAGAAAACAGAATTAAAATACTGATGAAGAACGAGAATACGGTGCTCTGTAAAAGAATAATGATGTTAAACTTTATTTATCTGGTGTTGCCACAGAATGACTCAATACATACATGATGTGTAAGTTGCTTCCTTAAGAAAGAAAGATGCAAAGGAGAATCTGAGACAAGGCAAACAGCATGTGCTACAATCTTCTGAAATGCTTTTGCTTTCTGAAGGAACTAGAAGTGGCCACTGAGGTTAGAGCATTGTTTAGGTGAAGGTGGCACAAGTCGAAATGTTAAAATGACCCCCACCTCCTCATAACTTTTGCTCCTCCTTCTACAAAGCAGCCATATAAATCAAATCATCTTACTTCTCTGGTCCAAATGCCTAATGAATTCCTCATGCATTTGAAAAATATTTCAAAGTCCTCACCATGGCCTGTGTAGCCTCAAGTGCTCTGGCTTCTGTTTACCTTCTTAGGTTCATGACAGACTCCCTTCAGTCACATTATTCTCTGCCACTTCCTAGAACTCTCCAAACCCTTTCTCATCTCAAGACTTTTGCATTTTTTTAAATCCTGTGCCAAGAATATTCTTTATGGTGAGGGGAGCTTGTATAAGCTGGCTCATTCCCTTCCTGCAGGTCTCAAACATCAACTCCTGAGACTCTTTCCCAGCTACTCCTTATTGTCCATCATGGCCATTTACTGATTTCCTTCCTCTGGTCTGTACTTGTCTGTTGCTTACTGTGCATTTCTATCATGTAAGCTTCAGGAGGGCAGGGATCATATTTTTCCTCTTTGTTTTTCTTCAGAGTCTATCCCTTGCACATGGGAGGCTGGTATATAATAAAGAGGGGCAGAAAACACTATTTATTTTAAAACACACAATTAAGGTATGATTGACTACAGTCATCTCATTGTATTATATAAAAATAGTTGTTGAATAAAATTTACTTGAATGAAATACATAACAGTGGAGAAGCAAGACTTTTCAAAGTTTTCTTTTTAATTAATTGATACATTTTTTCAAGAGGCAGTGTCTTGCTCTGTCACCCAGGCTGAGTGCAGTGTTGTTATCACTGCTCACTGTAACCTCAAACTGGGCTTAAGCAATCCTTCTGCTACAGCCTCCTGAGTAGCTAGGACCATTGGCAAACACCACTATGCCTGGCCCATTTAAAAAAAAAAATTGTAGAGACGGGGGTCTTTCACCCAGTCTGGAGACCAGTCTGGTGTTGGAGACACCCAGACTGGTCTCCAACTCCTAGCCACAAGTTGTCCTCCAGCCTCAGTCTCCTGTGTAGCTGGTGTTGCAGTTTCGAGCCACTCCACTCAGCCAGCAGGGCTTTTTAAACAATCAAAAGGAGACTAGATTTTTTTGTAAGTGTAACATGAATTCAATATTGATTATAAACAAGTGACTGAAACTATATCATATATGTTTTGATAAGAAGATTCTGGAGGCTGTGCAAAAAAATGTTTGGAGTTTGACAGCAATCAAAGCAGGGGACAAGTTAGGAGCCTATTGCAGTGGTCCAGGTCAGAAGATGAAACAGCCATGAGGAAAATGTTTTCAGTGAAAAGGGGTAGAGATAGGTTTCATTGATCCAGATGATCACAGTGCGGAGGGCAAGAAAGAGGTACCAAGAGTTGCTCCAATTCCTGGTTAGGTGAACGGGTAGCTGCTGGTATATGCAGTTAATTAAGCAGTGGAAGGATCAGGCTAGGGGGAGAAAATTGATACATTTTCAGAATATTGACTGTATGTCTGTGAGTCCATTATTTGAGAAGTTTGGCTGTGAAGACTGTTAGAGAAGTAGGGAAGTAGTTGGCAGAGATGTGGGGCCAGCAGGGGTAATATTGACAAGCAATATAGCCTAAATTTTCCAGATGAGAGAAAAATCACCTGAAGTTTTTATAAAATATCCAAACTCCATTCTCATTTCCTGGAGATTCTTGGGATACACCTGGATAGTTGTATGTGTAATAGGTTTTCCTGGTGATAAGAATAAGATAGCGAGAAAGCATATAATAGAACATATGTTTGTGGCAATGATCCTGCACAAAGAAAGAGCCCGGATATGTAGAAGAGAGAGAGGGAGACAGGGAGAGAGGGACAGTAGAGGATTAGCCTCTGACAAATAGAGGGACACTTCCTTTCACAATTAGAGGAAAGAAGGACAATATGGGTAGGTGCAGGTGCCAATACATTTCTGTTTTGCTGTGGGAAGTTCCCATCTAATGGCTTATTTTCTCAATAAAGCATTTGGCAGGGACATCACTAAAAATTAAAGAAGTGGGCCATTTTAATCAGTTATGAAAAGGATGAAATAATCATTGTCAAAAGGAGGAAAGCAAATTTTCTAAAGAGAAAAAACATTCTCGACATAGTTGCATATAGTAGTGTGAGGTTGTCAATAATACATGCATTATGACAAAATCTAACCCACTGCACATTTTGATGGTAATAAGTAAAAATATAAATGTAATTGCCCAAATGTTTATATGCTGTACATTAAGATGGTTGTCTTTTCATAGAAAATATTGATTTTTTTCTAAAATTATGTTTTATGACAAAATACATCAAATTTGTTCATGCATTAAAGAAAAATATATAAGGAAAAAGTATTTGATACATTTCAATAAGAGTGGAAAAGTGAATTATGAAAGTACGTTAAAATTTGGATGCTAGGACATAGCCTCCCATATTATGATCTGATAGTAAGACTACTTTTCTCTATGAAACTGGTATTATATATCCCTACATTACATTACATTACGTGAGTTTGCTTTGAAAATGGTTTGAATGTTTTTATGATAGGCAAAGCCTTTTTTTCCCTGTGATTACTATCTATGTTGTAAAGATCAAAATAAATGGCTTCAGAGTACAAAATGAGGACCACATGGCCGAGGGAAGGACAGCTTTGTCATCCTGTTAGTTGTTAAACTGTCTGGTGAATTTCTAAGAGTCTACACAGTCTCTGTGAAGTTTGGGATAGAGATTTATCCTTATGGAATAAGTTATGGGTAGTTTTATTTAAGGACTTACTACTAGATTCAGTCGTAGTGATTCTTAAGTGTTATTTTCAATAAATAATCTATGATTCTTATATACTGATATTAAGATCTTGTTTATGATTCTCCTACTTAACTTTTTCAACTATTATGTAAAAACTGCATAATGTGCATTCAATATAATCAACACAAAATGGGTAAACTGAAGACCTAATACTGTAAAGCTTCTAGAAGCAAACACAGGAAGAAAGCTCTGTGACACTGGTCTTAGCAACAATTTTGTAGAGATGACACCAGAATCATAGGAACCAAAGCCAAATTAAACAGGGAGGATTATATCAAACTAAAAATTTTCTGCACAGTAAAGAAAACAAGAAAATGAAAGGCAATCCACAGAAGAAGAGAAAATGTTTACAATCAATATATCTCATAGATGGCTAATCTCCAATATATATAAGGAACTCATATAACTTGACAGCAAAAATAATAATACCCCTATTAAAAATGGGCAAAGGACCTGAATTGGCATTTTTTTCTGAGGAAGACAAATGGCCAACAGGTTTATGTAAAGGTGGTCAACATTGCTAATCATTAGAGAAATGAAAATCAAAATCGCAATGATCTATCACCTCACACTTGTTAGGATGGCTATTATCAAAAAGTCCAAAGATAACAACTGTTAGTGAAGATGTGGAGAAAGGGAACATTGGCAAGTAAGGAAATGTAAATTGGGACAGCCATACGGAAAAAAAGTATGAAGGTTCCACAAAAAACTAAAAATAGAATCACCATATGATCCAACAATCCCACTCTGGGTATATCGCCAAAGGAAATGAAGTCAGTATTTCAAAGAGATATCTATATTCCCATGTTCATTGCAGCATTATTCATAGTAGCCAAGATATGGAATCAACATAGGTATCCACTGACAGGAGAATGGATAAAAAAAGTTTATATGTTAACATTTTGCTGTTTTATTCCCTGTGGATTTCAGGGACATTGATTTTTGACATCTTAAAATATAGTATTAAATATGATTGATTTTTTAACAAAAATATGATACTGAGGCATGGTTAATCAAACTTGTAATGTACTTACATATTCACTCACACACACACACACACACACACACACATACGCCCTGCTTGATCTTCAAACAGATAACTTCAGGCAAAAACCAAGGAATTTCCCATGCATTGAATGCCAGCTTTAGTCAGTAAGCTTTGTAGCAATGGAAACAACAGGGCAGGATAGTATTATTGAGACCTAAAGCTGGCACAATTGAGAATCAATATTGAGAAGCAACTGGTTATGCAAAGAAGGTAGAATAACCCACAAGTCATCATTACTGATAAAACTCCATTGTACCAATCAAGATATCATTGAACTCACAAGTCCAAGCCATCGAGTAGGCATATCGCTAGAGGTCCCAAATAGGTCTGAAATGCTTCTCTCTAGTTGTCAAGAGGAATGTTTTAAAAGTATAAAATATGTACTAACTTACGTGACAAATCAGAAAGAAAAATTAAAAGCCTGTAGGAGAACGCATTATCAAAATGTAAAAGAACTTTTCTTCATATGCGTGCAATGAGAATCAAAATTATTAAACAAGGTATCTTTGCCTTTAATTACTCTGAGAGGCACCAAATACATTAATATTTATTTTCTTCTTATATGGCCTCTGACAAAATTCATCTCTTCTTCCTTCTTTCTTCCACTGTACTTTGTAGATACACTTTAATTTACATTCTTTTAAACACTGAGAGAACTCAGTGGTTCTTAACCTAGAGGAATATGCATAAAATTAAATAGACTTTGTGCATCCAGGATTGCATTATAGCTGTAGAGTATTAACATTTGTGGTGTTGTCCAGGGGCACTGGCTTTATCTTACTCTTAGTTTTATATTCAATGGTGTCTAGCAAAGTAATTGGTATGCAACATGGATTAAACAAACATTTGTTTAATTAATTGGGGAAAACTTGCATGTTGCTAGTCAGTGCAATATTTTGGATAATTTCTTTTTCATTATTTCAAATGCAAGATGAATCAGGACTACTTTAGTCACGAAGGGTGAAAAGAAGTATGTGATCAGTATATTTATTTATTTTATTTATTTAGAGACAGAGTCTCACTCTGTTGACTAGGCTGGAGAGCAGTGGCATGATATCAACTCACTGCAACCTCTGCCTTCCAGGTTCACAGATTCTCCAGCCTCAGCCTCCCAAGTAGCTAGGATTACAGGTCCCCGCCACCACACCAGGCTAATTTTTGTGGTTTTAGTAGGAACAGCATTTCATTATGTTGCCAGGCTGGTCTCGAACTCCTGACCTCAAGTGATCCATCAAAGTGCTTGGATTACAGGCATGAGCCACCACACCCCACCAGTATTCCTATTTCCCAAAGACTTAAACAAGCCTGAAGGTAGAGTCAAGATACATGTTAAAACATATCTCAGAATTTCATCATTCCTATTAAGGAGCACGAGAATTAGTTCTAAATATTAAAAAAGAAAGGAGAAATACATCTCTCTAATATTGTGGAATACAAGTTTCAAATAATGCATTTGTGGGGTGGGCTAAAAACATCTTGGAGATAGCAAACACAAATTTCAGAGTGAACGCAGGATACCAAATTGAATGTGTCACCTTGCTGCCGCACTGGTGATGATCTTCAGGCTGCCGGGATTCCGAATAAGCTTGTCCAGAATGCTAACGATCTGCTCAAACTTCGGTCTGCTGCTCCTGTCTTTCTGCCAGCAGTCCAGCATCAGCTGATACAAGGCAGCTGGGCAGTCCATGGGGGGTGGCAGTCGATAGCCCTCATCTACAGCTTTAATTACCTGTGTGAGAAGCAAAGTGTTCAGGAACCAGGAAGTGTCACTTACTTTACGTGTTCATGGACAGGGCTCACAAATATGGTCATTTTAAAGGTACGTGGGAAAACGTCTCATTTTCAGTTGCCTAAAAGGATAACAACTGATCAAATAAATAAGAAATTATGTATGCCTAAAATATTATATAAAGGAAGATTGAAAGAACATAAATGTAGGAAAAGAGAGTATATAAAGATCCTTTGCAGGTTAAAATAAAAAGAAATGTTAAATGATACAGGAAATTTGGTGTTATAAAGAAATTATTATTTAGTTATATAGTTCTCTATGAAAAATGTATATGAATGAATAGGGACAAAATTAGTATACAGGTTTTAGTTATACCGCAGGTCAAATGGTCCCTTTCAAATCATAGTAATTTTTTTTTTGTAAAATCCTAAGTGCCATAAAATTAAGTAACTATTAGTTCATTAGTACTTTTCAATGGTATAAAGCAGTGACTTTCAAACTTCAATGTGTATTAGAATCTAGAGGTTATCGTATAGGTCACTTATTTCATTACATTTTCACTACAAATGTTTCTTTAGTCTTTTTTCTAAACCCTTGCTTAAGGGAAATATGTAAATCTGTAAGAATAGTTAATATCCTTGCGAGACTTGGAAACAGTTTCATTGCTGCTAAATATTTTATTTCAATGTTACAAACCAGGAGCCACACGGTTTCATTATATTCCACTTCCTTGCACAGCTTGATCTTTTCATCTGAACTCATAACTCATAGACCACAAATACTTACATCCTGATTGGACATCTCCCAGTATGGTCTCTCTCCATAAGACATCACCTCCCAGAGAACAATCCCATAACTCCACACATCGCTGGCTGACGTGAACTTGCGGTAGGCTATAGCTTCTGGTGATGTCCACCTGATTGGGATCTTCCCTCCCTTTGAATATAAAATCATGTCTACATAAATGAGCAATGCATAGAACTTGCATAATATACATAACATAGTCTGAAACCTGACAGAATTTCTCATAGTATTTCTGTTCTGAAATGGAATATGCATTCCTGTTAAACATTCTGATGTTATTCTATTTTAATACCAACCAGAAGTAGCATACCATTTACAGCAAATTTTACTTCCAAATAATTTGGAAGGATTTTGAAATTATATATAAAAAAGAAAATTGCTTAAATATTGACATTTTATTATCAACTATGGCATGTAAATTAATCATCTGCAACAAAACAACCTGAAGTAGATGTGATATGACATGTATTAGAATTAAAAGAGGTATCACAAATCAACCTTCATTGATTTAACCCAGATTTATGCTTGACCAAGCAATCGAAGTTCAGTATGTGAGTAAGTCCATATTTGTAAAGAACTTAGACCGCTCCCTAGCACATAAGTACTTACAGGTGTTTGTTACCTAAATAAACTAAAAATAAAATATTTTTAAAAACTCTCTTCAATATAATAATCATCTTGATTAATTTACTGCGTGTTTCATTTCATCATTAATCATTGAAGTGTCTTCTGGATAGTAGGCAAGCACCATATAAATTAGACATAATAATTACATTACCAGAATGTATAATTTAGAGGAGAATAATATTGCTTTGATGAGTTATGAGAGATATAAAAGTGTAATGTCTATGGAATTTGCTCTTAGTTCAATAAATACATTTAATAAAGATGTACGGATTGTCAACCATATAGGAAGTATTATGCTAGTTATTTTGGGTGAAACAATTATAAATAACATATTGGCTCTTTTGTTTGGAAAGTGTCAGGCAAACAGGAGTAATAATGAGTTACTGCGAAAAACTAAATACAGAATGAAATAGGTATCTAGCACACTGCTTTTCAAACTTTATAATGCATATAAATCATATACAGCTTACTCCCAGTAAAATGAAAATTTTGATTCAGGAGGTTGAGTGTGTAGTCAGTGTCTGCATTTCAAACAAACTCCATGTGATGCTGGTCCATGGACCTTACCCTGATTAGTAAGACAGTAGTAAAAGCCACTATGGATGTGGAACATGGAGCCAAGATTCTCACTAGAGAAACTGAGGAGGTCACTTATGAATTAAGTGACCTCAATTTCAAGTGAAGTCACTTGAAAGATGAGTACAATATGTGATATAAGAAAAAAGGGATGGATATTTCAAAGAACTCACATCATCAAAATCTTAAGCCATGTTCATCAAAATATGACCGATATCTACTGGGCCTCATAGCATGCCACTGGATTTGAAGTGATGCCCTAGGGGGCAATATAGTGCTTTACACAAATGGATTAGCAATTTAGGAGACAAGTTTCTAAGCCTTGTTATGCCGAAATGTCCTCATCTGTTACTGAGAATGTAATAGTCCTGGTTCATAGCATTGTTGTGGGACGAAACGACAAATTGCAGTAAAATCTTTAGGTTTCTTCCTTGGACATAGTAAGGACTCAATAAATGTTAGCTCAATGCTCTCATATTCTGAGCAAATGGCATAAATCAAAGCACAGAGGAGAAAACTCTATGTTCTAGAAAAGCAGTTTCCGGTGTGAAGAAATATAATGGAAGAGGAAGCTAAAATGTCCAATTTTTATTTAATCACAGATGCACTTGGGAAACTTTATCCTGGCTAGGAGAGTGCTAAGATTGGAACTAACTCAGTAAAACTGAGCACTTCTCCTTGCTGTTTTGGCACAAGTGAGCTGCTCAGGGAGACTACTGCCAGAAGCTCTTTGAAAAGGTAGAGCTTACACGTCATGAAGAATGCATGAGACAGTGCAGAGAATTGAGGAAATGGAAAAGCATCAACAGCAGGAAGAATAAGCATGCAAAGACACATAGTGAACACAACTTTCCTAAGAAGTTATCAGGTGAAGAATAGTTGACAGTTTCTATTGATGAAGTAAAACAAAACAAATTAGAGAGACCAGAGCCAGAGAAAAGACAGCCTTGGAAGTTAGGGAGATAAACTACAGTGTGCGAAGTGCACTAAAACCCCCAAAGCACTCATCTACATATGCCTAGACCAAGTTATGTTTTCATAATTCAAAATTTCAAATACTACCCCCTGATATTGACAAAAGCAGACTTATACATGTAGCATTGAACAAAATCTACTCAGGATACCAAATGGAATCATTGGGTCTACTTTCTCCTTAAGAACTCAGAGAATTAACAAAAGTCAAGCAAAGCTGTATTCATAGGACAAGGGGGATACAGTATCCTAAAAACCTCAATTAAATATCTTATCTCTGTTATAGACACTTGTTATTTTCCTAACTGCCTTTGCTACTTCTCTTTTTCCAGAACCAAATTACTGAAAGCATATAAGTATGTTTTCAGTATTACTGAAAGGATACTTTGAGTATTACTGAAAGTGTATAGGTATACTTATACTGAAAGGATCGTTTCAGTATACTTTCAGTAATACTGAAAGTGTAAAGTGTACTTAAATGGCACTAAAAAGAGGGAAAAAAAGGAAAAAAAGGACTTTTCTGTGCTGAAAACTTTGTACCTATTTAGAAAATATTAGGCCCAGATATTTGTTGCCTTACCGAGGTCTCTAGTTGAAACTAAAATAGAGTCATAAGAAAAAAAAAAAAAACAACAGGTTGCTGACAGTCATGAAAGAGAAGTATATTTATTTGGTTTAATTAAATCAGGGTTAAAAAGAAACACAGAAGAGTTGTTTCATTTTAAGTGTTTCTTCACCATTTTCCAGAGAGAAGAGCGTTGAGATTAACAGAATTTCTTAAAATAGCGATATACGGAAAGGTGATCTTTTTTAGGAAGAACAGAGCCATGTTTCTGTTTAAACTTGGAAGGAGAATCCTCTTTTGCGCCGTTCTAAATGCAGACACAATAACGTTGGAGAGGTTTCTGCTGTGTCGCATGATCGTATCTTCAAGGAAAGCTTCACTCACCTGAATCTCTTAACTTGCCTGGGACTCGTACAGTATGTTCTCTAATGCAGTACATGGTTATAGATTCAACCAAATTATTTCCAGAATACTTTCCAACTAGATATGGTCTATTTGCTTACACTTGTGTAAATCTTATTAAAATGTTTAAAACTTACACAAAAGGGATATATGTTTGGAAAAATGTATAGTAAATTATCTAATAAGAAAAACTTAAATTTTCAATTCTGCTCTTCCGGTTGTGTTTTGTAATTGTTGTAGCCTGCACACACACACACACACACACACACACACACACACACAAACACACACACACACATTATTGTTAGAAAGACAACTTTAAATCTTTCAATGTAGCATACTTGCTGATCAGGTGACCTATACACTATCTTTAACTTTGCACTAATTTTTAACAAAATATTCTGGCTCTTAGCTCACTGTGGCACCTTGGGAAAGTATCATGGCCACATTGTGCAGCAGATACCTGTGAAATGACAAAGGCCTCTTGCTACAAGATTTGCTAGCTTTGGAAATGTAGGTATGGTCTTTTTACTTGTGTCATTCAGGTTTTCGATTTACACTTTCCTTTTCCTTTTTGTCTCTTAACTATATCAAGGGTTCAGTTG
Organism: Piliocolobus tephrosceles; assembly: GCF_002776525.5. Taxonomy (NCBI): domain Eukaryota; kingdom Metazoa; phylum Chordata; class Mammalia; order Primates; family Cercopithecidae; genus Piliocolobus; species Piliocolobus tephrosceles. Next base: position 14,200,711 of record NC_045435.1, read on the forward strand.
CTGCCCTTATGGGAAAGCATGAGGAAGTGGGGCAATCTAATTTATTTTTCATTTGAGTTTGGACATGTTATTACAAACACACAAAAAGTAAGTGGCATTCAATCAGTTCAACAATGAAACCAGGGTGCAGTGCTTTAAATATTTCCTTAATTTATCCAGATACTGCTATCGATCAATTGGTGTACCAGTTCTTTTCCTCGCTGTCCAGATTCCATCCCAGGTCACCGTTAATTGAGCTTATATACTTAGAAGTAAACATATTTATTTTTATTTTTAATGGAAAACTCATATATTTTTATATATGACATCCAATCAATTCATTCTAAAACAAGAGCTGGGACTAATTTAAACTCTTTATTTAGAAGAAAACGTGAATGAGTGTTGTTTCCTTGCCCATTGTTACTGCTGAAGTTCAAAGACAGTTAGGTCTGGAGCAGTGGTGCGGTGCATTCTCTCAGCTCACTGCAACCTCCCCCTCTCAGACTCAAGCAATTCTTGTGCCTCAGCCTCCTTAGTGGCTGGGATTAGAGGTGTGCGCCACCAAGCCTGGCTAAATTTTGTACTTTTAGTAGAGACAAGGTTTTGCCATGTTGGCCAGGCTGGTCTCTAACTCCTGGCCTCAAGTGATCCACACACCTCCACCTACCAAAGTGCTGGGGTTACAGGTGTGAGCCGTCGCACCTGGCCAACAGTTAGCTATTTAGCTCAGAATTTATTCAATATTCATGAAACATTTGGTCTTCTCATTAGAGAATTTTCATTATCTGCTAATACGTAGCTTATTAGACTAATTAGTTTAACTCCAATAATGAAATAATCACAGATTCAAGATCCTCATCTCTTTTCTAGCTAACCATATTGCAAATGACACCATCCATCATTGAGGGAATCAGGAAGAGAATAAAGATGATTGAGAATTATATATTATTATTTAGAAAATTTTGTCATCTGTCATGAATTTATCATATATATAAAGCAACTAAAAAAGTGTCTGCTCCTTAATAGCGTGTTCAATAAATGTTATGCCTGTTCCTTCCTTTCAGTTCCCTTTAATTGATACATTTACTGTTACTGTTGATGTAACAAATGTATTAAATGACACTACTAGGAAAAGCTCACTGTTAGCTACAAAGCAATTCAAATTTAGCAATTAATACTAAATCAGATAAAAAGAAAGTGTTAAAACTTCTCTTATTCTATGGCAAGCAAATAACATCAAGTTGCTCTGGCTTTAAAAATAAAAGAATAATAAAGCAACATGGTACACATTTAATTTGAAGTAAAAAAAAAAAATCAAACTACAGGTGAAATTTCAAACCAGCAAAATGATTACGGAATTTAAGAACAGGTAGATGCATACATTCTCATAAACTCTTTAAATTCTTCATTGTAGTTTCAAACTCTTTGTGTTCAACACTAGTAAAAGTAGTCGTAGTAGTGCCTGTCATATCAACTGCAACAAATAAAAACAGTAAACCCAAACTATAATTTGAAATCATTAAGCTTATGAAAAACTGAACAGATTACAAAGCTGAAGATAAAGAGTATTAACTCACATGAACCTGTGCTCTCCATAAACAATACACATTCACTACAGAGAGCAATTTTCTTTTTTAGGTGTTATCTTGGCAAATGTGCAGTTTAGGCATTCAATAGATGCTCAGTGATCTTAATTGAATTCCCCCTGTGTATATGCTATCTTCCCAAAGACATGGTCTTTCTTCTTGGGAGGCTTTTTTTTTTTTTTTTTTTTTTTTCTGCTTTCTGTAACTGGTAAAGTTCTTATCTGAACATCTTGGTCAAACGTAAACTCTTTGGGTGAACATTTGAGAGTCTTCCAGCAAGAGTTGGTCACTCCATCTTCTGTGATCCCTCCTTCTACTGCGTTACTATCCTGCCTGATCTGGGATGTCCAGAGGAATAACCACCTGCCCCCCTTCACCACTGCATTCCTCCAGTTTAAAATATGTCTTATTTTCGACCTCTGCTGTTTACAACACTTTATTGTTGCAAAAGAGCATGCTGTTCTGTCAAATGAGAATATGATTTATAATTTTGTGGACTTAGCAAAGCAGATTTTACTAAAGATTTCTGATCATTTTGAGCATTTTAAACATGTAGTTCATTTTCAGTTGATAATGAGTTTAGTCTAGTTTTTCATAATATATGTGAATGTGAATGAGCCAATATAAACATAATAGTTTATTTTATTAAATCTTACTGCTTTCTAATGTCCTCTTTTTTCTTATGCTACTATTTAATAGTGTTGTTACATCAATACATTTGAGAAACTCCACAATGATAGTTAATATAAGAGTCACTGAGCATCAACTTTTTTAGAGTATCTATAGAATTATGAAAATATGTCATAAGATGTTGTATGGATTATATGTTTTAGAGTTTGTAGAATGCTACAAAGATTTTCATTTGACTCCATAAACAATACACATTCTACATTGACTCCTTTAATATTAATATTGTAGGTACTTTACCAACCTAAAGCTACAATTAATTAAAGAATAATTTTAGTTTACACACATGGGCATTACCCCTTTGTAGAATGAGGCTAAGTAAACTGTGAAAACATTTAAAAAATTACACAAGGGTAAGACTTATATACTGACTAAAATATCTGATATATTTGTCTTTTAGAGGTATACATTTATGTATGATTTTACTCCATGATGTCTTAATAAGATGAAAATAGAACATCAAAACTAAAGTGGCTATGTTTTAAATTTAGAGCCTAGGGTGGAGGGTGGTAAGTAAGTTCAAGTGTTTAATTGAAACCAAATGAAAATAAAATTGTAACAGGCACACAAGACTTATGATTTGTTGCATTATGTTTGTGATAGCTTGAAGTTCCACATTCCAGGAGGCCTGGTAACAGATGGCTAGTCTGTTGCACATTTGTTCACAAATGGTAATGTAGTCTCTATTGTCCCATGCAACTTGCAGTCCAATATGAACAGGAAGAAATAGAAAGTACCTGAGAGAAACATTTGATCCCCACTCCCATTATTTGCACATGACGGGAAGCTTGTAGGGCAAGGTTTCTTTAGAAGGGCACTGTTGACCTTTCACCCCAGATCATCCTTTGCTGTGACGGCTGTCCTGGGCATTGTAGGATATCTAGCAGCACTTCTACTGCTGTCGTCTAGATTACGTTAGCATCTCCACAGTTGTGACAGCCAAAAATGCCTCAAGACGATACCAAGTATCTTCTGGGGAACAAAATCATCCCCATTTGAGAACTACTGCTTTAAATGTTGTACAATCAGCAAGGCAAAGGAAACCACATGAGGTCTACAAATTATCTGGGATTTTATACAGACTAAGTGAAATCAACTTTCTAGGGATATTATATAGCCCTGTCATAGGCTAGACCTTTACTAATAGAAGAGCAGGGGTCAAGTTCACCAGAGCCAATCTTCCAATACTTGGATTTTGATGGTGTAATAATATCCCTTCTGGGCCGGGCGCGGTGGCTCAAGCCTGTAATCCCAGCACTTTGGGAGGCCGAGACGGGCGGATCACGAGGTCTGGAGATCGAGACCATCCTGGCTAACACGGTGAAACCCCGTCTCTACTAAAAATACAAAAACTAGCTGGGCGAGGTGGCGGGCGCCTGTAGTCTCAGCTACTCGGGAGGCTGAGGCAGGAGAATGGCGTAAACCCGGGAGGCGGAGCTTGCAGTGAGCTGAGATCCGGCCACTGCACTCCAGTCCCGGCGACAGAGCAAGACTCCGCCTCAAAAAAAAAAAAAAAAAAAAAAAATATCCCTTCTGGATTTTTTGTTTTATTTTATTTTCTCCTTTTTTCTTTTTTCCTATCTTTCTTCCTTTTCTTTTTCTTTTTTAGGATAACTTCCTGTTAATTTAAGTTTTGTTAGTAAAGCTTAAAGTCACTTTATAAATTAAGCATCAATTTTTTTATTAAATGGAAGTATCAGTAAACAAGCATTTTATTAAGACACAAGTGCTTACTCCAAGAGCAAACACTGTCTACAGCTACTAAAATGTAAACGTTATTGGCATAGAGAGACACTGAATAAGAGTCCTTGAGGGCCCAATTTGGTTCTGAAATATAGTTAAAAGAAGAAGCTGGGGCAATAAATTTTAATTGAGTCACACTTTACAATAAGACTTGCTGCATTTAAGCTGAGGAGCTGTAGTTCTGAGACTACCAAACTAAAATAAATTGAATATATAGGAGTCTAAGTTTCCTACAAGTAATTCATCACAGAGCTTATGCATATTTCTGTTCTTGATTGTGACCACAAAAATTCCTCTTTCCTTATCACCTCCCACCTCAACAAATTCAAGCTCATATTGCATGAGTATTATTTTTTTCTGGTTTAGAAATTGCTTTCCCAGCTTATATATGTGAAGGACATTTTAAAAATGTAAATGCTTTAGAAGGATGTGCCACATTAGGCATTCAGAATATTATAAAAGCACAGCTAGTTACTATAAAAATTATTTATGAAGATGTGCTTTTTGACCATATTTAAACATTTAAAATGAGGCATTTACTTTTACTGGTCTCTATATCCACATGTAAGTTCCCAAGATATATTTATGTATTTCAGAAAAGCTTCCAATTGCTTGGAGCAAGCCCAGAATCACAGCACATGGAGTGTATCTAAAACCTCAATTTCAGAAAGACCTCCAATTCAAACTTAACAGAATGAGAAGTTAATGTTTGCTCCTTATATCTCCAACACCAAACCTTCAGCCAGTTCCTCCACGTTCTGACTTCTCATCGATGTATAGCTAAGTAACTGAAGGGACAGGGTAAGTTTAGTCATTTGCTCCATTTGGATTCCAAAGTTTAGTAAGAATCAGGAGTCTTGGTTTCTGGGCTCAGTTTTGACCCTCCTATTTAATTTTAGTCAAGTTTCTTAACCTCTCTGCACAGCTGTCTTGTCATTCAAAAACAGGGTCATGGACTATATAACATTTGACTTTACGTTCAGTTTTATCTTACCGCTTAACAGCTTTACTGACTTATGAACCATAGCTCTTTCAACTTTCTATCTTAAACCTACACAAATATCAAGGATGCTGACATTTTCAGTGTTAATTATTTTGGACTCTTAAAGAAGGACTAACTTTGGACTGAATTGCATATCCACATGGTGTCACCTTGATTTATGTCTCTAGAATTCTACAGAAAAGTTAAAGGAGATGAATAAAGTGCTACAGGTAAAGATGCTAGGGATTCTCTGGACAAATGCATTACATAATTGCCAAACTCCACTGCAGGATTAGTTGAGAGTCTAAAACCCTGTCCACTTTGCCTAGAAACAGCAGTTAGATGAGGAATCACACAGTAAGCCTCTTCTTGAAAGATTCTGCATTTCAGTTCCCTAAGCTCAATGAATTTGGACAGTTCAACGAGACATGTGGCTAAAAGCCTGAATTTTTCAGGAGCTTAACTGAAATGGGTTAGGGGGCTTCAAGTTCTGATTTCTAAAGAAAAGGAGTATAATTGTTGAAATCTCTGGATATTGAGGCGTAATATCACATAGCTACCAAATGTTTCTCTAATTATATGTACAAATCTCTGCCTGCCGATTTAGGAAAGGCTTGCTGGTTATAGTTCATATTTCCTGTTTTTGAGCTTTGTCAGGTCATACTTAGAGTGACAAAGGACTTTGGAGAGTTTATCTGAGTAAACCCAAGTAATTGAGTATTTAACCTGGAGAGAAATATTAGCTTCTCAGGTTAAAAGTGGAACTATAGAGATAAATTATTTGGCTAAAAGATTTAGCATCTATCTATTGTCAGGGACTAAAATTCATTCACTGCAGACAACAAGGTGAAGGGTGATCCAAGAAGGCTCCCAGGGGAAGCATCTAGTCTTATCCCCAGTAGTTCAAATCTCAGAGCCACTGAGAGAATAGTTTCAGCAGATGTTGATTGCCACAAGAGATCAGAGATAAACGATCCTTTAGGTAGCAAAACCTCATTCTTTGAACTTTTCAGATCTTTCAACATCATGTGAAATGATTAAGCATTTCTTGAAATACAGGAAAATCTCCATGCTCTAAGTTATTCTATGGCTATCCAGGAAGTAAAACACAAACTCGTAATGCTTATGTTACTTTCAGATTCTCATAAAACAGTGTCAAAACTAAGTAATTTGATGTATGATATCTATCTTCAACAAAAATAACGCAAACATTGGGGTATAAGTCCATGTGTGTGTGTGTGTATATATATATATCCACATATATATACACACACACATATATATATCCTAATATGAATCTGGCTTTTTAAAAAGTCCAATGAGGTTTTAAATGTTCAATTTTGTATTTTTTATATATATTCAATCTCTAATTTTTAATATCTCTAATTTTTTTTTTTTTTCCTGAGATGGAGTCTCGCTCTGTCACCCAGGCTGGAGTGCAGTGGCCAGATCTCAGCTCACTGCAAGCTCTGCCTCCCGGGTTTACGCCATTCTGCTGGCTCAGCCTCCCTAGTAGCTGGGACTACAGGCGGCTGCCACCTCGCCCGGCTAGTTTTTTGTATTTTTTAGTAGAGATGGGGTTTCACCGTGTTAGCCAGGATGGTCTCGATCTCCTGACCTCGTGATCCGCCCGTCTCGGCCTCCCAAAGTGCTGGGATTACAGGCTTGAGCCACCACACCCGGCCTAAAATCTCTAATTTTTAAAAACGTTACAGTAATTCATTTCAAAGTCTGAACTTGTAGCACTCTGAACACAATTTTTTTTTAAGAAGCAACGGTAAATTAGTAGAAATGTAGCAGAGGATACTGACAATTGGCAATTAAGATGATAGGAATAATGTTAAATTCATTCTAATAATTGTTTTGAGATAAGGTCTCACTCTGTTGCCCCAGCCTAAAGTGCAATGGTGTAATCAAGGCTCACTGCAGCCCTGACCTCCTGGACTCAAGTGATCCTCCCACATCAGCCTCCTGAGTAGCTGGGACTAGAGGCATGCATCACCAATAGGAAATGAGGACTAGTCACCGTTAGCTTGACATTTAGTCTGAGCTAAATTGTTAATCTAATGATTTAAACTGCCTTCCTGCAAGGTGGGCCTCTTGGAATCAGGGCAATTATTAAAATTATTTTATTCAATTGAAAATTAGTGAAAGCAAAATTAATGTTTCTTTAGCCTCAATATTTGCTCCTTCCTTCAAACCCATTTTCTGCTCTAGTGTCATTTTACCACCCATTTCTCTGATCATCCTATATAAAATTGCATTCTCCATAGACTGTCTGCATTCTTCATTTTACTTTCCTGCCTTTACTTGTGTGCTCCTGTGTTCCACTTCACAATTATAGTTTTAATTTTTCACCACATAAATCTGGATAGTTGTTTTTTACATGTTTAAATGTTCATGCTACTCATCTCTCTGAAATAGATGAGTAGAAAGTACTAGACTTTCCATTAAGTTTTGATTCAACATTGATCACTGAAATCACTGAACCTTTGAGAGTTTTCTAGTTATTGAATAAATGGTTGTATTTTCTGATGCTACATGCAGGCATATTCATACTGATCATAAGAAGGGAGGCAATAAATTCATCATTGACTTTTTTTTGTTCACAGCTTAAAATACTTTTACGATATGAAGGACACAAATTAGATATTTTGTTATTACCTTTTTCATGTAGGTATAAGTGACATGTGACTATATTACTTATCAAATTCATATGTGTCTTTTGTATTATACCAATTTTGATATGCATAGATTTTTAGTTCTTGAAAACGTTACAGAACAAAGCCTCCTGTTTTCTGTTATTTATGTTCTTAGATTGGAGTTACCAATCCTTAAATGAAGGATTATCCTTAAAATGAAATCAAATAAAACAAAGTTGTACTAGAATATATCTGGTATCAATGTGACAGAGTCACAGATCTAAAAAGTGAAATAAATCATTATGTAAAAGAAAATGTTCTAACAAAATCCAGTTAGTATGTACTAAGTAGGCAACTTCAGAATAGAAATGAAAAAGAAAACAAATCTAATAATGGGGAATATAGCCAAGGACAACTCAATTTGTTTTCTCAAATTTTTCAACTCAGTTTATGTGGTAATTATGCTCCCAAAATGAACTTAAGGACATAGGAAGAATTGAAGTGACGGATTACACAACATCTAAATAAGATAAAAGTCTGTATTTTCAGTAACTTGATCCTGTATAAAACAGAAAATTAAACATTACCATATTGGAATTTAGGATTCCATGTATTTCAACATATGAATATAGAAATGTTCATCTATATAGATGCATGAATGCATATATGCAAAAATACTAACCAGTTGAAAATAAAATTTCATAAGAGCAAAGATTGAAAAATCATTCAGGGGCAAACTGTCCTACAACAGTGTCATGATTCTGTTAGAATGAAGTAAAGTAAATTAGTAGACCCAGGGCAAAAATACAACAAACATGTTATAATTATACTTTCAAAGTCACATGATGAGAAACCAAAGGAAAAGAATTCGTTTTTTTTTTTTTTTTTTCAGACACAAAACTTCTTTGATGATTTAAATTTGTGGATCTAAATGCTCTAATCATATCCATCCCAATGAAGTCCATGGACTTTCAAGATGATTTGGCAGCTTTGGTGTGCAGCTGCAGTTCTGCTTTCAAGGCTACTTCTTTAAAATACATTATAGCACATAAAACTATGCCATAGTGTAGATTTACACCGGTGAATAATGACAAAAAAATTCATTTAGTTATTAAGGGGCTTTCGTCCCTGTAAAGTATCCTTAACAGTGGCTTTCAATGTGTCATCCAAGCATCTATGTGGGTCCCCAAGAGCATTTTAGGGGTCCACAAGATAGAAACTATTTTCATAATAATACTGAAACTTCACAGCCTTATTCATTCTGAACATCCCATGAGTGTACAGTGGAGTTTTACAGGCATTACATGATGCATAATAATATTGTATAATGGAAAACATCAACATTTGTAATTTCTGCATAACACAGTAGTGAGAAATGAGAAGAAATAACAAGAAGTGAGTATTGGGGGAAAAAGAAATCTGATTCCCTACACAATATCCTTATGTAAAAGGAAAAACAAACATAAAAGTGTATAGTACTGTCTTAGCTGACCCATTCATATCAGGCACACTACTGACAACATAAGGAAGGAAAGCTTGTGATACACTCAAAAAAACACAGTGTGAGAAAATATCTGAGTGTCTGATAAATTAAGTTTTGAGCTAAGGTGTTCCCTCAACTCCTCAAATACTCTTCAAAGTTTAAGAAGTTTGAAATACATAAATAGATTATATAATTTCTATACACTCCTCTATCCTGCCTCTCACAGAGATGTTTTAAAACGAGAGCGACAGACATTCCATGCTCTATTCTTTTCTACTGACATTGATTGAAATGCCCCTCATAATTCTTCAGTGCAACTACACTCTATCTACAGGCAATAGCTTTCAGAGGATCAACCAGGAAAGGGTCATTGCACTGAGGCACCAAATCTTAATCTCTAGAAACTTCAGACACTAGATGAACTGCGTTAAATGTTATTAATGTGACTGACTTTTTAATGCAGATTAACCAGGATTTGTTATCTAAAAGGAATGCCTCAGCAAATTGTTTTGAATGGTGAACTTGTTTTCCTGAAATAACAATAATCAGAGCACACTAAATCAAATAACCAAGACTGATGTCTAAGCTGGGTTTACTGCTTTGGGTTAACAAACAAACAGAAAATATATGCACAAAAATATAATCTTTTTTTTCTTTTTCTCATTTTAAATTTATTATTATTTATTTATTTTTTGAAAAAGGGTCCCGCTCCATTACCAGGCTTTAGCCCATTGCAGCTTCAACCTCCTGGACTCGAGTGATCTTTTCACCTCTGTCTCCCGAGTACTTGGGACCACAGGTGAGTGTCTCCCTGCCTGACGAATTTATGTTTTTATTTTTATTTATCTATTATTATTATTATTATTGTTATTATTATTGAGATGGATTCTCACTCTGTCCCCCGGGCTGGAGTGCAATGGCACAATCTAGGTTCACTGCAACCTCCACCTCCCAGGTTCAAGCAATTCTCATGCCTCAGCCTCCCAAGTAACTGGGATTACAGGTGTATGCCACCACATCCAGCTAATTTTTGTATTTTTAGTAGACATGGGGTTTCACCATGTTGGCCAGGCTGGTCTCGATCTTCTGACCTCAGGTGATCCACCTGCTTTGGCCTCCCAAAGGGCTGGGATTACAGGCATGAGCCACTGCACCCAGCCTATATTATTTTAATATATAAAAACATATATAGTATTTATATATAATATATATTTTTATTTATATATAAATATATAATATATAATATATAAATATAGAGATATATATACATAAATACTATATATATTATTTATATATATATATTTTTTATTTTTTTACAGAGATGAAGTCTTGCTATGTTGCCCAGGCTGGTCTCAAACTCCTGAGCTTAAGAGGTCTTCCTGCCTCAGCCTCTCAAAGTGTCAAGATTATAGGCGTAAGTCACCCCACTCTGCTTATCGAGACAAGATTTTATCTCAGTCAAGCCTATATCACAAAATACTACTTGCTTAAAATTTTTTGATTAATAGCATCAGTCATAATTTAGCTTTAAATATAATTCCAAAAGAGAAATTCCCAAAACATTCTGTGCAATATCAGCATTCCTGGAGTAAGTATACATTTATTTCCAAAAGGAAAACTTAGAATGCTGCCTCATTTAGCTGTTTGGTGTATTTGTTTTTTTAAAAAATTGAAGTCCTATTACTTTATAACCATACCTCATATTTAGAGTAAACTATAAACTTATTGTACTAAATAAGGCCTATTATGGGAGATTAAATCAACGATGTCTAAATTACTCTAGAAATGCACATGCAAATTACAGCTTCTCGGAAGAAAGCCAGGACTCCCGTGGATCATTTGAGAGAGTTCCAAGTAAATACAAGGATGAACACTGAAGAACTCGAATCTGCTATTTATTGGTAGTGAATGAGCCTATTTGTTCAGTGTGTTTTTAAGAATCTTCAGAGACTGAAACAGAAATGCAAAGAGCCTGTTGCACTTTTATTTCAGAAACGTTAAAGAGCAATTTCCATACCATACCTTTCTTCTAACATTAAAGAGGTCCTGACAAAGCAACAATCAGTGTAACTGAAACATTTAGAGTTAACCCACTGTGTTCTCCATAGTATGAATCATCTAAAGTTGGACAAATGTTTCTTTCCAGTTCCTGCCAGAGAACCTATTCTTTTGAGTATCCTGGCAATCAAGCCTACTTATAGGGACAGAGATGCTCTCATGTAATAATTTAATATGGGGCCGGGCACAGTGGCTCACGCCTGTAGTCCCAGCACTTTGAGAGGCTGAGGCAGGTGGGTCACCTGAGATCAGGAGTTTGAGACTAGCCTGGCCAACATGGAATAACCCTGTCTCTACCAAAAATACAAAAATTAGCCAGGTGTGGCAGCAAGACCCTGTTATCCAAATAACTTGTGAGGCTGAGGCATGAAAATTGCTTGAATCTGGGAGGTGGAGTTTGCAGTGAACCGAGATTGCATCACTGTACTCCAGCCTGGGAGAAACAGTGAGGCTTCATCTCAAAAAAATTAATTAGTTAATTAATTAATAATTTAATATGGCATAGAAATTAGAACCCGACTGAATAACCAGAAATTTAACATTTCAAATAAAGTGTTTTATCAAATAGTTTTTATTAAATAGTTTTTATTTATCCTAAAGGTATTTTTCTTGTATAATAAGATTGTTGTAACAAGGACAATGTAAGTAAGCGTGACACTTTTCATGGACTATTAGAAGTACTTATGTCATGACAGATTAAGATGGATAGCCTTAGAAAAAGGGTAGAAGTGAGTAGAATGAAATACACTCCTTAAGACAATAAGTATCCCTTGTTGCATATAGTGTCTACTGAACTGATAGTTCAGTGATTAAAATGATGCTTTGTTGCAGATACATTGGCTAATTTTTCTGGTGATCAGAGAAGGAGAACTCAAAAGCACTGTTGAGGTATTTATCCCGTGTTTTGCAATTTCATCAAGTGTTCAGAGCTATGTAATTGTAATCACTTGTAAATTTAATTCAACTAGCTACAAGATACAAAATTTCTCTTAATTTGTCATGCTCTTATCCATCTGAATTGTGTTTGTAAGAAAAACATTTTTGTGTAGGACACATTTTAAGTGTCTAAGGGCTTTACAAAAATACTCAGATTTTTAAAAAAATATTTAGATTCATGAACAAAGTAAATTCACTATGAGGTATATTTGAAAATTGGAAAAATAAAAAGGGTTTATTATTAAAAGCCATTGAGAGAGTCCTAGCTCCTATATCAATGCATCTAGACATATCTCAACAGCATTGTGCCATTGTTATTTAGTGGTTCTATTATTGTGGCTTTACTTGAGGATGAAATGCTACCTGGCATTTTAGGTTCTTTATTATATATAGCATGATATGCATGCCATGTGACAATTTTGATTATTGGAGTTCTCGAGTGATTTACAAATAGGAAGAGCTTTTTTAAAAAAAAAAATCAGGAATAAACTTTTAAAATTAGATAATAAGAAAACAGCAGAAGACTACCATCTTTGGAACCACCCATTCACTTGGCTGATGAGAATATGGAGAAAGATACTGCCATTAGGAGAGAAAAGTGATAAAAAACTATAGCAAAGACAATTGGGCAATATATATGCCAAAAACTCTCACATATTTGTACACGTTTTGATCCTGTAACGTTAATTATATAGAAGTATCCCAAAGAGGTAATCATGGACAGACACGAAATAGATATCATGACATAAAAGTATCATTCATAATATGAAAATATTGTAATTCTGCCCAATTACTAGTGCTTTAATTAAAGTATGTACATGAATATAGTATTAGACATTATGAAATACTGTAAAAATATTTAATCATCTGGAAAATTATGTATTTTATATTTTTAAGTTAAAACAAGGCAGATAAAATGGCATTGATTTACACACAAAGTGCTGAATTTATTGGTATGTTGAAATCATTTTATATATCAGTATATACAGCATAATCTCATTTTTGTAACTTTATGCCAAAAGAAGAGTTATTTACTTGTGAAATTTTATTTAAAAAATCGAAAGGATAAATTTAAAATGCTAATAATTACGTTTGTGTAGTATTAATAGTAATGCTTATCAGACATTTACTTGTTGTTTATCTATATTTTCTAAGTTTTTATCATGGAAAGGATTTTCTTTAAAGAAAAACTTAAAAATTAGCTGGGGCTGGTGGCCCATGCCTGTAATCCCAGCTACTCAGCAGACTGAGGAGGGAGGATCACTTGAGCCCGGGAGAATCACTTGAGGTCAGCAGTCTGAGGCTGCTACAATGAGCCATAATTGTGCCACTGCACTCCAGCCTGAGTGACAGAGTGAAACCCTGTCTAAAAAACAAAAAACAAACACAAAAGAAAACAGCAACAGAAAAGTTCACAAAAAATTCAAATACATTTTGAATTAAATGGATGCAAATTAAAACATACACATTCAATTAATCCTGATAATAATAAAATTAATGATAATACCTAGTTTTATCAAGAGTGTAGTAAAGTGTGCTTTCAAAATAGTCACATAATCTTTGACACAAAACATTCGTTTTTAGGAATGTATCATTAGAAAATCATGAGGCTCATAACAATTATGAATGCAAGCAGATCATTTATACATTTGTATCAAATATGAAAAAACTAAATATAATAATTTGCTCACTAAGTAGGATTTGCTTTAAAAAAAGATAAAACAATATAGAACACAGCAACCTACTAAACATCAAAATTTAAAGATTATTTATTGACAATGAAATATATTCAGGAAGTGTACTGGTATGGAGAGAAATGGCATACAATTGTATTATGAATAATTATATTTAAATAATATATTCATGAACATGTTTGTATGTAAGAGTATGAAGAAAAATTTGGAAGAATTGACTCACAATCTTATAAATGTTTTCTGTGGATGCACGATTATGGACAACTTTCCTTTATACGACTGTTTTGACATTTTTATAGTAAAAATAGGTGTTACTTATTAAACATTGATTTGAAAGTGTTTCAAAATGATATGTAGTGGGATAAGGTCCTGAGAATTTATCTAATCTGCTAACTCAGGGTGACTCAACCATGGTGAAAAGATGGGTACATTTAAAAATATCAAGATTTGAGGAATGAGAGAATCCTGCTTTTGGTGGGGAATATTAAACTAAGGTATAGAATTTCAGAATTAAAATCATTAAATGCTAAAACAGTGACCATCTATTCACCCAGAATAAATAATAATATTTTAATTTTAAGATATGTTTTCTTTGTGAAAAACATAATCGACAACACATTTTGCGTCATGATTTCTACTTATTTACAAATCAACATGATACAAGATGGAAAACAACGATATAAGAGGAGAAAATCTGAGTTACTCACTCTTGTTGTATAAGCAGCTTCTGGGTCATCCTCTAGGACACGCGAAAGTCCAAAATCAGACACCTTACACACCAAGTTACTGTTGATCAAGATGTTCCGAGCAGCGAGGTCTCGGTGAACATAGCCCATATCTGACAGGTACTTCATGCCAGATGCTATCCCTCGAAGCATCCCCACTAGCTGAATGACAGTAAACTGGGCATCGTGTTTCTGTGAAGCAGTTCAAATGTACAATTAAGATATGTTCCTATTTCTTAAAGATGTATCTTTATTGGTTAAAATGTCACATATTGAATATTGTAACAAGACTGACTATACACACTTTAGTCCTAAGCACTCAAGACAAAGATATGTGGCTAATAGATACAAGGCTGAAACAAAGTAACACAGTGGCTATGTTATCAAATACTTTGTAACAGGAAGTATCTTAACATTCTTTGACTTCAGTTTAAAAGCAAGGACTTTCTTGGTGCTTAAGTGACAAAAAAGCTAACTCCTCCTCAGGCTCATTAAGGTTAAGAACAACAAAATGAAATGAATCTTGTGGCTAGTTTAGGTTGATATTTAATTGTTTGATTGAATTTTTATTTCCCCTTCTTTGTTTCCTGAAATTTTATGAATCGTTTCAAATAAGGTAGATGCTACGTTTTTAAACATTATCATAAATAATTAGCTCATAATTAGTCAAAAATATTTATTGGATATTTATTTTTCTACCCACCTCTGAATTGCAGGTCACAAAATAGAAAGCAATAAGAAACTAAATCACATAATGCAGCTTCCAATCTAATTTAATCTTGGATTAAAATAGAAACACAAGGTTTAAAATGTATAGATAATGTATTAATATAAAAATTCCATTTATTACAAACAATAATTTTGAAATAATATTTATCATAATATTTTAACTCACTTGATTTTGAAAATGTTTATTTTTGAAATAACAATTGTGAAAATAATTGCTATTAAAAGTTTTATTTGGCTAATGGATTTTAATATAAAGCATATCCTTTCTCACTCTTAGAAAATTTAAAATTTTCTTCCATGATTATGAATGATACTACATATTTTATCTATTTATCTATCTGTCATCTACATATCTCAATTTATATAGCACCAAAAGCACCTTAAGGACAGGGCCTATGTCTTTTCTGATACCCTGCAATGACTGGTAATTGGTATTGTCTTGAAATTCATAAAATTGTTCAACATAATATTTGTTGAAATAGACGTAAATTTAATGTATACACTTTCTTATGGTGAAATATAGTATGTCAAAATATGGCCGGGTGCTGTGGCTCATGCCTGTAATCCTAGCACTTTGGGAGGCTGAGGAGGGCGGATCCCTTGAGGTCAAGAGTTCTAAACCAGCCTGGCCAACATGGTGAAACCCCATCTCTACTAAAAATACAAAAATTAGCCAGACGTGATGGTGGGAGCCTATAATCCTTGCTATTCGGAAGGCTGAGGCAGGAGAATCACTTGAACCCAGGAGGTGGAGGTTGCAGTGAGCCGAGATCGCACCATTGCACTCCAGCCTGGGCAACAAGAGCAAAACTCCATCTCAAAAAAATATAGATAGATAGATAGATAGATAGATAGATAGATAGATAGATAATAGATAGATAATTGTATAAAGCTTACCAATCTAATGAATTAATATACATATCTAACACCAAAATGATACCTCTAAATTGAAACTATATATACTTTAGTATTATAGCACATGCTTATTTTCTGAGTAGACAGCACTATTTGGAAAGTAGATGGTCTGTCTTATATCAGACTGTGATTAAATAATTTTATCAGACTGAGATTACTTAAAATAAAAAAGAGACTTTCTGTCTTACATCAGTGGGTTTTATTACTTGCTTTAGGATTCTTTTTTATTTTTATTTAACGAGTGTGAATCTTGGCAGTACAAAAAGACTCTTTTGAAGAAGAATTCACAAATCTGTTTTAAAAATATAAACCATTAACATATGAACGCTGCAAAATAAAGGTGCAATTTTACAGCCCTCCTCTGTCTATTTAGCCTCAGAAAATTTCAGTTTTACTTTAAACTTCAATTACCGAATCGCTTGGCGCAATGTTGGAGGGTGTCTCTAACCTTTTCAGCCATTTATTCATATATATGTATGTGTGTGCATCTTACTTACACGTAAGAAACTATCCAAGGAACCATTTTCCATGTATTCTGTGACAATCATAACTGGCTTACCTAGGTATACAGTAAATAATGAATAATAATCAGTACAGTTCAACAAGTGTTACACAATGAGCATATATAATACAGTTGGATACACCTGATGATTATAGAGATGTAAGAACTTCACCTGTCTTCCAATTTTTAAAAAGTTGCAGTTAAAAGCCCTAGGTTTCATGAGAAAATAAAACTTTAAAAACCACAAAAATTGGAGAAGATTGGTTTCCAGAACAAAGGCCCATGACCAATAGTATCTAAATTGGTTTAACAGGTCTTTCGAGTAAAGAAAAAATATGCCCCTTTCCTCTCTTTAATGAAATTCTCACTAATCTTCAATACCAAATATTTCTGCCATCAAGCCCAAGATAACGTTAGGAATTTAGCATTTATTTATTCTTTCTATGGGTATTTATATGCGCTATGTGTGCTCACACACACATATACGTGTAGGGCACTGTGGTAGGTATTCTCTTTTGTACTGCTTAGTGGGGAGCAAGTAGATCAACATTTCTGCCTTTATGGATTCCACACATGAGTTCTACAAAACAATTCAGAATAGCAGTTATAATTATTTACCATATTTGATTAACACTTAAAAATTATGAAATCAATGCTATGTTTAAATGGAAAATAAAACTGAAATTAAGATTACTATTGGCAGTAACTTGTAATAACCATTTTGCAAATATGTAGCCTAAAATACCATGGAACCTTTAACCCAGCATTTTACTGTATTTAAATAGTAGTAATTGTGCATATGATATTGGTGTAATTAATTTATCTATTAACATATTAAGTATTATTATTTCCATTTTACACATGAGAAAACGGAGACACAGAGGTTAATTAACTTGCTGGGCATCATACACCTAATGAGTTATAAAGCTAAAAGTCACAACCTGAACACACTATGCTGTTGCTTTAGGAAACTGATAATGAGGGAAAAATGTAACATATGAAAAAAGCATCAGACACAAAGGTGCTAAGTATACTGGATACATAGAGCTATGAATACAACAAACCTTCCACTACAGATAATGATTTAGTCAGTTATTGCATGTTAAAGCTTTGCATGATTTTAAATTAAAATGATGACCTGAAGACTGTAGCACGTTAGACAATTGTTACAGCTTAATATTATGCAAAGTTGAAAACACAATTCTATATACATTATGGTAACAACTAGGAAGATTATGTAAAACTAACATTTTAAAAAGAAAAATACCAAAAAAAGGATGTTTTGATATAAAGTAAATTGCATTAGGTACTTGACATTTGTTATATCACTTAATCCTCACAGCTTACTTACGCTTTAGCAATATGCATTATTCTAATTTTACTGATTCCTACCCAGAAAACATTGTAGGTTTAAGCAACTTGTTGAGGTAATACAACTAGAGAGTAGTCAAGCAAATTTTAAACATGACCACCTCTAATTTCAAAACCTATACATATTAACACACTGTAATTCCCTTACTTTATTATTGTTATAACACTATTTTAGTTATAAGTCCAGCATTTTACAGGAAGGAAAATCACTCCTTTTCCAAGTCCAGAAGACCTGAATTGAGTCCTAATTGAGTACTGCTGAAAACTCATGAGCAAATAACAAATTTTAAACAAACATTAATGTACATCTAACTGTATAACACAATTTTAATTTTTCCTTGTATGTGTCTTATTTATCATGAGGTTAGTTTGCATTCTGATGCTAGAAAATACATTCCTTTTCTTGATTTTTTCCTTTCATGTGTAAAAACTCTAATTTATACAGAATGTAAATTATGAGTTAGCATCATGAAGGTTATACTTTATATTCAGTAATTTGAATTTATTCCAGGAATTATGTCTTATTTATTAAGAAAAAATCTATTTCAATTCTATAGTTTCTGAGATAATTTTTATACATGTTAAAACCATTTGATACATTGATCTGCTTTCCATTAAGACACTGATTTATGTTTTTAAGGCACCATATAACATCTATCTAGTTAATGTAGTAATATCTGAAAAATTGCTTCAGTTAAAACCTTGAGCCCCCGGAACTTGCTTTATCAAAATTCCAACTAAACTTTGATGAAAAAATATTCAGAAAGAAAGGTAAGATTCACCATTTCCTTGAAAACTTAGATTTCTCGTGAATTAGTATCAGATGCTTAAAGACTTTTTGATTCTAGATGCCGGGCCTGAAATGAAATGGATGAGTAAATGAATGAATGAATAAAATCCTGCATATGTGTGCTTTCTGTAAATCTCCATCAGTTTCTGTCTTTCCTCCTTCATACAGTGCTGGGAGGAATGATATGTTACCAAAATTCAATGCATACTTCAAATGCAGTCACAGATATTTTGCCTCACACCGCCAACTCTCAATATCATTGGCCAGTTACTGCATTTTTATACTACTCAGACCTTTGCTTATCACTCCTTTCCTTCTGGCTCCCAGCATTATGACCATTTCATTTCTCATTAGCATGTCTAGTGGAATGTTTGGGAAATGAAATAAAAGTAGCTGAAAAATCAAACCAGTCAATTAAGTCAAAGCCCCATGACCATTCAGAAATCAGATCAGCTTGCATTTAACTCTATCATTCAGGTATTTGTAAACACATCAGTTAAGATGGACAAGTCTGAAAATGTGGTTTGAATTATGTTCAAAGATTCTACAAACCAAATGTACAAAGAGTAAACAGAATCACAAATATTCTACCTTGGAAAACAGTATCTTGACTTAAGAGTTTCCCTTTAATTGTGATTTTGATTATGATAAATAGGATTAAAGAAAAAAGAGATTTCAGTAGTGGCGAGAACTAGTTCTAACATACATTAAATGTGGTGGGAAATTATTTATAAAATGCCAGCTCATCTGCACATTATGCCATGTATTTGTACTCAAGTTTGCATGCTCTTTCAGGTCTATTTTGATTTACAAATGACACAGCTTCCTCAAGACAAAGCCTGTATCATTTGCTGCTTTCAGAAAACCCAAAACACATCTGGATATACATACTAAACTCAATGAAAGTACTGTTCTATGACTTGTTGAAATGAAACCATCAAAAATGAGCAATACAAAATTTGCAGTGGAGTTTTACTTTTGTTCTCAAGTTGATTTATGAGTATAGATAAAATGGTGATCTTTCACAATTGTAGAGTAAAGGGAAGCAAATCAGTCTGTTAGAATCAGTTCCTTTTCCCAGCTATCCCCAGTGGCTCAGAGCTATTACTAATCATTGAATCGCTGCTTGATGACAGAAGAAATGTGATTCAAAATGTCTAGGAATTCCAGATTCAGCACCAGCTGTTTTACCACAACCTTCTCAATCACATGTCTTATAAAGAGTGTATATGTGTATATATATATATGCATATGTATGTGTATATATTAATAAATATATATTTTTATTTGTTTTATAAATAAAAATAAATAAAAATATAAATATAAAATTTTATATTAAATATATAAACATTTATATAAAATATAAAAAATATAATATATAAATAAATAAAGATATAAAAAATAAAAGTATTTTATTAATATAAATATATACACATACATATGCATATATATACATATACAAAGAGTCAGTCATAAAGATATTTTCTTTGAAATTTTCTAACACATTTTGTTTCCTAGATTAAAATATTTTCATTCAAAAATAAACTGTTTATCAGATATTGAAACATGAAATATTTACATTTAATAATTTCAAATGGAAATGCTATCAACTCCCTATTAACAACAATAATTGGGTCTAACATTTTACCTCTTATTTTCAAAAGGATTGAACACACTCTAATGAGGGTAAATTATAAAATTCAAACTTTTGACCTCAGCCACTAGCAATCCATATAATCAGTGTCAAGATGGAAGGAAAAAAAAAAAAAAACAAACGGGAGACGGAAAGTTGAAAAAAATTGACAAAATTTGCCTATTTCCAGGAAAGAAGATTTGAATCATCTTTGATGAGAATAAAAAATGTTTCATAGATTTTCACATATTATACCTAATTGATAACAATATTGTAATGAATATTGAACTGAAATATTGAAATGAAATATTGAACTGACTTAGGGTATTTTTTCTGTGAGTTTCTCATTAAATCATTGTAAAAGTACAGGACAATGTCTTCCAAATTCCATTTTAATCAAGACATTATTCTGCGGAAATGACCCCTATTACGTCTATGAGTTAATGAGAGCAGAGCCCAAGCCCATTTGTCTGTAGTTCTAAATCCAACACCTATCAGTGTGCCAGTTACAATTGATCAAATTAGGTCTATAATTTCAGACTGGCCAGGGATAATCTCTCTCTTCAAAATCAGGATGAGAAACACTTTCTCCAAGACTTCCTTAACCAACAGTACTCTATCAGTCCTAACACATAGAATGCTTTACATTTGGCTGCTTGAAAAATATTTTTATTTATTTATGTTTAACTTGAAACAAAATTTAACATCTTCAAAGATAACAACTAATCTACTGTCCCTTACGCTAGTTAGACCTGAGTCATGCGGTAAGCACAACAATGTAAGTCATACAGTAAGTGGAAAGAATGTACATAGTGATCTGAATATGTTGTTTGATTTTATAAAATGTTTTTTTCTCCTTTCCCAGCTTTCTACCTTTTATTTATTTGCTTGCCTAATTTGAAAAGTTTATTAAAAAAAAAAAACAACAGGATTTCAAGAATATCAGTGAAGACTATCATTATTAGAGTGCTCAAAATAATGCAAATAAAGGAGCTGATTTATTTGCAAAAGCCAAAAAAAAAAAAAAAAAAAAGGTTTAAGATTTCCTGTACAATATTGAATTGAAATAATAATAACAGGATTTTTGTTTTTTCTTGAAAAGAAATGTTTTTAAAGTTTTACTATTAAATGTGACGTTTGTAGGTTTGTTTGTATTTGTTTGGGGGCTGTTCACATACCTTTATCAGGAATACACATTTTCTATGTATGATGTGCAAATAAAAAATTAAAATTAAAATACTTTTTTTTTGCATTTATTAAGATAGAACGTTCTGATTACCTATTAATGTTATGAGTTTTTAGAATTGTTAAATACAAAACCAACTTTTCATACTTGGAATAAACTACACTTTAGAAAGAATGTAATATCTTTTTTGATACACTTTCAGATATGGCTTCACAATCATTCTAATGTTATAAAATTTTTGTTTATGCATTACAATAATGTTGTTATACATTCTGATAATAGCTGTATAGTTTGGTATCAAGATATTACTAGCCTCAGGATTTAGATGTGATACTTTTTCTCCCTTTCTGAAAAGGTTGTGTAAGACCACAATTACTCATACAGCCACTAAACTAGTGCAACATCATATTTCTTCTTTCTCTAGAATATTTACTGTATATGTAAACTAGTGCTCTTTGGGCACATGCAAATCGCATTATAACAAATTTTGTAGGTTGATCTTAATTTTTCAAAAATATCAGAAAACCATCTTATCCATATAAATGAGAAAAATACACAATGCCATACTTTTTTATAAGTCAAAATGGCCAATTCATCCAAGGGACATAAGTGGACAGTGATGAAGAAGCAACAAAAGCTGTTTAAATATGTAAAAATAACATTCCCTGTCTTGTATTTTTCTAATATATGGAGCAGTGATTTTTATAATTTTGTTGATGTGGTTAGACAGTCATGTTCTGAACTCATTTAACAATTTGTAGCAATGAATGCATGATAAAACATGGGTCATTAGGGTTTCCAAAAGTTGTTATCCTAACAAACTATCTCTGTAAATTACTAGTAAAGTAAGTACAACATATGTATTCTCTTTTAAGATGACATGAAGTGTAGTACACTTGAGATAAATTCAGAATATTTTGAGAGAGAAACAGACAGAATATAACAAGAATTTGGCATTGTTGGCCGGGCGCGGTGGCTCAAGCCTGTAATCCCAGCACTTTGGGAGGCCGAGTAGGGCGGATCACGAGGTCAGGAGATCGAGACCATCCTGGCTAACCCGGTGAAACCCCGTCTCTACTAAAAAATACAAAAAAAAAAAAAAAAAAAAAAAAAAAAAAAAAAAAAAAAAAAA